>NC_060149.1:914969-1236204 GCF_021461385.2 Schistocerca piceifrons | reverse complement strand
TTCCGAAATTAGCAGAATGGAGAAAAGTGTAGGAGAAGCAGTTGCTCCGATCATCGAGAATAAGGTGACGGAACAAATTCAATTAGTGAAAAAAGAGGATCAACAGAAGGTGGAAACTTTAAATGCCTTAGTATCCGTAGTAGATACTAAAGTGAGGAAGCAGGCTAATACCCGCGAAGAGAAAAGGAGGGAAGTGGAAACGTTTGCGACAACCACTTGCCAAGTAATTACGAGAGTGTCGGAATTAGAAAAGGAACTTGACGAAAAACAGAGCTATGTGCCAGTCTGTGCAGATAGTTCGGAATTGTTGACGAGAGAGGAGCGGTTCGACCCCTTGAAAACAGGCGGTATACACGCGACGGATTTCATTAAAAATTGTGAAAGAGTTTTACCCAGATCATGGATTAATGAGAGAAAAATTAATGCGGTTATTGACGTGTTGGCTGGTGATCCCAAGCGTTGGGGCTTAAACATCAACATTACGAACCTGACTTTCGACGAGTTTAAAAATTTGTTTCTGGCTGAATACTGGTCAGAGCAAAAGCAACAAAGAGTCTGGCGCGAATTTGTCGTATCGAGGCCTTTCGATGCGAATTCGCGCGGCTCGATGAAGGAGTTTTGTGAGGGCTGGATCAGCAAGCTGGAATATTTGCGTGATCGCCGCACAGAATCCGAAATAGTCTGGGAACTCTATAAGAAGCTTCCAGATGATACAAAACGCTACGTAGGAAGCAATTACAGGACAATCAATGATTTCCTGGAAAGAGTTGAGGACGAGGACAATTGGCGCAATAATCGCGATAGTGGTAGAGACCGTGGTAATAACAACGGGTACCACAACAACCACAACAGCGATATCCATGGGAATAATGCATACCGCAACCATGGCAGCAATAACAATAATGGTTCGGATCGTAATAATAATCGGTATAATGCAAATAATAACAGGAATGACGGAAACCAGTATCATACTAACGTGATACGGGCTTCACAGAATAGTAATAACGCCAGAGGGTGTGATAAGCCGCCTCAGCAGCATCCGGGGAGCGGATCTGCTGGGACGAGACAGGGAAACCATTAGCCGCGCCAGTGAGGGGCCGACCGGGCGTGGAGAAATTTTGGAGGCCCAATAACAAGAGAAAACCCAGGTGTCGTCGTTATGAAAATTCCGTATGGAATAATCAACTGCGGGAGAGTGTGCCAGTGTTAAGAGAAAGGAGTGCGCCCACAAGTAGTAGATCAGCTGTATACACGGCAGTAGAAGGTACTTTCACTGTCAGTGAGAACAATTTAAGTAGTGTTCCGGAAATCGATTATAAAGTGGCAGTTGTAACACCCACAGCGGAACTGGAGATTGAGTTTAAGAATGATTCGCAAGTGTTGAGAGAAGATCAGATTTCGGATAAAACGTCCGTCATCGAGCGAGGGGATGCAGAGAGGGATGAGGTCTGGTTAAGGCAGTTCGGCCGCTTATACGACGAACTAAGAGATTATAGGGGCCTGTATGGGAGAAGTGTTTATGGGGAGCGCGTGCAGGATTTGCCGCGTCTCGTCCCGCAGGAAGATAGTGTTTGTGAAGTGATAGAAAGTTCTGGCCCTAACCGGCAGACTTTACCAGAAATAGTTGATGTTAATGGGGAGTACGAGCAAGATTCGTCGTGTTTCGTCCCGCGAGAGTTGGATGTTGAAGTAGTAACGGAAAGTTCTGGCCCTGACCGGCGGACTTTACCGAAAGTTATAGTGGTAGAAGTGGCCGACCCATCCGACGCAGAACTCCAGTTTAAACATTGCGAAAGTATTAAGGACAAAGATTATGAGAATTTTAGTGATAGCCGGACACGATTGGTAGAAAAGCACGTAGATTACTGCGTGTATGAGGTTAGAGCTGACGTTATACGGTCGGACGATAGCAGTGTGGGTTGCGCAGATCCAGAGGAAGTAATTGCAGATACTACTGGGCACATTCCTCCAGGTAGATTGGCAGATGAGATCAATCTGGCCAAAGAGGAATCAACGAAGGTGACAATTAGTGAATTGATAGCAAAGCAACACCCACTAGTTGACGAGTGACAGGAAAAGGTTTCGGTACTGGAGGCGAAGCTACAGACTAAGCCTCAGGACAAACGTGTTGAAATTAAAACTGTATGTGAACAGAGGCTGAAAAAGCCGCCAGATAAGCCGGATTTAGGATCAAAGCCGGATAGTTTTTTTTTGGAATGACCTGGATATAGACGAGGATTTATTGTAGGAAAATAAAGAAACAGTCGAGGACAAGTGTAGACAGATAGTAGTGTCTGTTAATATGCACGGCCTACAACTAAACGTGTTGATTGACACCGGTGCAGAATTGAGTGCTGTATCTGGGAAAATATTTCAGTTACTGAAAGACAGACCTGGTATCGTAGTTATGCCAGTAACAGGAGTGAAAATTATCGGTGCTACTGGGAAGGCCAGTAAACCGGTCACAAAACCGATTTTTGTCAACTTCGAGATATGTGCGGCACGAATTGAACAAGAGTTTGTCGTTGTGCCAGACTTAATTACGGAAATAATGATAGGGTTAGATTGGCTATTAAAGTACCGAGCAGTGATTAATTGCGAAAGCAAAACTTTGACATGTACGTCACAAGATAAAACAATAGTTGTTAGTTTTGACGAGGCAGGAGACGGTGTGCATAGGCAATACCAGCCTATGCACATTGTTAAATGGCCGGATGCCATTGACGTAGGTATGAATTTGAACTACTGTAACGTGAGGAATCTCGGCATTGACAATAGTGCAGAAAGTGAATTGGAAAGTATTGTAGACGGTGTGTCAAATGTAACACATGAACAGAGATGGGGCCTGTATGAAGTAATAATGAGGAATAAGAGTGTGTTTTCAGACAAACCGGGACTTGTGGAAGAGATAATCAAATTCCCTCCACGGATTGACATTAGTATTGGTGTGAAAAAAGATCGTTTGCGAGAAATAATGAAGCTAAAAGCTGATGCTCGCATACGCCGTCATGACGGTAAAGCGCGTTTTGCTAAGTTTGCAATCGGAGACTTAGTACTTGTAAAAGCTCATGAGAAATAGAGCAAGATAGACAATGAAATCTCTAAATTTAAGTTTGTGTATAATGGACCATATAAACTCATTAGTATACCTCACACAAATGCTTATTGCTTAGAGTATCCAAGCTCTGGAAAACTATTAGGTATACGGAACATTGTAGACTTGAAATTGTACCAACCTAGGACTGATTAATACCACAGAATAGGTAATTTGTACAGTATGTAAATATAGTGTGTAATATTTAACGATTTGCTAGATTGCCATGCTTTTGTTTGACCAAGAGGTCATTAAAGAAGTTGTAATTAATAGTAATTATTTTTGATTAAATGATTTAAGAGTAACTAATCATTAATCAATTGAAAAATCCAAGCTGCTAGTTTAAGTTTTCAGCTGAGTCACAGTAGATTAAGGAATGTAAATATGATTTTGTAACTAGCTGCAATATTTCATGAATATGTGATTTACTAGTCATTGCCGATGTACTTAGACGCTGTTTTAAGTTTCAGGCTAGTACATGCGTGTGATGATGGACAGTGTTCAGTTATCCACTGTGATAATATTAATTTTCTGCTCTCAACATTTTTGTTTTTTTCGATCTGCTGTGTATTATTTTCTTGTTTAGCGTTAGTTTAGCGTTTGTCATAACATGACAAGAATATTAATTATGAAAAGGTTATATAAAAATATGTATTCCATCTAATTAATTATTAATTTGTGTATTTTGATCTACCTGTTTTTATGACCACGTACTCTGATTAATTTTGTAAATAGTATTCCACTGTTGATACTGTTAGGAATTTTGCTGATTTTAGAATAGCTAAACCATTTTCTATGTTTTCTATGAATTTTAATATATTGTCAACTTGTTTCCTTTTGTGTAAGATGACAGAGTGGAATAAGGTTAGGAGTGTCTCCACTCAATTATTATGGCCTAAAAATTGGTTTATGATTAATTAGACTAATGCTAAATTTTCTTTATGTTTTGGGCATATGCATTTCCGCTGTTTTTTTCCTTTTTGGGACATTTTCTGAGTCTGTTTAGGTTGCACAAACATCCTCAGACAATGTGGGGCACGTGTAACGCCGGAAATACATATCCTCCTATTTCCATCTATTGTACTATAAGTTTTTTCCTTATTTTGTTACCTGAGGATATGACATGTGTCTTTATGTATTGTAATTGTTTTACTATATATACAGCGTGTTACAAAAAGGTACAGCCAAACTTTCTTTTTTTTCCATACTCCGCAAGCCACCTGACAGTGTGTGGAGGAAGGTACCTTGGGTACCTCTATCGGTTCTCCCTTCTATTCCAGTCTCGTATTGTTCGTGGAAAGAAGGATTGTCGGTATGCCTCTGTGTGGGCTCTAATCTCTCTGATTTTATCCTCATGGTCTCTTCGCGAGATATACGTAGGAGGGAGCAATATACTGCTTGACTCCTCGGTGAAGGTATGTTCTCGAAACTTCAACAAAAGCCCGCACTGAGCTACTGAGCGTCTCTCGTGCAGAGTCTTCCACTGGAGTTTATCTATCATCTCCATAACGCTTTCACAATTACTAAATGACCCTGTAACGAAGCGCGCTGCTCTCCGTTGGATCTTCTCCGTCTCTTCTATCAACCCTATCTGGTATGGATCCCACACTGCTGAGCAGTATTCAAGCAGTGGGCGAACAAGCGTACTGTAACCTACTTCCTTTGTTTTCGGATTGCATTTCCTTAGGATTCTTCCAATGAATCTCAGTCTGGCATCTGCTTTACCGACAATCAACTTTATATGATCATTCCATTATAAATCACTCCTAATGCGTACTTCCAGATAATTTATGGAATTAACTGCTTCCAGTTGCTGACCTGCTATTTTGTAGCTAAATGATAAGGGATCTATCTTTGTATGTATTCGCAGCACATTACACTTGTCTACATTGAGGTTCAATTGCCATTCCCTGCACCATGCGTCAATTCGCTGCAGATCCTCCTGCATTTCAGTACAATTTTCCATTGTTACAACCTCTCGATACACCACAGCGTCATCTGCAAAAAGCCTCAGTGAACTTCCGATGTCATCCACCAGGTCATTTATGTATATTGTGAATAGCACCGGTCCTATGACACTCCCCTGCGGCACACCTGAAATCACTCTTACTTCGGAAGACTTCTCTCCATTGAGAATGACATGCTGCGTTCTGTTATCTAGGAACTCCTCAATCCAATCACACAATTGGTCTGATAGTCCATATGCTCTTACTTTGTTCATTAAACGACTGTGGGGAACTGTATCGAACGCCTTGCAGAAGTCAAGAAACACGGCATCTACCTGTGAACCCGTGTCAATGGCCCTCTAAGTCTCGTGGACGAATAGCGCGAGCTGGGTTTCACATGACCGTCTTTTTCGAAACCCATGCTGATTCCTACAGAGTAGATTTCTAGCCTGCAGAAAAGTCATTATACTCGAACATAAAACGTGTTCCAAAATTCTACAACAGATCGACGTTAGAGATATAGGTCTACAGTTCTGCACATCTGTTCGACGTCCCTTCTTGAAAACGGGGATGACCCGTGCCCTTTTCCAATCCTTTGGAACGTTACGCTCTTCTAGAGACCTACAGTACACTGCTGCAAGAAGGGGGGCAATTTCCTTCGCGTACTCTGTGTAAAATCGAACTGGTATCCCATCAGGTCCAGAGGCCTTTCCTCTTTTGAGCGATTTTAATTGTTTCTCTGTTCCTCTGTCGTCTATTTCTATATCTGCCATTTTGTCATCTGTGCGACAATCTAGAGAAGGAACTACAGTGCAGTCTTCCTCTGTGAAACAACTTTGGAAAAAGACATTTAGTATTTCGGCCTTTAGTCTGTCATCCTCTGTTTCAGTACCATTTTGGTCACAGAGTGTCTGGACATTTTGTTTTGATCCACCTACCGCTTTGACATAAGACCAAAATTTCTTAGGATTTTCTGCAAAGTCAGTACATTGAACTGTACTTTCGAATTCATTGAACGCCTCTCGCATAGCCCTCCTCACACTACATTTCGCTTCGCGTAATTTTTGTTTGTCTGCAAGGCTTTGGCTATGTTTATGTTTGCTGTGAAGTTCCCTTTGCTTCCGCAGCAGTTTTCTAACTCGGTTGTTGTACGACAGTGTTTCAGGAAACATTCCCCACACACAAAGAAAGAAAATATGTTATGTGGACATGTGTCCGGAAACGCTTACTTTCCATATTAGAGCTCATTTTATTACTTCTCTTCAAATCACATTAATCATGGAATGGAAACACACAGCAATAGAACATACCAGCGTGAGTTCAAACACTTTGTTACAGGTCCTCCGTTGGCGAGGATACATGCATCCACCATCCATCGCATGGAATCCCTGATGCGCTGATGCAGCCCTGGAGAATGGCGTATTGTATCACAGCCGTCCACAATACGAGCACGAAGAGTTTCTACATTTGGTACCGGGGTTGCGTAGACAAGAGCTTTCAAATGCCCCCATAAATGAAAGTCAAGAGGGTTGAGGTCAGGAGAGCGTGGAGGCCATGGAATTGGTCCGCCTCTACCAATCCATCAGTCACCGAATCTGTTGTTGAGAAGCGTACGAACACTTCGACTGAAATGCGCAGGAGCTCCATCGCGCATGAGCCACATGTTGTGTTGTACTTGTAAAGGCACATGTTCTAGCAGCCCAGGTAGAGTATCCCATATGAAATCATGATAACGTGCTCCACTGAGCGTAGGTGGAAGAACGTGGGGCCCAATCAAGACATCAACAACAATGCCTGCCCAACCGTTCACAGAAAATCTGTGTTGATGACGTGATTGCACAATTGTGTGCGGATTCTCGTCAGCCCATACACGTTGATTGTGAAAATTTACAATTTGATCACGTTGGAATGAGGAAGTACAGTACATACTGACGAAACTAAAATGAGCTCTAACATGGAAATTAAGCGTTTCCGGACACGTGTCCACATAACATCTTTTCTTTATTTGTGTGTGAGGAATGTTTCCTGAAAGTTTGGCAGTACGTTTTTGTAACACCCTGTATATATATATATATATATATATATATATATATATGTCGATGTATAATTGGTTTGTTTTGTAAATATTATTTGTATTTTTACGCTGGGTCTGGCCTAGGGCAAACTATGCTATCGAACGGTTACATCGATAGGTCGTGTGGAGAACCAAAGTGTTTAGGATCTTTGGTAGTGTTAACTCTGCCGCATGGAGCGCGGGCAGAGAGAGTCTGGCGGGAGTAGGGCGGTGGAGCAGGTGTGTTGAGTGACGCTCCCGCGAGTTGCCGCGCTTTCGGGGTTTGGCAGCATGTAATAGCGCTCGACTTGCTGTGATAGTTTCTGACACGGTGTCGCCTGGTGACAGTGTCGAGAAGAAGGCGCGCCAACATCCAGCTGCTGCAACAGCGACGGCCGACAATGAGTGACTGTCGCCACCTCCTCGACCGACGACTTCAAACCTTCAATCAACCAACAAGGAAGACTGGAAGCACGTAAAGTTCTAGAACTGTATGGCAGACCTTAGCTTTTCAAAATTGTTCCATTTGCCTGGAAAAATTACAGCAACTTTGCATGAACCTTTGTTGCTCATTGTCCCAACTGCATTACCAAGCAGGGTCCCTTCCTTTTCCAGACTGAACCTGAATGTTGCTGAAATTCAAACGCCAGCATTAAAGTAATATCATTCCATTTCACTGCTTTAATTTCAAAGTTCAGTTAAAGTATTCATAGCTGGCTCCAATATTTAGGTTACACAAGCAGAAATTAAGAGTGCGAGTTTTGTTACCATATTTTAGCTTACCTGTGACTGCAGCTCAGCTGGGTATGTACTAAATTTTACTGTTAGTAATTGTTCAGAATCATTTAATTCAAGTTCAAAGTTAAATCTCTTATTTCTAAATTGCGTAGCTTCAAGTAGCTTTTGAAATGATTGTTGAGGTGGCCCAAGACTAACCTCATTTTACTGTATTTCGTAGTGCTTCAGAAACGAAGCTCACTATTAATTTCAGTCACTAAATTAACTTTCAATTTTCCGGTTTTATTAATTCTTTTGCTAAATTAAGTCAGAGTGTAGCGAAATTTATTACTTCTGAGAAACATTCAGTTTTCACACAACACGTGTCAACCTTCAGTTGCCACGCTTTTAGTGCTAATTATATGTGCAATAACCTTTCTTTTTCCGTTATTATAGTAGTTGTCCATAGGACCGGCGATCGTAATTTTCCCCAAATCTCAAATATCTAATTAACGCCAGTTCATTGTTAACGTAACGACCGCAAAATTACTTTCTTTATTAACTTTACCCCTTTTCAAAATTAATTTCCACCAGTTTCATTTGCATTTTTCCTTTCATTTAGATGTAACCCTTTCCTCCCTCTTTACCGACAGATTAACTTCTGTGACGATTGCTTTTCCCAAATTTCCATTAGGTACACACGGTTTAATTTTTACTGTCATTAAGGTCGATAAGTGAATGCTGGACCGTATACATTTTCTTCCCACTGTAGCAGTAAAATGTCTTATGGGTAGAATTCTGAATTCAAGTAGACTCTGGCATTAGTTAACTTCCAACTGCAAAAGGTGGTAAAATCTATCTGTCTGAAACGCAAGTATGTTGAATCTAGGTGTCTCCAATTGAACAAAAGCTTTAATAGCCCACATTTGTCTGGTCGCTGTCGGTAGCAGTGCGTATGCTAAAAGCTCCCATGAACAGAGAGTGAATGGCAGATATACAGCAGCATTCAGAACTTTTAAAAGCTTCAAACAGTCTTCGTCTGCTACAGTGTTGTGAGGCATTTTTCAAATTATATTATTGATGGTCATCTTGTTCTCTTCCTGGGTTCCTTGAATGGATGAGTTATTATCCATCACATTCCATACTAGTGTAAGTTCCTGTTTACCATTCATAATAGTTTGTTGCATGTCCTCAAAATACCACACAAGCATTTTTAGAGGCATACAGGCAGTAAATCGCTCGTACTCTTCCACTGGTCTACCCACTGGTTTGTATATGAACCGTCCTGCATCTTCTGACCTTTCAAATCAGAGGTCGATGCAGAGACATATGTGTTACAGGTTGATGCTATGCCTACATCATGTGTAGAGTCAGTCTCAGTACTGTTAAGTTCATATTGTTTCTCCTGAAACAGGAATGCTAAAGCATTACATGTAAGGTTTGATCCCACTGTAGCAGAACCACCTTTTTTTTAATGTTCCATCCAAATATATGAAGCTCTTGCATTGAAGGGTTAAAGCATCTGGGCGCAGAATGACAATCCTATTTCATCATTCTTATTAAAAGCAGATGAAGCATAATGTTTACGTGAGAAGTATTCCTCGCATATAATTTTCCCATCATATTCTACCAGAACCGTTATACTGAATGACATCATTGCAGGGCTTCAGACCTGTTGATTTAAGAAACCAGTAGTTTGCATGCGTTATCACCTTGTTGTTCTACTGTGAAGTGTCGTGCTCTGGCGAGTGTGTGCTGGTTTTATACCTCACTCCAGTTCTATCTTAGATGTCGCCACCACAAAAGTCAACGTATTTATTTTTCAGGCCCACGATATGCAGCTTCAGATAGTTCAATGTCTAAACTGTCATTGGAAGATATACAGCGTTGGTGGGAGTCTCAACAATCTTATATCGTGATCCAAATGTGGGGAAGAATCCATGAATTGTATGAATCAATGTATCGTTGAGACTGGAATGCACTGAAATGTTATACTCGACATGGATTGTGCTGACAGAGAGTATATCTCTGATCAGACTTGTAAAATTTACGAGGATCCTTCTTCAAATCATGTCGCTTTGCGATACCCAGTAGTCTTCCTACTGAACCTTTCTGGTTAAAGTCAATCGTTGCAATCACTGTCCTTATTCCTGATTTAAGTGTATTGGTGTTTGCAAATAGCTCAATCCCTCTTCGAAACCAGTTTAAAACTTCGTTAAAATCATCAGTATCATATGCACCAAGATCATTTCCCACAATTTCTTTTTAATCATTAATTTCCGGAAGAAGTTTATTGTTAGCCTCTGTGATATCTGGGACGCTGTTGTATGCCTCCAGCCCAACCAGCGCAATACTCCAATCTCCAATGCTTAAATCAATTGATGCAAAGTAACAATTAACCATATAGTGGAGATGCTGAGTTGCAGATAGATACAACAAAAAGACTCTCAGAAAGAGCTTTTGGCTAACCAGGCCTTCATCGGAGATAGGACATACACATATGCATTCATGCAAACGCAATTCAGACTTGGCCAGTCACAATTTTGAGTGCCCTATGGGGGCAGAATTGTGGACGAGACCAGCCAGCCCCCGCATGTCAACGTAAACCTACACAGAGTATTTGCCACCAATTTTTCATCCTCGATATCATGATGTCGTAGTTGGATGCAGTGCTGCCAGTTCGTGTTTTCCGATCTCTGGTGGCCGTATTGTCCACTAGGTCAGTCACTCTCCACAAGTCAAGATGAACACACATGCAAGAAAAAGATTTATGAAGTATTTTCCAACAGGGTAACACCGCAAAAATATGAAATAAAGAAAAAAACGACCCTGTATCCTTCCACGCCAACAGCTCAGCACCGTTTCCCGCCGTTTCTCCAGGTGAAGGGGGGCAGGTGAGGGAATGGGAGTGGAAATAAGGTGAGAGGGAACGGGTTGGGTGGGGGGAGAGGATGGGAGGGGAGGTACGGTTACTGCTGAGGTAGGTAAATTGCACGACACTATGCTGGTATCCCCTTTGCCTCAAAACTGACAACTCTAGTGACATCCAGAAACAGTATTAACGGTCCCTTTATTGACTGACCAAGTGCAACAAGCACTGGACTCCATTCTACAAACCGAGCGAGGTGGCGCAGTGGTTAGCACACTGGACTCGCATTCGGGAGGGAGACGGTTCAATCCCGTCTCCAGCCATCCTGATTTAGGTTTTCCGTGATTTCCCTAAATCGCTTCAGGCAAATGCCGGGATGGTTCCTTTGAAAGGGCACGGCCGATTTCCTTTCCAATCCTTCCCTAAACCAAGCATGAGCTCCGTCTCTAATGACCTCGTTGTCGACGGGACATTAAACACTAACCACCACCACCATCCATTCTACAAACTGACATCTGGTACCTGTACTACACAATGCATGCACGTTTGCATTCTTGCATTCAATATCCTGGCGGCTACATAGCTTATTAATGTACCAGCATTTCGCATTTGCAATGGCTTATCTTGATCTTACATTAACCTGGTGATTTTGCAATGTTAATCACTGAAATATGTTACCGAGACAAATGTATTCCCGAAATTTCACTACTCTACATTAGTTCTAAGATAAGTCGAACAGTCAGTATGACCTCATATGTTCCTACATTTCTCCAGAACCCAACCATATCTTCTCCAAGGTCGGCCCCTGCTAGTTTTTCCATTCGTCCATAAATAATTTGTGCAAGAATATTGCAGTTATGACTTACTAAACTGACTCTCCAATAATATTCACAGCTATCATCACCAGCTTGTTTGGGTGATGAATTCTTTCTTTCTTCTTATGTCCGAGGGTATTTGCATATGAGCCGAAATAATTTTCTCACGACTTGCTCTCCAAAGAATCCTAGTAATTCTGAGGAATTGTAGTCTACTCCAGGGAACTTGTTTCGACTAATATTTCTCAGAACTCTGTCACATTCTTCTCGCAGTATGATATCCCATACTTTATTTTTATTTTCTTCATCTTCTCTTTCCATAATATTGTCTTCAAGTTTGATTCCATTATATAGAACCTCTCTATATTCCATCCACCTTTCAGCCGTCCCTTCTTTGCTCGGTATAGATTTACCATCTAAGCACTTAATATACATGCAAGTGCTTCTCTTTCCTCCAAATGTCTTTTTAATTTTCCTAAACGCTGCATGTATCTGTGCCATAGACATGTATGCTTCTACATCCTTCCATTTCTAGTATAGCTACTGCTGCTTGGTCATTTTACGTCTTCTGTAAGTTGTGTAAAGGAGAAATCGTGCATACGGTAAAAAAGGCATTCTGGGAGCAGTTAGGAGAACATGTTACAGTCGGATACAGGTCGTCACTCACGGAGCATCGTGGTGTGTGCGTGTGTGTGTGTGTGTGTGTGTGTGTGTGTGTGTGTGTGTGTGTGACAGAGAGAGAGAGAGTCAGAGAGAATTTAGTGGATGATTGTACACCACAGAGGTAGCAGCACCTCGGATGCCGCGAGGAATATGCATACACTGTGTGTCCCAGGTCCATTAGCACTGCTTGTGTTAAATTCCAAACAGAAGTGCTATCTCTTTGCGAGTTGCGGCATTATGATCCTTGAAGTTTCAACAAGAGCCTTGTAGAGTCCTGGCCATGAATGCAACGGTACATGTTTGACACTTGTCGGGAAATGGTAGTGGAGCAGGGACTCAACATCAAGTTTTGTATTAACTTAGACAAATCAGCCAGTGAGAAGTTTGACATGACGAAAAGTGTTTATGGTAGTGATTTATTTAAGTCCTTCAAATGTTTTTCGGTACTATGCTTTATTTCGTGATGGCAGAGAGGACATTAAGGACGCACCACGAGCATCAAAGCCGTGAAGATGTCACACGGGCGAAAACGTGCAAAAAATCGGCGAAATCATTGCATTAGGTAGGTGCGTTTCTGTATGACTCTTCGAAGAACTGTCAGGAATACCGAGAAATACTGTGCACAAAATTTTGACCGAGGATTTGGGAAAAAGGGAGGTCTATGAGCGGTTTGTCTCACACACACTTTCACGGGATGAAAAACATGCCAGAGTCCAACACTGCGAAGATCTATTACACGTCGCCCAGAGTGCTAATGATTTCATGAAATTGATTTTAACTGGCGACGAGACGTGGTGTTTCCAATACGAGCCTCTTACAAAGTGACAGATTGCAGCGTCATTGAGCCCACAGAAACCACAATCAAATAAAGTGTGCTGGCAGAAGAATCGTGTGAAGACAATGCTAATGGTTTCCTTCGATTTCAAAGTAATAATACGCAAGGATTTTCTACCAGAAGGGCAAATTGTTAATTCTGAATATTGTCGCGGCGTCCTCCATTGTCTGTGTGCGAGGAATCGTCGAATTCGATTCGAATAGCGAGAGGCAAGTTCCTGGACTCCCCTCCATGACAACGCCCTAGTTCTCAACGAGAAGACTGTGCGCGAGTTTTTGGCCAGCAAAGGGTTCATAGTCCTGCATCACTCACCGCATTCGCCGGATTTGGCTGTCGGCGACTTCTGGTTGATCCCCAAACTGAAGTTGGCAATGAAGGGACACCATTACATGGCAACTAAGGACATCAAAGAAAATTGTTCTGCAGTACTAAATGCAATTACAGGAAGGACTATAGTGACTGTAGTGGTAGGAGCACATATGTGTCACCCCACTCTGCATTGTTGCCAAATTTATTCAAAAGGCGGATCCAAGATGGCGGCGATAGATATGGCAATGTCACAATGACGTCATGGTGGGAAGTTCAAATTTTGGCAGGAAAATAGGTCAATTGCACTACCTCCACTAACCTAACCCCCTTCCCCCTCCCCTAACCCCTCCCCACACCCTTCCCATTCCCTCTGCCCTTACCTCCCACAGAAAATGACGAGGAGTTCAAATTTTGGCAGAAAAAAGGTCAATTGGGCTTCCACCGCTAACCTGAGAAAATGGTGGGAAAAATATGTCACTTGGGCTACCTCCACTAACCTAAGTCAGCGGTCACCTCTTCCTAGGAATTTGTGGGGAAAGGACTCAGCCTGTGCTGAACTGCTGGATAGGATGGACGTAAGTCTTTATTTTGCATGCAGTGTTTATTTAAACAATTTCAGGCAGCAGTTCCATCCACTGTGCTCACCATGAGGTCTGGAGTCCAACTGACCTAGTACACATTACTGCCACCAGAGGTCACTGTCATCCCTTCTGTGACATAATCCAAGATGACGGTCTGGGGAGAAAATCGCGGGAAAAGGACTCAGACTGTGCTGAGCTGCTGGAGAGAGAATGGAGTGTTATTTATTTTGGAACAATTTATTTAGGGACGAATTTCGCGTAGTACATTTATTACACTGATACAAAACACTCGCTCTGACGTGCTTGGGGTCACAATACACAGCCTACAGACCTTTATACTTCTCGTAAATTATCTAAATTATTCTGTACACTGATGTTCAGACACGCAAACATCTTGTAAATTGTCAAAATAGTGCATGTAAAAAACTTTGCAAACACGCTCACAGAGATGAAACAGCCGAAAATAATGACTTGCACTAACGCTCAGTGCTAAAAAAACGCTATCGAACTCTCGGCAACTGCAATGTATGAGAGACTCCAACGCGCGCACGCGCCGATGCCGCCGACACCGCAAAGGTGCTTTGCAGGGGCAGAAGGACGCGAGCCAGCATTAGAGCGCCAGCCATCGCTCCCACGCCACTGTGGGCCTACAGCAAGCAGGTGAAAGTCACCTCTGTTATCGGGTATAGAGTTAGAATTCTTTGAGTGTTATATTGACGTCACTTCTCAATGTCTCTTGATGCGCACGTGGTCACCTAACCACCGTGGCAGCCGCAATGACGTATAGCTGCGAGTCCAGCGCCGAGAGAGAGGTCTGCATAGCGGCTCTCCATCTCAGATGAAGCTAAAATCTTCTCAATGTTATACTGACGTCACAGATCCCGCTATAGAAATCTGTTCCAATGCTTCCCAGAATAGCTCAGGGTGCATTGTTCCTAGCGATCGTAACAGGTCATGTGAGCACGTGCTTACCTGCATCACCGCGAAATGACTCACCATCGCAGGCGCATCTAAGAGGTTCTCAATGTTATACTGATGACACATGGCTATGTAAATAAGAGCCAAGTCTACCTCTCGGAAGCTGTAAAGTGTCACAGAAATAGTTAACGGTCGCTTTTGTAGGAGTTTTCGTGATGTCTCAGCTTGTCTGCAGGGAAATTTTATCCTTAACAGAAACTGTTTACGAAAATAGCCCAGAATAACGCCGAATGCGTTCCTCCTGATGGTCCTAATGTGGCGCCACATCCATCATGTGTTACCATTCCTGGAAATCGTTAAGTCCTGCTTTCAACAAACATCTCCGAAACACAAACATACTGACAGCTATGTAGATGCTCCTGTGTCCCAGCACAAAGGATGTCTTGCAAATGAATGGAGCATGCTGATCGGCTCTTACTGAATTTAGCCGCCAAATTACTGACACCGCTGATGTGGAAGCACTCTCCTGCCTTTTTTTCTGCAGACAAGACTTTCAGTGACAAAACTATTTTGTATGCACCACCATATTGCACTGACAGTTAAACCCTACAAACGTGACCTACATACCGCCAAATATGGAAAGACTCTTGCTCAATTACACCGCTCTTCCACTGAGGACGGAAGCTTGGATATTTCATCGTGAAACCGATCACCATGTACCATGTCAATGTAGTAAACACACAACTCGTATCCTGCACCTTTCACATCATACATCTGTCGAAAGCCAGACACTCGTAAATATATCGCGAAGACAGACAGCATAAACACATGCACCATAGGTGTAATGCTCACAGCACTAGATATTTCCCGCGGGGTCGTCCTGTCATCCATCGTAGCCAAGTCATCCGCCACTGATGCACGATCAGAGCACCTTCAGTGGACTGAAGTCACTCGCAGAACTGTTCTACATAGTCGGGGTTGGTCCCCCTCGGCACCATATACGCGATACTTCTCGATATCAAGCATGTAGCAATACCGCTTGCATTCCAGTATGGCTCACACAGCATAATTACGAAGATACAGGCTCAAAATTATTCCTCTAGAAACTCGAAACATTAGCGAGGTGGAGCGTGCTGTAAACTACTGAGTAACTAGAATCTTACCGTCTGCGAAGACCTTTACATGAAACCTCGAAAAAAATAGAGGAAACCCATATTTCCACTCGCGATACTGATGTCGGTGATTGCAGATCACCCCCACAAAGTCAACTAAGGTGTTTCTCATGTCTAGAGGACCAGCAAACATATCTTCCACCCGTCTTTCACCTGCTAGATGCAGACAGCACAATCCATGTTCCCTCAACTATATGAAGGTGCGAAATGTACAGACGCAGTCAACCGAACAATTTCCATGGGAGGGAATAATGGTCCAGCGCAAACACATGTCCTTATTGAACTTTCTCAAATTTTCACGCGATCACGAAACCCGTCCAACACATACTAAGTATTAGTTCGCTATTCGGCCATCTAGAGGACGACATGGTTAAGTCAGCTACATTCCTGCATGCCAACAGGCCTCTACATTCAGACAGCTCTTACCGTTAGCCGGATACGAGAATCTTTCCCACCATAGGTCACTGACGCTGCACACCAAGCACGCATAAACAGAATAATCCTAGGAAACTGGCCACATATATGTTTTATCACTGTACTTACAATTAAATATTATGGTTGTGGTCTCAATTGGATGGCCATCAACAATGAGCAAAGTATTGAAAATACACCCTGCTGACGGCTGTGGCTCTGAAATAGAAATATCTGTACCATTCTTATTGACTGGACATACTCTTCCATTTGCTATCACAGTATTCCACGTCAAATCCATCCGTTCCTTACGATAGGACATAGTCATTTCCTCTGCACATGTCGGAACACACACACATACTTTATAAGCTTGATGCTCAAGGAGAACCTATCACACATCCCCTACTACTAAGTATAATACTTGGTCAAAAACTAATTGCTGGCGATACCAAATAATATTAACCGAAAATCAGCGATGGGTGAATATGTCTCATTTTTCTTGTGAGTGGTACCACTGTGTCTTAGAAAGAGAGACTTAATCCTCTTACAAACTGCCATATGCTAAAAAAATACGATCGCGACGACCATATTACTATCACAATAGGTCTTGGTTCTACAAGTGCACACAAGTACCCATGTTAAAAGCTATACTGGCTTTATAAATCTAGGTATGGCATTACCTCCAATTGAAGTGGTTTTTCCAGAAAAATACCGCGATACTGAATATAGACGGTGATTGCTGGATTGTATATTACCAGACCAACAGTGCGGTTACAGGCAGCCGTCGGTGCAACCTCATAATAAGATTACCGAATTTATAAAGTGATTCGGATAAGGAACGTGGTATGAAAATGGTATTCGCAACTCCCTCATGCTGCCGCTACATATTTCTCCAGTATTTGTAAAGCATTCTGTCTCGATGCCACATCAGAGGTATGTTGATATATCCATTGAGTTACGGGCGATGGTTGATTGAGAAGGATCACAAACAGTAGATGGTGTGCTTATTGAAGTCATACGTAATGTACACTAGCTTTTCAGATCTCCACTGTTACACTCTCTGGTAGAAATGCTGTCTGGGATTTGGAATCAAGTCTTTCCATTCAACCATATACCTGCGTCAGATCCTATGGGGATGTCCTTTAATGATTACAGACACTAGTGAATCATATTTCTGGCACTCTCATATCTCGAAACGAGTCACGTTTTTCGAACCAATCAGCTACAGTAAAATGCCTCTTGCAACTGCTGCTATTTCTGTAGACATACAGAAAACAGAGCAAACGCACTGCAACTGTGGAATATGTGGGGTCGAGGCGACTGGATGTAATCGAATACAGTGCTATACTATGTCAGCTGATTTTAAAAAAAATGGTGCATTTGCGGTAGTGTTGGCGGCTGTACTACATTTACAAGCTATTTTAGAACACGAGGCGAGACGTGTGTCATGATCACACAGGTAAAAGAGACATAAAATCGAAAAATTTATGAAAAATAATGGAAAATACGTATAAATTGAGAGAAAATACGCCGAATTGCAGGGAAATTGTGGATGTACTTGCGTGTCTTCTCGTTTGTGCAGAAGTATTCTTGTACTTGGGAACGAGTATGTGACAGTAAGAGGAATACGAGAAAACGTTGACATGGGAGCATCGGGAACCAGGGAAGCCATAATTTTTTTTCGTCGAGGGAGTATTCTACTGTATGTCAATTGACGTAATAGTGTTACACATGAGTTGACTGTTGTCCTTGATGCTTTCCAGGAAAAACAGAGAACTATCTGCCTCTAAACTTACTTGCGTCTGCGTTAAAGGATGACAGAGAGTCGATGGTGTACTCGGTTGAGATGGAGTTGTAAAGCGGTACGATTTAGTGGTAGACTTATGATGGATTCTAGAGAGAGGTAGATGTTGCTGTAGATCATTTGACCATTTCCTTCCGATATTCTGTCAGGATACATCAGTTGTGTGACATAGCATATACAACTGCGTGTTCTGTGTGGGTCTTGGAGCAGTGTCTACTTGCGATCGTTAACAGTAAACTACTCGGTCATCAGAGGACTTCAATCTCATGTGTGATGAAACGTGACACCTTTCTCTAAAAGAACGAAGATTTATGCGATGTGCACCATTCCACTGTCGCGTCTTTGGTATAAAATCAAGACTTCAATTTCATAACTAGGATCATTCTAAGTTAGCGATAGGTGTTTGTGAGGCACTGCAATCCCCGTGTATACATTTGCTTGACAGATGTCCTCTTTGCAGAGTTAGTGGCGGCACAACGTGCAATTTCACATGTCAAATGCCTTTGCTATGCGTTTATCCGTTTCCTTGTAAGAGGTATTCTCCGTTAGTAGCGATCATTTTATATAGGACTGATGTGGGCATAATATAATTTCTGAACCGTGATCAGATGTGAACAGTGGACGGTATACATTTCTAGAAAGCTATATTGTGCACGTATCACGCAGAATCAATATTTTAAGTAATCAGTTTTTTTCATTTTACTATTTGTTATCATAGTTTATCGTAGAGAAACCTGCAAGAAGGATGTATGTCGTGCGCCGGAAATATATTTCGTACATTGGAATGTTAACAGGGTTACATTCCATATGACTAATAGGTTGGAAACTGGAGCAATCTAACATTATAGCCTGTTTTAAGTGCGGAACCTTGTAGTCTTAGGAGTGCGTGTGTTTATTTTCTCTCTTAACAGTATCTTCTTGGTGCTGACCCCACACACTAGAACAATACTTTAGAGTTGATAGCGTGGTTTATTTGTGTAAAAATGCTTCGAACTCCATCCATCTGGAGCCCCAAAATGCACAAAAACCAGTCGCTTTTTGTTCTTCTTAACCGTCTACTATTACATCACAACACTTTCAAATCTGTTACTGTACACCAATAAGGGGTGCTAACCTCCTCGACATGGACGCATCTCGAGAAATCTTGTGTACTTAGATGGGCGAGGACTCAGCCAACTCCATTCATTCACGAGACGTTACGCGTAGCGGTCTACTTCTGGTCAGTTAGAGATTAAATCGGTAACGGTGGTACAGGGCGGGTTGGTCAATGACAGCGTGAGGGGGTCTTTCAGTCTCTAATTTTACCCTAAGACTGCTAGACTGCTCTGTGACCCCCATCAGCATAGAGATAGATCGTAAATTAAGCAATATGTTCGAGGTGTTAGAAATATGTAGAGCGATCTGGTATACTTTGATGACGTCTGTGTTCAACAATTAACAATGAATGAACGCACTGCACAGTCATCTATCTACATTTGCAATGATACTCGCAAAGTAGAGAGGGGGCAGTTTAGCTATGATACTGAAATTTGGAAACATGCCGTCGCAGCACTGCTCAGTGTTGAAATTACTGCAAAATTGCTAAAATTGTTTGCACTATCAATTGTGATACTTATTATTAGAGTACATTGATGGTGTCTTTTCCACCCCATCCGTCCACTGGTACGCTTTTGGTTACCACATAATCATCGACTGACATCGCTTGTTTGAGTTGGAGAAAGAGTTTTGCTGGAGGGACAACACCTTCTTGGGATGGATAACACCGAAACAGTGATCGCGTACACGATTGCAATATGAGGAATCAGTCGAAGCGGAACACGGAGCCATCAGCTATTCCGTCAGTGTGGCAGATGAGTTTAAATGTAGAGGTCGTTAATCACGTTCGGAGAGCAATTTAGAAACTCTCCACAGAACTCTTCCAGTTTCCTTATGTTGTAACTGTCTTGTGTTTAAAATCATCCAGTGCGTGTGGTGTGTTATGGTAGCAGCAGTAACATCACTTATACCGTGCGACATCTAGTTTTCTGTGAGAAGCAATGGATCAGAACGTGTCAATGTCAGTTTAGAACCTCACACAGAACTCGAAGTCGTGGTGGAAAAAATAAAATGTATGGCAGTGTACAAAGAATGCTACAGCAGAAAAAGCAATGTTTCAAACAATGACATAGTGTAAAAGGGAGGGTCTCTTCCGACTTACAGTACAATTTGTGGGATACAGTCATCCCCCCACAGTACAGGCGATGCAACTGTACACTTGTCCGGTCAATAGCTCAATACCTATATATTGAATAGGATCGTCACATGTGCTTGATGCCGGCATGCAGACGGTATTTGTCTTTGATATAAGGGAGAAGAGAGGTGCGGTAAAAATCTTATCGAGTTCTCTATCGGATGAAGTTAGTGGAGCTTTAATAGTGTGTCATTTTTCTCTGTTGGATGGTAGAGAGTAATGGTGGTAGACGTGAATGGGCCTTGAGGGACGTGCATCTGCTTCAGACTTTAGTACTTGTATGTAGTTTGGGAACACTCTACAATGCAGTAGCAAAATCCTCGTCCTTTCCCCAGTTCCTGTACTGTCTTTTACACTACCTCATGCTGCAGGAGCAGGCTTCGTTTGTCACTGACGTTACACATCGTACACTGTTGGCGGACCTATGAAAACATGTTCCCGTTTGCCTCAAGTGGTCAAAACACAGTCCTGTCATTGTAACTCAGCCTGTTTCTACGTGGGTTGCAGAAGGTGCTAGACACAGCTCTCTATCACTTCCACTCAGTTCCGACTTAAATTGCAATGATCACATGCGCAAAGCTGCAGAAATAGCAGCAGTTGCAAGAGGCATACGGACTATCTAAAATTTTACTGTAGCTGATAAGTTCGAAAAACGTGACTCGTTTCGAGATATGAGAGTTCCAGAAATATGATTCACTAGTCTCTGTAATCATTACAGGACTTCTCCATAGGATCCGACGGAGGTATGTGGTTGAATGGAAAGACTTGATTCCAAATCCCAGGCAGCATTTCTACTGGAGAGCGTAACGCTGGAGATCTGAAAAGCTAGTGTACATTTTTATGACTTCAATAAGCACACCATCTACTGTTTGTGATCCCTCTCAATCGATCGTCACCCATCACTCAGAGGATATATCACCGAACCTCTGACATGGCATTGAGACAGAATGCATAACAAATATTGGAGAAATATGTAGCGGCAGCATGAGGGAGTTGCAAATACCGGTTTCATATCACGTTCCCTATCGGGATCGATTTCCAAATTCGGTAATTTTATTATGAGGTTGCACCGACGGCGATCCGTAACCACACTGTTGGTCTGATAATGTACACTCCAGCACCGTCTATATTCAGTATCGCGGTATTTTTCTGGAAAACCACTTCAATTGGAGGTAATGCCATACCTCGATTTATAAAACCAGTATAGCTTTCAACATTGATACTTGTGTGCACTTGTAGAACCAAGACCTACTGTGATAGTAATATGGTCGTCGCGATCGTATTTTTTTTTAACATAGGGCAGTTTGTAAGAGGATTATGTCTCTATTTCTAAGACACAGTGGTACCACTCACAAGAAAAATGAGACATATTCACCCATCGCTGATTTTCGGTTAATATTATTTGGTATCGCCAGCAATTAGTTTTTGACCAAGTATTGTACTTAGTAGTAGGGGATGTGTGATAGGTTCGCCTTGAGCATCAAGCTTATAAAGTATGTGTGTGTGTTCCGACATGTGCAGAGGAAATGACTATGTCCTATCGTAAGGAACGGATGGATTTGACGTGGAATACTGTGATAGCAAAGGGAAGAGTATGTCCAGTCATAAGAATGGTACAGATATTTCTATTTCAGAGCCACAGCCGTCAGCAGGGTGTATTTTCAATACTTCGCTCATTGTTCATGGTCCCAATTGAGACTGCAACCGTAATATTTAATTGTAAGTACAGTGATAAAATTTATGTGTGCCGGTTTCCTAGGATGATTCTGCTTATGCATGCTTGGCGTGCAGCGCCAGTGGCCTGTTGTGGGAATGATTCACGTTTCCAGCTAACAGTAAGAGCTGTCCGGATGCAGAGGCCAGTTGGGATGCAGGAATCCAGCTGACTTAACCGTGTCGTCCTCTAGACGGCCGAATAGCGAACTAATACTTAGTATGTGTTGGACAGCTATCATGATCGCGTGTAAATTTGAGAAGATTCAATATGGACCATTACTCCCTTCCATGTAAATTGTTCGGTTGTTTGTGTCTGTACATTTCGCACCTTCATTTAGTTGAGGGAACATGGATTGTGGTGTCTGCATCTAGCAGGTGAAAGATGGGTGGAAGGTATGTTTACTGGTTCTCTAGACATGAGAAACACCTTAGTTGACTTTGGAAATTATGGGGGTGATCTGGAATCACCGACATCAGTATTCACGGGTGGAAATATGAGGTTTCACGCAAAGGTCTTCACAGTCGGGATAGGTTTATAGTTACTCAACGGTTTACATCAAGCTCCACTTCGCTAAAGTTTCGAGTTTCTAGAGAAATAATTTCGAGTCTATATCTTTGGAATTATACTGTGCGAGCAATACTGCTATGCAAGCAATACTACTACGTGCTTGATATCGAGAAGTATCGCGTAAATGGTATAATATTCTGACAAAACATGTGAAAATACATGCGTTCTTTTAATCCCAGTGTCTGGAGATGGGTGTAGAAAGCAAGCAAGCAAGCAGGTCAGGGCCAGAAACAGTAACGCCTTTGTGCCGAGGGGACCGACCCCAACTTGGTACAATAGTTCTGAGAGTGGCTCCGGTCCGCTGAGGGTGCTCTGGTCACGCGTCAGTCATGAATGATTTGTGAATGTCGGCTGCAGTGGATGACACCATGACGGCATGGGAAATATCTAGTGCTGTGAGCAGTATACCTATGGTGCATGTGCTTATGCTGTCTGCCTTCGTGGTATATGTACAATTGTCTGGTGGTCGATAGCTATGTGCATGATGTGAAAGAGGCGATTTTGTATGGCGCATACGAATTGTGTGTTTAGTACATCGAAACGATAAGCAGTGATCTGTTTCACGTTGAAATATCCTAGCTTCTGTCCTCAGTGGAACAGCAGTGTAATTGAGCAAGAGTCTTTCCATATTTGACGATATGTAGGATACCTTTTGCAGGGTTTAACTGTCAGTACAATATGGCATACTGTACAAAATACTTTCACCACTGAATGTCTCGTCTGCAGGAAAAAAAAAGGCGGACAGTGATTCCACACTGGCAGAACCAGTAATTTGGTGTGTAAATTCAGTAAGAGCCCATCATAATGCTCCACTCATTCGCAAGACTTCCTTTGTGTTGGGACATAGGAGCATCTACATAGCTGTCAGTATGTTTGTTGAAAGCAGGACTTAACGATTTCCAGGAGGGTTACACATGATGGACGGGGTGCCACATTAGGACCATCAGGAGGAATGCATTTGGCGTTATTCTGGCCTATTTTCGTAAACAGTTTCTGTTAAGGATAAGAATTTCCCTGCAGACAAGCTGAGACATCACAAAAGCTCCCACAAAAGCGACCATTAACTATTCCTGCGACACTTTACAATTTCTGAGAGGTAGACTTGGCTCTTAATTACATAACCATGTGGCATCAGCATAACATTGAGAACCTCTTAGATGCACCTGCGATGGTGACTCATTTCACGGCGACGTAGGTAAGCACGTGCAAGTCTAGATGCAGCTTGCATCTCCTGTTAGGATCGCTAGGAACAATGCACCCTGAGCTATTCTGGGAAGCATTGGAACAGATTTCTATAGCTTGATCTGTGACATCAGTATGACACTGAGAACCTTTTAGCTGCATCTGCGAGGCGTTGGACTCGCAACTATACGTCATCGTGCCAGCCACGGTGTTTAGCTGACCACGTGCGTATCAAGAGACATTGACAAGTGACGTCAGTATAACACTCAAAGAATTTAAACTGTAAACCCGAAAACAGATGTGACCCTCACCTGCTTTCTGTAGGCCCACAGTGGCGTGGGAGCGATGATTTGCACTCTGGTGCTGGCTTGCGTCTGGCTGCCCTTGCAAAGCGGCTGTGTGGTGTCGGCGGCGTCGGCGCGTACGCACATTGGAGTCTCTGATATGTTGCAGTTGACGATACTTCGAAAGCGTTTTTTTCGTGCACTGAGTGTTTGTGCAGTGCATTATTTTTAGCTGTTTAAGTGCTGTGAGCGTGTTTGCAGAGACTTTTACATGCATTATTTTGACGATTTACAAGTTGTTTACATGTCTGTACATGAGTATACTGCATTATTTAGATAACTTACAAGTACTTTGCAGGTCTGTAGGCTGTGTATAGTGACCCCAAGCATGTCAGGGCGGGTGTTTAGTATCAGCGTAGTAAATGAACTACGTAAAATCCGTCCCTAAATAAATTGTTCCAAAATAAATAAAGTACACTCCTTCCTCTCGCCAGTCCTTTCCCTGCCTATTCCTCCCCCCCCCCCCCCCCCCCCCCCGCAGGATCGCCATCTCGGTTTCTGTCACGGAAGGGACGGCAGTGCCCTCTGGTGGCAGTACTGTGTACTAGGTCAGTTTATACCTCATGGTGAACACACTGAATGGATCTACCGCCTCAAATTGTTTCAATAAGCACATGCAAAATAAAGTCTTACATTCATCCTATCCAGCAGTCCAACACAGACTGAGTCCTTTCTCCATCAATTCCTATAAAGAGGTGACGGTCGGCTTGTAACAACAACAACTGTACATATATTAATTTTTTCTTCTGATTTTCGATAAATTAGTGTAAGCGATGTTCTGATTTCATTTCTGTTTTCTTTTCGTGTCATTATGTTAAAGAAACTGTAAACAATTTTCGATGCGAATATTAATGTTTATGTCAAATTGCAAGCAATATTATAACAAAATGGAAATGTAAGAAATGTTGAAACTGTTGTAAGATGTTAAAGTTGTATTTGTGCACCTGGTCCATACGTAGGCAATGTATTAGGATATGTAGAATGCAAAACCTTTGGTGAATACCCTGTCTGTAGGGGAGCGGTAAAAGGTGGATGGCAGGCGAGCACGGGAAAATGCACACGGGCGCGGCATGGCATAACGGGCTCAGCAGTAGTAGTCGGAGTTGGGCTTTGATCTGAACAACACGTTCTGGATCGAGGAGGCTCTCCTGGAAAACGTGATTTCATTGAGCCTCGGATGTGCCGTTTCCGACGACTATACTGCATGGCAAAATTCTATAGGCACTAAATGGAAAAACATTGCGACGCTATGAAGAAGTAAAGTGCCGATACATCAAGAGCCATAGCTGTGATTATATGTGTGCTCTGCGCCTCGCCATCTCGCCGCCCGCCAACCGCCGCATCGATACGAACAGGTTGAAACTTTTAGTACTGTATTCGTGTGGACCAGTGTTGCTTTTGTTTCTTATTGTTCAATAACAACTTAACTTTTACCATAACTGTCCTATCATTTAATTATCCTCATCACTAACCTAGACAGGGTCCTTTCCACATGTTGTGCAATCCGAGTGTCCCGAAATGAAGATTTAAAGTTTATGTTAATAAGAATTACCTGCAGACCTAGCTATGTTAGAATGATGTTTAAAGAACTTTGTTGTTAATGAATATATAAATAAATAATATAGGTCTGACAAAGTTGGAAGATAATGTTGAAATTGGTTTAGTAATGAAGGCTAATTAATTTGAGACAAAAATAATGGTAGTTAAATGAGCAAGAAATAAGACAAAAAGAGTAGTAACTCATATATTGGAAATCTTGAGTGCTTAACGATTTAGATAATCAAAAAATTTCAGTACAGTGATCATAACAGTTTCAGGGTCCCCCCCCCCTTTTTCTTTTCTATTCATTTAAATTCTGAAGTGTACCAAACTGATTTGAACAGCAAAGTTAGAGTCAATATAAAACCAAAATTTATTAGTGTTTTAACTTTTTCAAAATTGACATTGTATGTGTGTTTCGAAAGTGCTATTACTAGGGTAACCTATGCCCGAATTTAATCAGATCAATAGACAGTACGAATTTTGTAGTAAACATTGTAGTGTATTGTTGTGTATTTATGGCTCGTCCATATTAGTACAGAAAGTGAAATCATTAGTACAGTAAATTTTCTGGTTCTAAAATTTACCATAGTATGCAGTGTTATTACGTGTTGTTTTGTATGAACGTACATCAACTTGTACTGGGAAGAAACTCAGTTAATGCCTAATTAGGCTGGCGACTGTATTATTAACAATTTGGTAGCATCTGCTGTGTTATTTCTTGTCCGTCCTAACGTGTAGTTGCACTTCAGACTTGCTTGACGTATCATTGTAGTTACTGAGTGGGTGGAAGTCTGATTTTGCCTCCATTCAGGTACACGCGGTCAGCATATATACCAAAATCCTTTCTTATAAGGTGAAGCCCGTCAACTTACCATAGTACAGGCTTTAATAAGTATTGTGCGCAGTAGCGTAGTGTTACAGGCTGACTTAGGTTAGTGGAAGTAGCCCAAGTGACCCATTTTTCCACCAAAATATGAACTTCCCACCATGACATCATTGTGGTGTTGCCACATCTATCGCCGCCATTTTGAATAAATTTGGCAGCAATGCGGAGTGGGGTGACACATAGGTTGTTGCACTACTAACTGTCTGCAAAACACTTTTTAATGATTTCAGCTATGTATGGATCAGGTGGAGAATTCTGAATGAAAATACATATTTTTGTGAACATAATCAACGACTTTTATTTTTCGTAGCAAAAGTCCTAATGGAACTGTGACACACTGTATATATCAAAGAGGCTCAGAGCTTGGTATGACCTGCTCCATTGTTCCGAAGGGATCAGCACATTATAAGTGGAAATATTATTCTTTCACAAGAAACTCTGAGACAGTTAAATCTACTTCTGCACGATATATGTGGCGGAGGTAATGGACTACAATGCCAGTGCCAGCTCAAAATATCCTGTATGCATGCCTATACATTGAATATATGTAAACAGGCAGAATATGGCGCTGTGGTCAGCAGCACCTATACGAGACAACAAGTGTCTGGCGCAGTTGTTAGATCGGCTAGTGCTGCTACAATGCAGGTTATTAAGAATTAGGTGAATTAGAACGTGGGGGTGTTATAGTCGGGTCACGTGCGATGGGACACACCATCTCCCAGGTAGCGATGAAAAAGGGATTTTTCTGTACGACCAATTCACGAGTGTACGGTGAATATCACGAATCCGGTAAAACATCAAATCTCCGACATCGCTGCAGCCAGAAAAAAATCCGACAAGAACGGGACCAATTGTTCAACGAGACAGAAGTGCAACCCTTCCACAAATTGCTGCAGATTTCAGTGCTGGGCCATCAACAAGTATCAGTATGTGAACCATTCAGCAAAACATCATCGATATGGGCTTTCAGAGCTGAAGGCTCACTCGTGTACACTTGATGAATGCATGACACAAAGCTTTATGCCTCGCCTGGGCCCATCAACACTGACATTGGAATGTTGATGGCTGGAAATATGTTGCCTGGTCGGACGGGTCTCGTTTCAAATTGTGTTGAGCGGATGGACAGGTACGGGTATGGAGACAACTTCTTGAATCCGTGGACTCTGCATGTCAGCAGGGGACTGTTCAAGCTGGTGGAGGCTCTGTAATAGTGTGGAGCGAGTGCAGTTGGAGTGATATGGGACCCTTGATATGTCTAGACACGACTTTGACAGGTGACACGTACATAAGCATCCTGTCTGATCACCTCAAACTATTCATATCCATTGTGCATTCCGACGGACTGGGGCAAATCCAACAGACATTGCGATATCCCACAAGTCCAGAATTACTACAGAGTGGCTCCAGGAATACTCTTGTGAGTTTAAACACTTTCGCAGGCTACCAAACTCTACAGACGTGAACATTATTGAGCATATCTGGGATGCCTTGCAACATGCTGTTCAGAAGAGATCTTCACCCCCTCGTGCTCTTACGGATTTATGGACAGCACTACAGGATTCATTGTGTCAATTCCCTCCAGCACTACTTCAGAGATTAGTCGAGTCCATGCCACGTCGTGGTCAGGCACTTCTGCATGCTCGCGGGGCTCTACACAATGTTAGGTAGGTGTACCAGTTTCTTTGGCTTTTCAGCATATAAAGGTAACGCTGTCATCAGCCTGAAGTTCGGTTTGAACACCGCAGTGCTTTCCTAGAAGCGATCCTAGTGTTCAATGAATTTCACCAGGAAGGAGCGACTTAAGAGGTGTGGGACGAGTTGAGTTAATGCAACAGGGCTGTGAAAAGTTGTCAGATTTGCCGGCGGGTGACCCTGACCAAGATGTTTCCATAAGTGTGTTACTCATTAGATTCCATCGAAGTATCAAGGTATTGCGGACGTTACTGTATGCAAGTTGATTTAGATGAGTTGGGAAAACAATCCTGTAGAGTATTAGTGCTGCTGTGCTTGACGCAGTCACATTGTTTAAATACCTAGGCGTAACATTGCAAAGCAACATAAAATGGAATGTGCACTCGAGGTCAGTCGTAGGGAAGTCGAAAGCCCGAATAACGTAGAACTCTAGGAAAGTGCAGCTCATCTATACAGGAGACCATGTACAGAACACTTGCACAAACCATTCTCGAGTACTGCTTGATTAATTGGGATTGCCACCAGCTCAGATTAAAGGAAGATATCAGAGCAATTCATAGGCGAGCCGCTAGGTTTGTTATCGGTAAGTTCGATCAACACATGAGCATTAAGGAAATAGTCCGTGAACTCCATCCATATTATTTGCAGGATAAGTCTATATTCACGCATACGAAGTCTGTTCAAAAAATTCCGGAACTTCTGCTATAAATTTTTTCTACGCTTACCTTTTACTTATTGCGCATGGTCTCCTTCGAAATACTCTTTTCCACAACTGATGCAGCGCTCCCGACGCCGTCTCCATTTCCGGCATCAGTCTCGGTACGCCTCTTGCTGGATCGCGCGGAGCGCCGTCTACCAGTTTTCTTTTATCTCGTCTATCGTTGCAAATACTCGTCCTTTCAATGGGGTTTTCAATTTTGGAAATAAAAAAAAGTCCACAGGGGCCAAGTCTGGAGAGTACAGAGTATGAGGCAGCATAGTGAGTTCCTTTTCTGTGCAACAGTCACGCATGACTCATGAGCCGTGGGACGAACTTTGCGGCAATACGATGCATTCCGAGATGGTGTGTCAAAATTTCATGACGTTGTCCAGATGAATGTTACGTTATTCTGCAATTTCTCGGAAAGTCAGTCTTCGATTGGCACGCACAATTTCGTTGACGTTCCTGGCATAAGCGTCTTCGGTAGACATCGAAGGGCGTCCTGAACGAGGGTCATCTTTAATTCACGTCCGGCCATTTTTCAAACATGGGAACTGTTCGTAACACCGAGAACGGCTTAAAACACTCATCACCGTGGGCTTCGTGTACCATTTGACATGTCTCTGTAAAGATTTTCTTGAGTCATCTCGAAATTTGCAAACTGAAGGACACAACGTTCTACTCAATATAGCACTGAACGATAACTAGTAGACACACAACAATGACACTTCTTGCGGTTCGCATTAATGACAGGCGTGTGGAGGGGTGCTAACCTCATTTCGCTCCAACACACCATTGACGCAAATTTACGAATAATCCGAAATTTTGTGAACATACCTCGTACAGGGTGATTCAGCAAAGCTGTTCAGTTCAAATATTTCTGGAGTCATTTAAGATATCGCATTTCTTGATGTACCCAAATGACTTGTCAGAAAGTTATCACTAAAAGAGGTATAGACTCCTTTCATAGCTATATTAATTACTGAGATATCGATGTAAACTTCGATATTTCATTTGAAAATGTAGTAATTTCTGCTGCTAGTATCGTAGTTCTAAAAGAGACGTACTGAATGGCGTTTCAATCTTCAAAATCCGATTAGTAATTTCGGAGTTATTACAATATTCAAAACTTGGATTGCATGTATTTTTAATATGAAACCGATTGCTGTCTTAAACAGAAGTTTGTCATTTCATACTCAAATAAGGAAATACGTCACATCAGGTGACAACGTAACACAGCGCTACACTGCAGTGATATGAAAGGGCCACAGAGGAAATGTAGTTTTCGTTCTGACTGTGTCGTTCACGTGTTGGCAGTTTGAAAACAATAAATGTCTTTCATAAACCGAGAGACACTAGATATGCTACGCCTCAATGGAGAATGCAGAAGGAATGCGGGAGAACAGTTGAGTTGCACACGTGAAGGCCTCCTGACAGGTGGTGCCAAACAATAATGACAATTCAACGAATGTGCGAAAAATTGGTATTAGGAGAGCACTGATATACTATATAGAGGATAAGGAGCGAGCCAGAAAAAGAGGAACGAACGAAACAAATGTTCTGGCAGTTGTTTCTCCTGATCCACATGTTAGCTCCGGAGAAATTACAACTGCCTCTAGAGTAAGTCAGCCCAACATGGTTCGCATTTTGCTCGCGAACGGCTTCCATCCATATCATGTGTCGCTTCACCAGTCGATTAACCAGCAGGATTGCAGGAAATGCCTGAAATTCTCACTCGGGTCTGATGCAACATCAGGACAATAGGTTCTTTCTTCAAAGAATTTTCTTTGACGATTTTGCTGCCTGTATAAATCATGACAAGCTAAATGTAAGAAGTATGCATTATTGGGCCACTCTAAATCGACAGAACATCAGTACAAGTGGAGTTTGAACGTTTGGTGTGAGATTATTGTAGACTACACGACTGGTCCTTACTTCACTGAAGAAACCTTTTCTTACCAAAGTACTATCGGCTCGCCTATAGGAAATACCGCTTGAAGTACGCAGATGTATGTATTACCAACACGATGGCTGCCTGGCTCGCTACTCGCCTGAAGCTTCGAAAGTGTTCACCCAGCTCTTTCCTGGTCGCTGGATAGGCTGTGAAGGTGTTATCAGCTGGCCAGCCAGCACTTATGTTGATCGAAATATTTTATCACGAATGAAATTTTCATTCTGCAATGGATTGTGCGCTGATAATCATGAATGAAATTTTCATTCTGCAATGGATTTTGCGCTGATAAGAAACTTCCTTGCAAATTAAAATTGTGTGCCAGACCGAGAGTCGAACTCACGACCTTTGCCCTTTGCGGGCAAGTGCTCTACCAACTGAGCTACCCAAGCACGACTCGCGACCCCTCCTCACAGCTTCAGTTCTGCCAGTACCTCGTCTCCTGCCTTCCAAACTTTACAGAAGCTGTTCTGCAAACCTTCGCAGAAGAGCTTCTGTGAAGTTTGGAAGGTAAGAGACGAGGTACTCGCAGAACTGAAGCTGCGAGGAGGCAGAGCTGAAACTGCGAGGGCAGGTCACGAGTCGTGCTTGGGTAGCTCAGTGGCGCTGACACGGTAGCTCAGCGTGTTCGGTCGGAGATCTGGATGCCTATTCTGTATCTTTCCGCCACTGTGCCGATCGTTTCGGTACTGAAGAGCACCGAACGGTCTAGTACTCGAATTAAAGTCCCTACATTGTTCAGTATGCATTTCGGTAGCGATACCGTTCGGGTCTAGAGAACAGAAGTGCTGTTGTCGGTTTGTGTCGCGCAAGCCAATCAAAAGCAAGCGGCCGCAGATCCGCGCATGTGCACTGCAGCGTGCACAGCGTCACGAACACAAAAAGTAGCTAGCACACGACACAGGCGCGCTATTCTTCCAAGTACCGAAAACTGTGTTTACGTTGCCATAATGCATGACGCCGCATTCCATCGAGCTGATGTGCCCGCCTTCATTGCCCTTGCCTCCTCCTTAATAGTATCAGGCGCAGTATATCCATTTCCATGATTCTCAGCTGAAATGCATAAAAATTTTTAGTTTCTCTGATCGCATGTTTCCATGCATGCATAATAACGATAGCTTATTTGACTGGATTCTCCAGTTATGTCATCTTATTCTAATTCACACTGACATCGTGTTTTGGATTTTACGTTTCGGAAATGGAGTCAGGAATAGTGTGTAGTACCACATTGTACTCACACATCCATAAAAACACCCGAAAAATTGATTCTGAGAATTTCAAAGAATAAGAAGATAAACAGAATGTGGTTATAACTCGCTCCTAGAAATCTAAATGATTAAGTAGCCCACTTCCCTATATGATACGTCAACGATTTGGGTCTTAAAAACAAAATTGAAAAAAAAAAAACGCATTTTCGAGAGCTCCTGCAGTTCGTCGAAGATTATAACATGCATCTCATGAATGCAAATGTTTCGTATATGGTCTCGAAAACAGATGTAAGATTGGCAGAGATCTTTCCTCTCTGTCAACTGTGGTTGAGGATTTGAGCGCAGATAAATACTTGTGACAAGCAAGATTATAAAGATGACTGCTCAGTAATTTAAGTTGTGCTCTTAGATTCCTGTCTAACCGCATACTCGGAAATCGCTACACATTCGGAAAAAATGGTGAATTATTTCTGACAAGAAAAAATATAAAGGTCACTGTCGGTTATTTCACTCACAGCAATTTCATCTCCAACGATTTCATATTTCGTATTTTAAACACACAGAAATCATGAGATCATTACTGAGGAAGTGCGCTCTTACATGTAAGTAATGACGAATATTGCTGAAAAATCTTAACTTAGACAAATAACAATGTTTCAGAACGTGTTGCATATATGAAGAGGAAAAAAAATTTTTTTTATCCACCTATGCGCGAGCCCGTATCCAGACTAGCTCTGCTCAATTCTTGCAGTATTGTGTAGACGAACGTAGGCTGACTTTGTTGCGAAACAGTGCTGCGTAGATTATAAATGCGTGATAGTTTGGAAGGTTTCCGATATCAGGCTTCACATAATTGCTTTCCATTGTTACTTAAAAACTGTAAACACGCTTCAATAATTACTAATTAACCCATTTGTGGGAAAAAGTACACAAAGCCACTAGTAACGTCAGTTCAAACTCATGTAATATATGTAAGCAGAGCCGCTGTCTTGATATTTAATGATCTTTAAACTCTTATTTGCATAAAAATAACACGTATTTTGAGAGAATATTGACCGAAAACGATTTTTTTGGATGTAATCATTCACAGTAATAACCTAACCTAACCATATTTCTAACAAAGGAAAATAGTCTATTATGAACTCACTTTCCAACCGCATGCGTCCTCTGGTGATTCTTTAGTAACAAAATCACTAAATCCAAAGCTAAAACCGCTAAATATGTTTAAAATAACAAATTATAGGTGTACATAAACCACAGGTCACCAATCGGCAGAGCCAGACCGAAATCCAAAACGACTCAGTACAATTGTCGTAAAATCGGTGGGAGGACCGTTCGGTAACAAGTCTCAGAAGCTTACTCAATAGGATATTCCGATAAAGAACCGAAAATGACGTCACTACCGAAACTAACCTACTACACCGATCGGTATGAATGATACAGAATAGGGTCTCTGGCTGGCCCAGTAATAAAAAAAACTGAGTGAACAACTGACTTGATCGATCAATCAGTCAAATCTGCACATGCACAGGGCCGCTTTCAACTGAAATGGCAACGGTCTCGAAAACAGATGTAAGATTGGCAGTGTCCCCAAAACATTTAGAAAATTGTTCTCATAATTCTTTCATGGCCATACTGAATTTTTCATATCTCGAGTTTTCTGTGATGAAAGTGAGCTTGTGGAAGCGGGCGGTGTTTTTTTGTCAGAATTTGTCCCTTCCACAATGAAGATTTCTTTTTAAATGCATTCCCATCAAATCGAAATAAGTTGTCTTACTGTGGGCAGTCTACAGTCAAGGGCACTTAAAATGCATGGTCGGCAATCCATTCTGGATATTCTTAATTTCGTTCCTGCTCTCCTTTGACCTTCATAAATTCAACAGTAGCGAGTTTTAACTCGAAAAACCCTTCTGGGCATGCCCCTTGACTTAACCAACGCATTTTTCTGTAGTATATAAAGGCTCTATACTCTTCATTCAGTCCCCTCAAAAATTGTTGCAACTGACAGTGTTAAAATTTAATATTCGTACCACCAGTTACCTCATGAGCTCCATGCATACAAATTTAGCAGGAAGTTCTTCTTAATGTGCGGATCAATTAAGGCCATCCTTCCCTCCTATCCTTCTCATTCATTTTAAAGGCTTGTGATGATCAATCGCTACACTGCCTCTTTTTGAGAAAAGAGCCACTGGACCTGTGAACTTCTTTTATACTACGAACAAAAAGTGAAGGGTAAACGGCACTGACACGACGATTCTTCGGAACTGAAGAGAGCCGTACTAACCGAAAAATGTCGCACTGCAATGCTAAATGAAATATCAGGCTATACCGAGTACTTCCGAGAAGTACCGTGTGAAGCCTAGACAGGCGGAGCCTCGTCCTGCCTATCGTTCTCGCATGTAGTTTGGCACGCCATGGCCGACACTGATGTAAACAATCGCATTGTTGAAGTTTGTGCTGTGGTACCGTAGGAATCAATTCAGTCTGTCCAGAACAGGGGCGGATTAATGAATTTCTGTGGGTAGGCAGTTGCCTAGAAGAGAAAGACGACCCAGGCGTCCTCTCCTTGAAAGTCAAGGAAAAAAGCTCCAAAAACTATTGTTTGAAGCTACTTCGATACTTAAAAAATCAAACAATTTCAAAAATGTATTTCATTTTAGACGAAAAAGTTTTAGATTTCTTGAAATGGGTAGCAGTCACAACCTCTTTCTGACCGACTTCTCTTATATCTAATTGTTAACACACAGCAACAAGCTCATAAGCCTTTTGTTAACACAGAGTTGATAAACAAATTAACAGTAAATAAACTGAAATTAGAATCAAATGCTTTTAAAACTGTAGTTCCTAGTAAGTTGACAGTTATATTTTTTCCAGTTTAGTTCACACACACACATATTATATCGAAAATTATAATTGTAAAGTGTGCTGTTGTGGCAGACCGGGAAGGCCTGCTAATATTTGGCGCCCAGAATTCGAACAGGAGGGGAAGCACAAGTCACTGGTACAGGTAGTACTTTCTCTCAGGCACACAAAGTGAGATGGCTTGGGGAATACTTAATTAAATGACTAAATCCCCCAAAAAAGACTCTAGATTCGCGTTCTTAACTTTAGCACAGATTACAAAAATTACTGTTTGATTTTAATATTTAGTTTCAACTCTCGGAGGAGGCGATCGCTCCCTCAACCCCCCCCCCCCCCCCTCCCGCCCCCCATTAATCCATCCTTCATCTAGAAGTCCTTGCAAAAGCACCTGTAAATATATAAACTTGCAACAGGTGATGGACGTTCCGAACACTTGATTGCATAAATGGAACTTTAAGAAAGTGTTTATAACTACATTCTTCTGTTAATCCCTTTTTATTGCTGTTTCTGGTGTAATTCTAAAATGTAAGTGTGTATCTTGACATTAAACTCATGATATTGTCTCACAATTGTACCTCAAATTCCTGTTTTACAAATCAATTCAATTTTTGATGTGCCCAGTTCTTTCAGGCTCTGGTAGAAACAACAGCAAAACTACTACCGTAGTTGACTGGTGAATCATTGTTAGATATCACGTCCTGTGCCTTCCAGCTGGTGTATCAGCTCAACTACACGTAGCCAAATGCGATTAGCCCTTTAACTGCTGTGGACGAGTTAACTCGTCATAGACTGCCGCTCCCCACGTGCTGAGGACGTGTTTAAATACGGCCCCTGTGATTTCCTGAAGCGCTATTGACGTGTTTACGACTCCCGATCAGTCAAACTCTCACTGCTGCGGACGAGGTACTTCCACATATCAGTAAATAAAAATGTTTTGAAGTATTTATCATACAACATATGTGCCTTTTTACCTTCTTTCATTTGCAAAAAAACTTGTTTCGATATTTTGAACCGTTTATGAAATATGGCGATTGTTATGATCACATGTTTTGCCATGCACATGATGCGGATAGTGGAGGTTTGCTGAGAGAGATTAATAAAGCTGTGTATGAACTTATTTTATTAATTAAAATAACGCTTTCTTTACAACGGCTGACTTGCAACGAAAACAATACAAAGAATACTACTACTGCAAAGAAGAGAAGGCTCACATAAATAAACACTATGCACTAGTGGACAGAACGTGAGCATAAACAAGAACAAGAACTACAAACACATGCAAATGCAATTATGCGAAACCTTTCCAACACTCCCGCTGTTTAAGTGATTGCATTTACCAATTAACAACATTGAGCTTTCACAGCAATTACACAGAATTTCTTTGGTTAATGTTTTGCTCAACAAATCAGCGAGTTGTTCTTTGGTACACACATTAACAACTTCTATCTCTTTACACAGCACTTTTTCACGAAAGAAATGATAGCGTACATCTATATGTTTGGTGCGTTTGTGATATTCATGATCGTTTTGACAACTTGATTGCGCTCTAGTTCTCGATTTGTAATGTAGTTGGTTCTTTACACTTGATTCCCAGACCACCTTGCAATTTTCTCAGCCAAACTGCGTCCTTAGCAGCAGCTACATATTCGGATTCCGTTGTACTTAGAGCAACAACCTTTTGCCCTGAAAAGTCCAGGTTGCAGGACCACCAGCCAAAAGAAAAACACATCCTGTTGTTGACTTTCGCGACGTAAGATCACCTGCGTAGTCAGCATCAGAAAAACCAACCAGTTGCACATTGCTCCCGCTGTTTGAGTTCTCTATAGCGTAATCTGGTGTTTCAATTAAGTACCTGTAAATTGTTTTCACTGCTTGCCAATGTGCATTAGTATGGCTGTTCAAAAATCTGCTCACACTGTTGACTGCAAATGAAATATCTGGTCGAGAGATAACTGACAAAAACATAAGAGACCCAACCGCTTCACGATATGATACTTTTTCACAACTGAACTCTTCATGATCAGGCAACAGACTCACATGAGTATCAGCAGGAACACTTAAACCTTTTGCTTCAGACATTCCAAATTTCTCAATTATTCTTCTCGTACACTGGTGTTCACATATTAATATTTCCTTTCCCACAGGACCTCCCTCAATTTCCACTCCAACAAAGCAATGACCTTCACTGACAGAGATTTGAAAGACTTCTTTTAGTGGTGTAACAACTTTATGAATTGCCTCCATTGACTTTGATGCAATAAGACCATCATCTATAAATAATGCTAACAAGATAACATCACCACTTATTACACCATTGAATAAACATGGATCAGCGTCAGTTGCTTGAAAACTACAGGGTGAGTCACTAACTATTGTACAATGAAGGCTTTCACGACCGGGTGACATGGCTGTTGATATACTTTCCGGGATGTGAGGTCGTGGTCCAAGAACTTTTCTGCTCCTTACGTTTGGTCCAGGACTGCGCTGGACTTCCTCAGAGGCGCTGCTCCGCTGAGTCTTTCCGACTGACTGGTCGGGTGTCTGAGAGCGACTTATATACAGGGTGACTCAAAAAGAATACCACAACTTTAGGAATTTAAAACTCTGCAACGACAAAAGGCAGAGCTAAGCACTATCTGTCGGCGAATTAAGGGAGCTATAAAGTTTCATTTAGTTGTACATTTGTTCGCCATTTCAGCCAATAAAGTTTTTGGTCCCTTTTTCTTCGAAGGTGCTACTGTAACTGGACTACAGTATCTGGAGATGTTAGAGAATTGGCTGTTCCCTCAGCTCGAACAAGAAGCACAACAATTCATATTTCAGCAGGATGGAGCGCCACCACATTGGCACTTATCTGTCCGTAACTACCTGAACGTCAACTACCCGAGGCGATGGATCGGCCGCCAGGCAGCCCGTGACAGAGCACTTCATCACTGGCCTCCAAGAAGCCCTGATCTTACCCCCTGCGATTTTTTCTTATGGGGGTATGTTAAGGATATGGTGTTTCGGCCACCTCTCCCAGCCACCATTGATGATTAGAAACGAGAAATAACAGCAGCTATCCAAACTGTTACGCCTGATATGCTACAGAGAGTGTGGAACGAGTTGGAGTATCGGGTTGATATTGCTCGTGTGTCTGGAGGGGGCCATATTGAACATCTCTGAACTTGTTTTTGAGTGAAAAAAAAACTTTTTAAATACTCTTTGTAATGATGTAATACAGAAGGTTATATTATGTTTCTTTCATTAAATACACATTTTTAAAGTTGTGGTATTCTTTTTGAATCACCCTGTATTGTGAGAAAAGGGGGCGTGGTTTGGAATATAAAGTTTTTCGGAAGGCAACACATACGGACAGATATTTACATAAAAATTCTAATCATCATCCTCAACAAAAAAGAGGTGTCATAAAAAGTCTTGGCGATCGAGCGGAACGGATATGTACACCTGAACATTTGGATGCTGAAGTGAAACATCTGAAGCAGGCTTTTGAAAAAAACGGCTATTCAAGAAAAGAGATAAATAGAATTTTGCGTCCAAGGAACAGAAACCCAAAAGATAAGAATGAACCACAACGACAGAAAAATACAGTAGTTCTCCCTTTTATTGAAAAAGTAACAGATCGGATCGGTAAGATTTTACGAAAACATGACATAAAACCGATCTGTAAACCAACAAAGAAAATAAATCAAGTACTACGATCTGTGAAGGATAAACGCCCTCCCCTGTCGACATGTGGTGTGTATAAAATTCCATGTACCTGTGGTAAAGTTTACATTGGTACTACCAAAAGAAGCGTAAACACGCGACTGAAAGAGCATAAAAGTCTTTGTCGACTTGGAAAAATAGAAAAGTCAGCTGTAGCGCAACATGCTCTTCAACTAGGCAACCACCAAGTGAAGTTTTCGGATACCGAAGTTTTATCTACAACGTTAAATTACTATCCACGGCTATATAGAGAAGCTATCGAAATTTATAAACATCAAGATAATTTTAATAGGAAGGAGGAGGCTATGAAACTTAGCGATATATGGACAGTGGCTCTACAAAATTGCTAACAATTTTTATCTTTGACAAGGTGGTAATCGATAGTCAACCTTATCTTTGCTATGGATTATCACTGCTCATCACGTGTCACCTGAACCACGCCCCCCTTTCTCACAATATATAAGTCGCTCTCAGACAGCCGACCAGTCAGTCCCCCCCCCCCCCCCCCCCATTCCGCTGCTCGACTCGCTGCGACTCAGATTGTCTCTGCTCACGCAACGCCATGGCTGGGAAGCAGATTGCCGCCGCATTGGAAGTTCTCATCCACGCGATGGGGTTCACCGGCGGCCGCCAATGGCAGCCAAGGCGCAAGCGAACGCAGCGGGACAGGACGATGCTCCAGTGCTACAACTGCCAGCGGCTGGGGCACACCGCGCGCGGGTGTAAGAACGCCGTCGCGTGCTTGAAGTGCGCGGCGGCTCACGACACCCGCAGCTGCACGAAGCCTCGTGGGGTAGCCTGCGTCTGCGCGAACTGCGGCGGACCACATGCCGCCAACTCGCGTAGCTGCGGCTACCTCCGCGAGTCACGCCGTCTACCCGCCGCACCACGCCCTGCGGCGACGTCAAGCGCCTCGACGGCTGCCCCGCCCCCCCGCTTCGGCGAGGGGTGCGAGCCGCGCCGCCTTGAGGCCACCACCGACGAGGCTATGGCCGGCTTTCCAGCCGCCTTCGCGGCCGAAGAGGAAGGTGCGGCTACCATTCCCAAGAGTGGACGATGTGCAGGAAATCCTCAAGTACACTGCCTCGTCACTGAAGAGCGGGTCGTACCCCCAATCACATCTCCCATACCCCTACACCCCACCCGGCCAGTCTAAGCCTCCCCTCCCCCATCAACCGCTCGACCTACGGACATATAGATGGCGTACCATACTAGCGGAAGCAGCCACGGACGAAGAGTTAGCCATCATCAACTCTTACCCAATATTTACGCCCTCCCAATGGGACAACCTGGTCGACGTCATAGAATCGTGGGTGTGGGAAGAGGCCCGGTCGGGTAGGAGAGAGAAGAAGCTTCCCGTTGACATATTTGTCAGGAAAAAATTGAAATCACAGGGCCAAGTTCAGAAATGAACACACACTGGGCAACCATCAGGCGTAGCGGAGACTCGCCATAACCACCGGCCAGTCACTTATGCCTTTCGTTTTCGTTTTCCCTTTCTCTCACTGTCCCTCTCACTGTCCCTCTCACTGTCCTTTAATCTGTCATTTTCTAATAAAAAAAAACAGCGCAACAGTCAAGGACAACAACACCCGTCATGTAATACCCACATTCCCACCACACCAATTAAGAAGGAGAAGCGCATTCAGAAAGCGCTAGAACTTCGTTCCCAGCTGAGGGTTCAGCCCTCCATCATGTGCGTCGTCGTCGACCAGTCAGTCGGAAAGACTCAGCGGAGCAGCGCCTCTGAGGAAGTCCAGCGCAGTCCTGGACGAAACGTAAGGAGCAGAAAAGTTCTTGGACCACGACCTCACATCCCGGAAAGTATATCAACAGTCACTAACTATTGCCACCTAGAATAACTCCAAAAGTATGATAGTAGCTGAAAAGTTTGTGGGACAAATGTTGTATGGGACAATGGGGGCCATAATATGATGTAGATTTCTTGTTGCTAGGTGGGGTCGCGTCAGAGATATGAAGGTTAACTTTGTTTATTTAAATGGGATGCTATACTTTGGTACTTATTTTCTGATACCGGCTATCAAGACGAATCCAATGACGTGTAACAGTAAGGTCTTTGAAGGTCAACGAAGGTAAAAAATGTGACATGAACGTCCATTTGCAGAAGGTGTTTGAAGTGATGACCATTGGTATGAATGCAGTGCTGCAATCTTCTTATCCTGGATTAAGTGGTAACCTATTCCTTATCACTTCAGCACTTATCGAAGCACACGCTCTGACAATTCTGTCTTGCATATCGTGAAAATAGTAAATATTCACTGAATACGGCGTATCTATCTAATGTGCCATTGACATTTAAACACTATTCGACAGTTTCGCAATACGGAACTAATAGGAACGATAAGAGTAGTATCGACGAATCAAGCGAATATTAATGATGTATTCCTTCGAAGAACAAGTTCATATGCTTCTCATTTATGAAGAATGCCAACGAAATTCAGTGAGAGCTAGAAACTTATACACTGAAAGATATCCTCAACGTACTCACCCTACACATCTACATTTAAATATGTGTATGATAAATTGAGAACAACTGGATATTTAATGCATCGGAAACATATCCAGCAAAGCAAGGTTACTAACGAGAAAACTAAAATTGGTATTCTTGCCACTGTTGTTCGAGATCCTTGTGTTAGTTTGTGTCAAATTGCAAGGGAATCTGGAATGAGACAGAGTAGTGTTGTTCGTGTTCTGCATCGCCAAAAATATCAGTTTCCGTCAAGAATTAACTGGTATGGATTGTATGTGTAGCACTGAATTCTTCTGATGGGCTCAACTTCAGGTTCAGAGGGATGACACATTTATTAATTTCATTTTATTTACTGAAGAGGCTACATTCACGAACCATGAAAATGTTAATTTGCACAACATGCATTATTGGGCAACTGAAAATCCATGTTGGCTGCGGCAAGGTGAAAGTATGGTGTGGGATTCTCGAAGACAGAATTATAGGTCCCTATTTTATCGAAGGAAATATTACGGTAGGAAGTACACTACATTCCTGCAAGAAACATTATTAGGTCTGTTATTGGAAGCAATATCTTTAGGAACAAGGAACAGAATGTGTTATCAACACGATGGGTGTTCGGCACATTTTTCGCTGATGGCTAGAAATTAGTTGCAGAGACAATTCCCAAATCGTTGGACTGGCCGCGGAGGAGATGAGTCGTAGCCGTCTCGTTCGCCAGACTTGACGCCACTGGATTTTTTCTTGTGGGGATTCGTAAAAGACATTGTTTATAAAGAAGTTCCAATTACACCCGAAGATATGCAAGAGAGAATTGTCAGAGCATGTGCTTCGATAAATCCCGATGTGATAAGGAATACCACTCAGTCCATGATAAGACGATTGCAGCACTGCATTGATACCAATACTTCGAACACCTTCTATAAATGGACGTTCGTGACACCTTTTTGACCTTCAAAGACCTTAATGTTACACATAATTTGATTTGTCTCAATAGCTGCTATCAGAAAATAAGTACCAAACTATAGCATCCCATTTAAAAAATCAAAATCAAAAATACATCTGAAGCGACCCTACCTAGCAACAAAAAACCAACATCATATTATGGCCCCCGTTGTCCCATGCAACTTTTGCCCCAAAAACTTTTCAGCTACTATCATACTTTTGGAGTTATTCTTGGTGGCAATAGTTAGTGACTCACCCTGTATAATGTGAAAGTAAGTCTAACTTTCTTGTTCCAAGACCGAGGAGCTTGCTACAGTCCGTACAGTGATTTCTCAAGTTTGCAAACTACTGGTTTATCTGTTTTAACAACCACCCCCTCAGGTATATCCATGTAAGGACACTTGTACTAACCTCAGTCACACAACTGCCACCTCCTCCTAAGGATTCGTGGGAAAGGGACTTGGAGATAAGTCTTCATTTCAACAATTAGAGACGGCACCACCACCCAGTGCATTTGCCAGGAGGTCCGCACTCCAACTGACCTAGTACACACAACCACCAGCAGAGGTGGAGGCCATGACATCAGCTGATGATGTAAGTACAGTTATCCAACATGGCTTCAAACATTATGTTCACCACAAGGTCTGGACCTAGTACTGATTACAACCACCAGACAGCTTGGTCATCTGCTTCGTGACATAACCCAAGATGGTGGGTGTAAATGGCGGGAAAACGACTCTGCCTGTGCTGGACATGAGTCTTTATTTTGCAGGCACTGTCTCCACCATGAGTTCTAGACTCCAACTGACCTAGTACACATTACTGCCACCAGAGAGTGCTGTCATCCCTCCTGTTACATCATCCGAGATGGTGGTGTGTAGGGGGAAAATGGCACGAAAATGACTCAGCCTGCGCTGGGCTGCTGGGGAGAGTAAGGAAGGAGTGTACTCTATTTATTCTGGAACATTTTATTTTGGGATGGAGTATATTTATCACACTGATACAAAACACACGTTCTGCCATGCTTGGGGCCATCTCACACAGCCCACAGACCTGTAAACTACTTCTAAATAACGCTCTCCAGACATGCAAACAACTCCTAAATTAACTAAATAATTTCAGTACACACCTGCAGACTACTCCTAAATAATGCAGCACAGTGATGTGTAGACACGATCAGTACTCGTAAACTGTCCAAATAACGCATAGCAGAGCCTATACACCTGCTCGCAAAATAATGCAATCAACATGCGCAAGCACCCTCCGCCACCCCCTGTCCAGTAGAGCACACAGGAGGTAGTGGCAACCCCTGTGAAGTCAAACCACGCACAGGCCCCCGCTTGGGTCCCACAAGGATGAGGCAGCAACATCCCATTCATGAAACTTTCTGGCAGATTAAAACTGTGTGCCCGACCGAGTTCGAGTCTCGGTTGGGCACACAGTTTTAATCTGCCAGGAAGTTTCATATCAGCGCACACTCCGCTGCAGAGTGAAAATCTCATTCGGGAAACATCCCCCAGGCTGTGGCTAAGCCATGTCTCCGCAATATCCTTTCTTTCAGGAGTGCTAGTTCTGCAAGGTTCGCAGGAGAGCTTCTGTAAAGTTTGGAAGGTAGGAGACGAGGTACTGGCAGAAGTAAAGCTGTGAGTACCGGGCGTGAGTCGTGCTTCGGTAGCTCAGATGGTAGAGCACTTGCCCGAGAAAGGCAAAGGTACCGAGTTCGAGTCTCGGTCGGGCACACAGTTTTAATCTGCCAGGAAGTTTCATATCAGCGCACACTCCGCTGCAGAGTGAAAATCTCATTCTGGAAACATCCCATTCATACTTGGTACCTGACAAATTCCTGTCTAAATACGTGTTCACCTAGACACCACGGCCAATGTGAACGGGCGGGAGTGCAGACACTACAGAGAACGCGCACAGCCGTGAGCCACTGCTGGACGCATGTGAAAGTTTACTCTACTTCCGAGTATACAGTCCCGATTGTACTGACATCACAGAATTCCAAGGGGTGATCACGCCTGTCTCATATGCAGACACCTCCGAGCAGCACTTCTCTTTACCGTTGATGACAGAATAGCACAGGCTGCTTTCACCCTAACAGAACATTCGAGCTGCATCACTGACACCTCGCTGTGAAACACCTGCGTGGCGACTCGCCATCCAACAGGTTCCCAATGTTATTCTTACGCCACCTGGCTTTGTAAAAAGTAACAGCCAATTCGACCTCTCAGGAACTGAACAGTGTCCAAGAAATAGTTAAGGCTCGCTTTCCTGATGTCTCAGCTTGTCTGCACGAAAATTCTTACCCTAATAGAACCTTTTTACGAAAGTAACGCAGAATTACCCAGTCCATGACATATTACCCTTCCTGCTCTCCATACGCAAACGTCCCCTGTGCTATGCAGAGGCTCCTATATCCCAGCACAAAGCATGTCAATGAATCAAGCATTATGATTGGCTCTTATCGAATTTACCCATCGAATTACTGATACCGCCGATATCGAAGCACTGTCCGCCTTTTTTGCTTCTGTAGACGAGATTTTACACAGATCGCCATATTGCGCCGACAATTAAATCATACAAACTTCCATACATATCGTCAAATGCAGAAAGACTCTTACGATAGGACACACAGTCATCCTCTCTAGTCAGGCCATAACATAAACCATAGTAACTTTAAATTGCAATATATGCACGTTTTACACAACGTAAGCCACAGTAACTTTACGATACAATATATACACATTTTACACAAACAGTGTAGTTATCTTTTATATCTGTACAGCTCACAAAATATTATGGTATGCCCACACTCACACCGGCTATATGTCACGATGCTCCCCAGTCCTAGGGGAGCACCGTTTGCATCAACAACTAAACCTCCCAAAGCGCCATACATATTGTCAAATACGGAAAGACTCTTACTCATTTACACTGCTCTCCCACCGAGGACAGGAGCTCGAATATTAGTCCGTGAAACCTATCTCCAACACAGCAATACATCACCGTGTACCGTATCGATGTAGTAAACATACAATTCATATCCTCCGCCATACAAAATCATCCCTTTTACATCAGAGCAGCCTCAGCCCACCCAAGTCGTTCTCAGAACTGCTCTACAAATTCGATCGCTTTTCTACAGACATCTCCAGACTCGGTGATTACAAGAACACACATATTTTCTCCACAATACTATACCATTTTCGCGGTACTTCTCGATATCAAGAACTAGGCAGCATCCTACCGATCGCTAACACAACATAATTCCCAAGATATTGACTGGAAATTATTTCTCTACAAACCCCAAACTTTAGCGAGGTGCAGTGTGCAGTGTGCATATTTCCACTCTCGAATACTGATGTCGATGATGTAACAGATTCCAAATGATTCCTGATTTACAAGCCAACTAAGGTCTTTCCCATGTCTAGAGAACAGGCAAATGTGTCTTCCACATGCTAGATGCACACACCACACTCGACCTTCTCTCAAGTAAATAAAGGCAGGAAATATGTAGAAGCAGTAAACCGAACAATTTACATGGGAGGGAATAACAGTCCAGCGCAAACGCACCTCCATACACAATCTTCTCAAATTTCCACTTTATCACGAAAGTCGTGCAACACATACTAAGTATTAGTTCGCTATTTGGTCGTCTAGAGGATGGCAAAGTTAACTCAGATACATTCCCACAATCCAACAGGCCTATGCATTCGGACGGCTGCTGCCGTTAATGGGAAACGTGAATCATTCCCACTACAGGCCATGCATACATGGAATTATTCCAGAAAACCTGCCACATATATCTTTTATCATTATATTTACAATTAAATGTTACGATCGTGGTCTCAACTGAAATGGCATTCGACAATGAGCGAAGTATAGGAAATACACCATCTTGACGGCTGTGGCTCTGGAAATGGAAATATCTGTACCATCCTTATGACTGGACATAGTCATTTCCTTTACACAAACATTATAAACCTGATGCTCAAATGCGAACATATCACACACCCACCACTACTACTAAGTATAATACTTCGTCAATAACTGATTGCCTAAGATACAGAATAATACTGACCGAAAATCAACCATGGATGGGCATGTCTCTTACGTTTTCCTTGTAAGTGTTACCATTGTGTGTTAGAAAGAGAGACGTAATCGGCCAGATGTTAAAAGAAAAAACTCGATCCCAACAACAACTGCATGTTACTATCGCAAGCGATCTTGGTTCTAAAGGTGCACACAACTATCCAGGTTAAAAGCTATACCCACATTACAAATCTAGGTACGACAGTACTTCTGAATGAGGTGTTTTTTTTTATTTACAGACAAATACCATGAAGTGATCGGAGAAATGTGTATTATCAGCCCATGATGCAACCTTGGGATAAAATTATCGCATTTTGAAAGTGATTCAGCTAAGGAACGTAGTATGTAAGCGGTATTTGCGACTCCCTCACACCCCGCGCTCAACTAGATAATTCTATAGTATTTGTAGTGCATTCTGTCTCGATATCATATCAGAGGTTCTCAAATATATCCACTGAGTTATAAGGGGCGACTGCTTGTGAAGGAACACAAACACTAGTAGTAGATGATGTGCTGATTGAGGTCATAAGAAGAAAAATGTACACTAGCTTCTCAGATCTCTAGTGTTACGCTATCTGCTAGAAATGATGTCCATGATTTGGAATCAGGTCTTTCCATTCAAGCACATACCTGCGTTGGATCACACCCATAAGTGAATCATATTTCTGGCACTCCCATATCTCGAAACGAGTCACCTTCCTCGAACCTGTCTGCTACAGTAAAATTACAACCTAGTTTCAGCCTCTCCCTATGCATTTTGCAGCCGCGCCCATTTCTGCAGCTTCGCACATGTGATCGTTCCATTTTAAGTTGGGACTGAGCAGAAGTTGGAGGAAGACACATCCACCACCTTTTGCAACCAGTGTAGAAACAGAACGATCTGAGTAACTGCAACAGGAGCATGTTGTGACCATTCGATTGTGGTACATCTCCAACCTAGATACAGATACGCGTCCATTCAAATCTATCACCCCAACATACTATCATCGTTATTCTCTACCCACAAACAGAGAAAATTTACGAAATATAAAAGCTCATCCGATACAGAACTCACCTAGGCACCATTGTTCGCATGATGACGCAAAGCTGCGGTGTGGTCCAGCGTGGAGTAAGAGATTTCGCAATGCTTCCCCAGAACAGCCCAGCATGCAGCCCTCCAAGTATTCCTAATGGTATTCACCGTCCCTCACTGAATTAACCCTCAAACTGCTGCTGCTACTGCTGCCTGTGTGGGCACAATTTTATTAGATATACAGATACCGCAGAGGCCACTTTAAATGTTGATCACCCTCAATGGGAAAAAATTGATGCCTCCCTGATTCCCTTCGTTTCGATGTCGACGTTTTTCCCGGGTTCCTCTTGTTGCCGCATACTTGTTCCCATGTACAAATTGTTTGGCGCGAACCAGAAGATACGCAAATACTTCCTCAATTTCCCCGCATTTCGGGTATATTCCGTCAATTTGTACCTATTCCCTCGTCATTTTTCGCAATTCTATCGATTTTATATCAGATCTCTCCATGCGATCATGACATAACATCTCGTTCTGTGTTGTAAAATTGCTTGTAAATATATCACTGCTGCCAACACCTAGCCTAAATGCACTGATAAGGATGCGTAATATAGCACTGTACTCGACTGTATCCAGTCACCTCCACATTCCAAGAGCGTTTGCTCTGTTTTCTGTATGTCAGTGTATATGCACACCTCACAGAAAGCTCCCAGGACCCGCAGTAGACCCAAGTTAGTGTTCGAATGTGGATCTGCCGCACGTTATATCCGGAGCAGTGTTGAGATGTGGACCCACAATATGCCGCACATAGGATAGGGTTTGAAGGTGGATACGCTGGGCGTTATATCTGGAGCAGTGGTGAGGTGCGGATCCACAATATGCCGTGCATGGGATAGCGTCTGAAGGCAGATCCACCACGTGCAATGTACGAAACGGTGTTGGGATGCAGATCCACAATATACCACGTCCGAGTTGGCATTCAATTGTGGATCTGCCACGGACTATATATCCGGACCTATGTTCGGAGGCAGATCCACCACACGTCACATCCGTGATAGGCTTCGAGGGAGGACCAACCACGCGTTACGTCCAGACACGTATTCTATGTTCGAAGTTTGGTCCACCAGCGGAGGGGACTGGGTCCTGAGAGCCGTCCGCGAGGCATGCATATACACAGAAATACAGAAAACAGAGCAAATGCTCTCCGAATGTGGAGGTGATTGGATACAGTTAAGTACAGTGCTATATTATGCCTCCTGATCAGTGCATCTGGGCTAGGTGTTGGCAGCTGTGCTACATTTGCAAGCAGTTTTAGAACACAGAACAAGATGTTATGTCATGATCACATGGATAGATCTGACATAAAATCGATAGAATTGCGAAAAATGACGAGGGAATAGGTATAAACTGACCAAATATACACAAAAATGTGGGGAAATTGAGGAAGTACTTGTGTATCTTCTAATTCGCACCGAACAATTTGTACATGGGAACACGTATGCGGCAACAAGAGGAATCGGGTAAAATGTCGACATCAAAACGAAGGGAATCAGGGAGGCAGTCAATTTTTTCCCGTTGAGGCAGCATTATGGTGTATGTCTATTGAGCTACCAGTGATACACGCGATATGACTACTGTATTTGTGGTTTTTCGAGAGGACAGAGAACAATTCATCTCTAAACTTACATGCATCTGTGTTAAAGGATAACAGAGAGTGGACAGGATGACCGATTGAGATGGAGCTGCAACGAGGTACGATTTAATGGTTGACTGATGCATTCTAGACAAGGAGAAGTTGCTGCAGGTCAATTGTTTTCCACTGTTCTGTCTGGATGCATCAGTCGCGTGACATAGCCTGCATTCTACTCGTATATAGCCACGTGATCTGTATGTGGTTTAAAGCAATGTCTACTTGCGATCGTTAACGGTAAACCTGTCGGTCATCAGAGGACTTCCATCTCATGTGATGAAACTTGACACATTCCTCTAAACGAACTTTGATTTGATTTATGCGAAGCCCCTATGGCATCTTGGGTTTAAAATAGAGACTTCAGCGTCATAACTAAGTTAGCGACAGCAGCTAGTGGGGCAGTGCAATCCCCGTGTACACATTTGTCCGACAGATGTGCTGTTACAGAGTTAGTGACGGAATGACTTGTAATTTTCACACGTCGGACACTGCTGTTATGCGTTTATCTGTTTCCTTGTAGGATGTATGCCCCGCTACTTACGATCATTTTATATAAGCCTGATTCAGGTATCGTATAATTTCTGAACCGTGATCGGATGTGAACAGTGGACACAATACGTCTCCGGAAAGCTATATTGTGCTCGTATCACGCAGAGCAAGTGTTTTACAGAAGTAGTTTGTTTTTCGTTTTACGGTTCGATAACATAGTTTATCGTAGAGAAACCAGGAAGAAGGGTGTCTGTCATGCGCTTGAAATATATTTCTCACAATGGAATATTAAAAACGCTACATTCCATATGTCTGATAGGTCGGAAACGCATGCGATCTAACATTATAACCCGGTTTTAAGTTCAGAACGTTGTAGCCTTAGGAGCGCATGTGTTTATGTCCTCTCTTATCAATACCTTCCAGATACCTATCCTAGAGTCTAGAACAATACCTTAGAGTTTATAGCTTTGTTCATTTATGTAAAAATGCGTCGAACTCCATCCGTCTGGAGCTCCATCGCTTTCTTTTCATGTTCATCTTAACTGTCTGGTATTACATCCCGGCCCTTTGAAATCTGTTACTATACATCGATAAGGAGTGCTATGCTCCTCGACATGGTCGCACCTCGAGAAATCTTGTGCACTTGGACGGGGAGTGTAACGGTCTTCTTCTGATCGGTTGCAGATTAATTTGGTAACGATGCTGCAGGGTGGGTTGGTCAATGACAGTGTGAGGAGGGTCTTTCACTTTCCAATTTTACCTTAAGACAGCGAGAATGCTCTGTCACTCTCATACGCAGAGAGGTAGATCGTAATTTAAGCAGTATGCTTGAGGTGTTAGAAATATGTATAGTGCTGTCTCGTATACTTTGATGATTTATGTTTTCGAGAATTAACACTGAATGGACGTACTGAGCAGTCATCTATCTACATTCACAATGATACTCGCAAAGTAGAGAAGGGGTGGTTTAGCTATGATGCTGAAACTGGGGGAGACATGCGGTCACATCATTGGCCGGTGTTGGAGTTACTGTAAAATTGCTAACATTCATCGCACTATCAACCGTGTTATTTATTATTACAGTACATCGGCAGTGTCTTTTCCACTCTATCCGTGCACTGGTGCACTGTTGGTTACCACATAATGATTGACTGACAATGCTTGTTTGAGTTGGGGAATGAGTTTTGTTTATGGGTGACAACTTCTGGGGGTTGCTAGCAGCGTAACAGTGATCGCGTACAAGAGTGCAATATAAGGAATCAGTCGAAAGGGAACGCAGAGCAATCAGCTATTCCATCAGTGTGAGAGGGGAGTCTAAATTTAGAGCTCATGAATCACCTTCGGGCTGTAGTTTGGAGACCTATGCCAATGCCGTAAAACTCTTCCAGTTTGCTTATGTTGTAAGTGTCTTTTATTTAAAATCAGCTGATGTGTTGCGTGTTATGCTATCTGCCATAAGAAAATGATTTACACTTTGCAAAGTCTAGTTTCCTGCAAAAGGCTGTGGATCAGAACTTCTTAATGTCAGTTTAGAACATGAGACTGCTCTCGAAGTCATGGCACAAAAAAGGAATTGCTTGGCATTGTACAAAAGCGTGTTAGAAAACAGTGTTTGAAACGACTAAACAGGACCAGAGGGAACGTCTTTTGCGACTTAGTATAGTCTGTGGGATACGATCATTCGCTTAGAGTATAGGTGACCAAACTTTTTAGTGCCCTCTGCTGTGCCTGTATATTTAATAGGATCATGCCCACACAGGCAGCAGTAGCAGCAGCCAAAATCTCTTTCTCCACACTGGACCGCCCTGCAGCTTTGGGTCATCGCACGAGCAATGGTGCCTAGGTGGGTTCTATATCGGATGAGCTTTTATATTTCATAATTTTTCTCTGTTTGTGGGTAGAGAATAACGATGATAGCACGTTGGGGTGATAGATTTGAATGGATGCGTATCTGTAGTATCTGTATCTAGGCTCGAGATGAACCACATTGGGTGCCTTTCCATCGAATGGTCAAAACATGGTCCTGTTGGAGTAACTCAGATCATTCTGTTTCTACACGGGTTGCAGAAGGTGGTGGATATGTCTTTCTCCGACTTCTGCTCAGTTACAACTAAAAATGGAATGATCACATGCACGAAGCTGCAGAAATAGGCGTGGCTGCAAGATGCGTAGGGAGTGGCTAAAACCGGGTTGTAATTTTACTGTAGCAGACAGGTTCGAGGAAGGTGACTCGTTTCGAGATATGAGAGTGCCAGAAATATGATTCACTTGTGGGTGTGATCCAAAGCAGGTATGTGCTTGAATGGAAAGACCTGATTCCAAATCATGGACATCATTTCTAGCAGGTAGCGTAACACTAGAGATCTGAGAAGCTAGTGTACATTTTTCTTCTTATGACCTCAATCAGCACATCATCTACTACTACTGTTTGTGTTCCTTCTCAATCTGTCATCGCTTATAACTCAGTGGATATAGCGCAGAACATCCGATATGGTATCGAGACAGAATGCACTACAAATACTATAGAATTATCTAGTTGGGCACGGTGTTTATTGGATTCTGTTGGGTGTAATAAAAGAGCGCTTGCAGTGGAAGAGATGTTTTGCAGTAGCAAAGATGAAGAAGTGCTCGTAGCTCTTGAAGTATGTATTTTAGAGTCCATGTTTACTGGACATTTTATTTTTGTTTTAATCCATACAGCCACCTATCAAATATGGAACATATTTTAACACCCTGTATAACGGAGGTTTCCTTTATGAATTGTCAGGTGCACTTCACTTTGGGTTGCAGCAGATTCTGTAATTTCGTTTTTGCATTACGTAAATGGAGTCAGCCCAAACAAACACTTATTGTGTTCCCTATGTTACAGGCAGTGTCAACAGAAAATGTAAATTGTATGTTGTTACGAAATAAAATAATAGTTAAGGAGGAATTTTTGGTGTCCACTAGGTAGAACGGTCCGGAGTTAGCCTAGTGCAATATTTGGTTTAATAGGGACGCAAAAAAAACAAGGAAAACCAATACCGCTGTAGTGACTGGGTGGCACTACATCATGATCACAGCAGAGAGTCAACGCAGCAAAAAAGACCTGGCAAGTCAGGAAAGGAAGATTTGTTTATTGAGTAATTTACATATATGATGATTGCTAAAGCTGACTTTTATTTATACCAGCTGAGTACCTGGCGATCCCCAGTATGTATTTATTGCATCTCCTTCTTGCCTCCTCTATCTGCCCGTCTCCTCTTTCCCTGCCTTCCCCTTCCCTATCAATGTTACCTAATCCCTCTCTCTGTTGATCTGCTCCTTCCCTCTCTGTTCATCTCCTTCTCCCCCCATCTAATTCCACCTTCTCTTCCCCCCCCCCCTCTCTCTCAATCTCCTACTTCTCCTCTCTCTGTCCATATCGTCCTCCCTCCTACAGCTGTTCACATCCGCCTCACTCTTCTCTGTCCACCCCTCCTCCTTTCTTTTTGTGTCCATCTCCTCCTATTCCCGTTCTCTGTCCATTTCGTTCTCCCCTCCCCCAGCCCATCTCCTCCTTCGTCCTCTCGCTGCCCATATCTTGCTTCCCGCTGTCTGCCCATCTCCTCCTCCTCTCTTTCTCTGTCCATTTCGTCCCCTCCCCCCCCCCCCCATCCATCTCCTCCTCCGCCCTCTCGCTGCCCAGCTCTTGTTTTCCCCTTTCTCTGCCCATCTCCTCCTCTTTTCGTTGTCTGTCCATCTCCTTCACTCTCTCTCCACGTTATCACCCACACCCCAATAGGGGACTGGTGGTTCTCACCACCACAGTATTTCTTTCCATATCGTAACTGATATGTATACCAAATTTGGTGGAAATCGTTCCAGTGGTTTACGATGAGCTTTTTACCCGTGGTTTTGCTTGCTTAGGCCTTGTCTGCACTAGTATACAAATCGAGCGATTTTCATATCTAGACAGTGATTATAGACAATCGAGGGATTTTGTATCTTGACAACAGAGAGATGTTTCTGGTCGATAGACGTGCTTTTTCAACAAAATCGCAGAATTTCTAACTCCCTTTGGAAATGGGAGACATGAGGCAAATCTTAGGCAACCCGGGATCTCCTGCTTACCGGGTTCGAGTCCCGGTTGGGGCACGCATTTTCGGCTGTCCACATCGAGGTATATCAACAACACCTGTCGGCAGTTGAGGTTGTCAGTTAGTCATCATTTATTCCAGGGAAAAGCTGCACAGTCATCAACAGTAACTGTTCTTTCGAGAACAAGTTACTGTCTTCGTATATAATTCGCTCTGGTTGGGGTGGCTGGCAGGCAGGCTGCGAGCTCAGGGCACAGTGGACTTACAGCACATTTTTGGTAGCAGCGATGCTGTCTAACTGCACACACAGCACTGAACATGAACCAAAATTTTGCGTTCTTCCTTCAGATCAAATGGTGGGGGATCCAATTTACAGTAGGCAGAGCGTGATAGGCGGGTGTCAGGAGGGAGACAGTGAAATAAAACAGAGAAATAAACGAACCTTGCACTATATTTTGACATTTAAGGTATACGTAAGGGCGCACCTTGGGATGGCAGTAAAGGACAACTGCTAGTCTTGGTGATTGATTAAAAAAAAAAAGGAGCAGCAAGTGTGAGAAGAAGCGATTCATGTTTAGTTTGAGTGGTGGCCGGTCATGGATCACTCAGTCATAGGTGGACGGTAGGGGGCCATCCACTCTGTTGGAAGGCTGGATCATAAGAAAGAGATGAAACTCTGCCCCACTCAGCACGATGCAGCCAGCAATTACAACACGACTCCATTCTCACACCTCCTAATGTCTACACACAGTGGCACGGGTATGCTATCGTTCATCGAAGGGCTGAAAAGTGTATCTTGTCAGAAAAGGTAGCATGATGCTTGTTCTGTGCTTCCCACGCATGTAGGCCACAGAGTAAACTCATGCTGCGAATCTCAGAAGTGAAGCAAACTTTTAGATTATGAATAAGGTGCAAATGAATAGCTCTCAGTAACCCAGACTAGCTGGTCACCCTATGCATTTAATAAGCGATGTAATACATAATACATCGACACTTGTTCATTCTGAGGGAGTGGGTTAGATAATAATGGTGTGTAATGATGTACTGGTGCAAATACAACCTGAGACTACAGAAAAAGTTTAAGAGAAGCGTCATTGATCGAGGGAGCTAGCACTGACGAAGCTCGCAATACACTGAGACTGCTAATTATGTTAGCTGGCTAAACGTGGGGCCTAAATCCCGTCACCATCATCTACACAAACCGTGCAGTCCTAATGCATCAACTGCACACCGATTAGTGCAGCACCGCAAAATGTCATCAAGAAGATGCTGACCCGTGCACCGATGAAATGAGCCCACAGTGCGACACCTCCAGGAATACAAGAGTACAGCGCCCCCTGTCAACGCTAATTTAATCAGCCGTCCTTTGCTGGTTGGCACAGTTTCGTCACAGACTTCGAGAGCTTCGGTGCCGAGTAATAAGAAGACGACACTTAGCCTGCATGTTGCGAACAGTACTTGCCTGTAGGAGGCACAAGCAGAACATCAGATTAAGTTATAATTATTTTCTTTTCAGAAATAAAGAGTTATATTAATCTTCAAGTGTTTTGTACAAATGTTCTGGATTTCTGCCACTGGCCATTGCAACTTCTGTCCTTCCTCGTTTGTGTTGGTGCCGACTCCCACAGTAAACGACACGACATCTGGCAACAAGCATTCCAGAACCAATGCTGCCTTCATTCTACACCGCTCCGTTACAGCGCTTCACTAATATTTCTCTCTTTTCTTTCAGAGGCACGTTGCTACTATTTGTGTTACTCATAATTCTTGCAACACTCCTCTCATTAAAATAGCCTCTAACCCACCTCCTACACCACATGCGCCTATGTCTCCAGTTGCTGCTGCCTTTAATATAATGCAGTTTATTCAGTTTCAGAACCACCAAATGTTGCAGTTGATGATGATCGTCCAACAGTACATTAATTCATGTGCCGCTGCTGCATCAACTCTGTCACGACGGCCAGCCACATCTACGGCAGCGCCTCCGTGCATTCCACCGTTTCGAGCTTTCGATGAACAGCAGGAGGAATGGAAGGAGTACTATGCTCAGTTCGACGCTGATTGTGCTGCACATCAAGTACAAGGTACTGTGACACTTTCTCATTTCTTGTCAATGGCCGGGACAGGAGTTTACTGTCTCACTCAGAAGTTATTCCCAACTACACACATCGAAACAAGTTTAGCATCACCTCGGTTCCGAGAGTTCCGGAACCCATACAGAAAATTGGAATAGAGATCAACATAAACATCATTTCCGCTCTTTTAATTGCTCATGAAAACCACACACTGCATGTTGTACCACCATAAAGCGAGCCCTTCAGAGGCAGTGGTGCAGATTGCTGTACACACCTGTACCTCTAATACCCAGTAGCACATCCTCTTGCATTGATGCATGCCTATATTCGTCGTAGCATACTATCCACAAGTTCATCAAGGCACTGTTGGTCAAGATTGTCCCACTCCTCAACAGAAATTCGGCATAGATCCCTCAAAGTAGATGGTGGGTCACATAGTCCATAAACAGCCCTTTTCAACCTACCCTAGGCATGTTTGATAGGTTTCATGTCTGGAGAACATGCTGGCCACTCTAGTTGAGTGATGTCGTTATCGGCCGGCCGTGGTGGCAGAGCGGTTCTGGGCGCTCAGTCCGGAACCGCGCGACTGCTACGGTCGCAGGTTCGAATCCTGCCTCGGGCATGGATGAGTGTGATGTCCTTACGTTCGTTAGGTTTAAGTAGTTCTAAGTTCCAGGGGACTGATGAACACAGATGTTAAGTCCCATAGTGCTCAGAGCCATTTGAACCATTTTTGATGTCGTTATCCTGAAGGAAGTTATTCACAAGATATGTAAGATGGGGGCGCGAATTGTCGTCCATGAAGACGAATGTCTCGCCAATATGCTGCCGATATGGTTGCACTGTCGGTCAGAGTATGGGGTTCATGTATCGTACAGCCGTTACGACGGCTTCCATGGCCACCAGTGGCGTACGTCAGCCCCACATAATGCCACCCCAAAACAGCAGGGAACCTCCACCTTGCTGCACTCGCTAGACAGTGTGTCTAAGGCGTTCAGCCTGACCGGGTTGCCTCCAAACACGTCTCCGACGACTGTCTGGTTGAAGGCACATGCGACACTCATCGGTGAAGAGAACGTGATGCCAATCCTGAGTGGTCCATTCGGCATGTTGTTGGGCCCATCTGTACTGCGCTACATGGTGTTGTGGTTGCAATGCAGCCTATTACACACAGTTTGAGTCGTAACACGACGTGCTGTGGCTGCACGAAAAGCATTATTCAACATGGTGGGGTTGCTGTCAGGGTTCCTCCAAGCCATAATCCGTAGGCAGTGGTCATCCACTGAAGTAGTAGCCCTTGGACGGCCTGAGCAAGGCATGTCATCGACAGTTCCTGTCTCTCTGTATCTCCTCCATGTCCAAACAACATAGCTTTGGTTCACTCCGAGATGCGTGGATGCTTACCTTGTTGAGAGTCCTTCCTAGCACAAAGTAACAATGCGGACACGATCAAACTGCGGTATTGACCATCTAAGCATGGTTGGACTACAGACGACACGAGCTATGTACCTCCTTCCTGGTGGAATGACTGGAACTGACCCTCTCTGTCTAATAGGCGCTGCTCATGCATGGTTGTTTACATCTTTGGGCGGGTTTAGTGACATCTCTGAACAGCCAAAGGGACTGTATCTGTGATGCAATATCCACAGTCAACGTCTATCTTCAGGAGTTCTGAGAACTAGGGTGATGCAAAACTTTTTTTGAAGTGTGTAGTAGGCCAGAGTTGCTAGTTTTTGAACATTTAGTTTCCAGCCTCACTAGGTATTACAAGGATCAAGTACAGGTTGCTGCAGCTCATTACAAGTTCCTCTGAATGTGGAAAAAGCCAGAACAGACATACCATTAGTGGATCACAGAACTCCAGTGTCGTTCTCAATGTATTTGTGGACAGTACTATAAAGACACATTACGTACAATGTGCCAGACAGTAGGATTCGTGAACAAATTCTCAAACATTCGGATCCTACTTTGAAATAGGTGCTACAAATTATTGAACAACATGACTCGTGTGACACTGCCATGGAAAACTTTGACTTAGCTCCCATTTGCAGTGTAACGCTAGGTGAAAAACAGCTAAGGCCTTGTGACTGACCACCGTGCACCAATAGGCCACCACACCACGTCCAGAGTAAACAAGTGTCAAGATGTGTGTCTGGTGTGAGATCATGTCTCCACTGCTTTTCCATGCATAAAGGACAGCATTGCCCTTCGTTGGGCTTAGCTTGCTTTGCTTGTGGAATACCAGGTCATGTACAGTCTGTGTGTTTGCAACAGAAAAAGAACTCTACCCATAAGTGCTCTCATAAGTGTTCTTCTAAACCCGCTACCAGTACTACTAATGACAAATTCCAGATGTGCCTTCACCCCAGAAAAGTGCTGTTCAATGACAGTCAAACAAACTGTTTGTGAACTTAGTTATTGCTGGACGCTGTGTGCAACTTCAGTTAGACATTGGCACTTCCATTACATTACTTAATCGTGACACTTATAAACAGTTGGGCTCGCCACAGTTGACAAAATTTTGCACGCAACTTACTGCATATAACGGTTAGGACATTCCACTGCTTGGTACATGCAGTTTGCCTGCCACATTCCAGCCTCACACCACAACAGTGACATTTACAATTTTGCGGTCGCGAGATTGTCAAAATACCTTTGCGTTATATTCGTTTGGTCTTCGTATTCAGGGCAATGTACTTTTGGTTTCTGCTTTCAACCCAAAAGACAGTGTTACTCGATTGATTGTTGAGTATCCTGATTTATTTTCTGAAGGACTTGGCAAAGAAAATAAATTTGCGATGCACGTTACAATGAAGGGCAATGAGTAATCTAAGTTTTTGCGGGTGCATCCTATCCCTCATGCACTTAAGAGACACAGTTGCAAGTGAACTTGAAGAAAGGAAAGACAATGGTGTTATTGCTCCTCTCCAGGCTAGTCAATGGGCTTCTCCCTCAGTAATCTTAACAATGCCTTCTGGAAGACTTCATCTTTGTGTTGAAGTTAAATTCACTGTGAATCCACAATCAATAATTGATAATTATCTGTTGCCTCGCCCTGAGGAATTAATGGACAGGCTTTGTGCAGGGTGCTATTTTTCAAAAATTGACTTATGCAAAGGGTATTTGCAAACTCCGCTAGATGAGGAGTCTCACAAAATATTTGAGGTCAAAACACGTTTAGGGTTGTTCAAATTTTGTGCTTATCCTTTGGCAGCGCTTTCACGCCTGCCATTTTCCTTCGCTATTTAGAACATCTTACTGCAAAAGTTCCATTCTGTTCAAATTACTTGGACGATATTGTAGTATCAAGATGTACACCGGAGCAATACATCACCAACTTTCATACGCTTTTACAAATGCTTTCAGCTGCAGGTTCAAACCTTTTTTCAAACTGAAATTCAGTACTTAGGGCGTGTTAATCCCCATCAATCACATTTGCTGGCCTTCCGGGACCTCCCTGCCCCACGGAACATGACAGAATTGCAGTCAGTTCTTGGAAAGTTGACATATTATATCCGGTTTACACCCAACGCAGCCCAGATCATTGCTCCGTTGTATCGTTTGCGCTGGAAGAATGTGTCTTTTGTTTGGAACAAAGAGTGTCACGATGCATTTCAGAAAACTTCAAAATGCCTTGTTGAGTGACAGATGCCTTGTTCCTTTCGATCCCCCTTACCCTGTGATTTTGGCAGTGGATGCTTCTTTGTACTGAATCGGAGCTGTGCTCTTGCACAGATTCGGTTTGCAGGACAGGCCGATTGCTTTCACTTTCAAGTTATTGAGCGAGACTCGATGATAAATATTCCCAAATCGAGAAGGAAGCGCTCGCTATTATCTACAGAATGACAAAGTTTCACCAGTATCAGTTTGGTCGGAAATTTTATCTAGTGACGGACCATAAGCCATTTCAGTCTTTGTTTCACCCTTCTAAACCTGTTCCGCCATGTTCTACTCAAAAGGGCTTTGTTATTGTTACAGTACCAGTATGAAATATTGTACTGGTCCACGTTGAAGCATGCAAATGCTGAAGCCTTTCCTCGCCTTCCTGTTGGTCCCAATTCTGAATTCAATGCTACTGCTGCGTCTCGTTGTCAAATAGATGCGCAGGACACTGAACTTTTATAGACTTTTCCACTGGACTATAGGCAAATTGCACATGCCACAGAAGCAGACCCTGACCTGAAAATTTTGTTGCACTAATTCCATACTGCTTGGCCTCGTTCAGTATAAAGCATTCAGAATTCTTTTGTGCACTGATTTTTTGCTTGTCAGCGTAGCCTCTCTGTACAGTAGTGTGATTTTATTGCAAAATGACTGGCAAATCACGTGCGCTTAATCCTAAAGTGTCGTATAAAAGATGTGTTACGAATGCTTCAACAAGGACATAGGGGAATTGTATGCACAAAACAGTCAGTGCGTCAGGCCGGTATTACACTATCAAATTTCTTTGTCCAATATCTTTGTCAAAGATATTTGATAGTGTAATAGGGACTTTGTCAAATGTCGTCCAATATGTGATCAAATCTAGGGCCTCGTTGTATATTTGATCAAAGAAACCGCTTGTCTTCTGTTCACTGCAATGTGATATGTTACCACATGGAGCGCTAGCATCGCTGCAGCGTTCTGTCGTCTGTTGTGTTTTTATAACCATTGCCGGTAAATACAATTGGTGTGTGCCGACAACTACAAAATTAATAGAGATGTCTGAAGCTGATGAGGCGCTTTACAACGTGAGGCACCCTGAATACAAACATAGATTAAGAAGATTGGAGACCTGACCTGACCTGACCTGACCTGACCTAACATAACATAACCCTCTCCTGTAGCAAGGAATCGGAGTGTTATAGTGAGCCTGTCTTCTGAAGATGTAGCAGTTCTTAAGTGAATATTGTGCTTTGTGATACGAGGATACACTTCATTGAGCACATACAGAAATGTATGCTCATCCATTCTTAAGTAATTGATGTACGACTTGATGTCTTCCACTGTAAGCTCACGTAACAAGTTTTGTTGAATGCTTTTATCGTGTCGTCGTAAAACCCACGGCTTCACCCAGATTAGATTAGTTTTTCGTTCCATAGATCCGTGCTGAGGAGATCCTCGTGGATGTGGAACATGTCGATTTTTTAAAGCTGAAATAACAATACTAATAGTATGAATAAATACAATACATCATTTGTTTCTATTAAAAATTTCGCCAATGGAGTAGAAGGAGTTGGCCAGTAGTAAGTCTTTCAGGCTCCTTTTAAACTGATCTTTATTTCTTACTAATTTTTTTATGTTTCCTGGCAAATTATTGAAGATGAGTGTTCCTGAGTAGTGGACCCCTTTTTGAACTAAAGTAAGTGCTTTTAAGCCCTTGTGCAGATCATTTTTGTTCCTGGTATTCTATGTATGAACTGAGTTGTTTGTTGGAAAAAGAGATATATTATTTACGACAAATTTCATTAAGAAGTAAATATACTGAGAAGCAGTAGTTAGTATACCCAGTTCTTTGAAGAGGTTTCTGCAGGAGGTCCGTGAATTTACTCCACAAATAATAAGTATTACACGCTTTTGGACCTTGAAAACTTTTGTTTGACTTCAAGAATTACCCAAAAATATTATCCCATATGACATTATGGAATGAAAGTATGCAAGCTTTTTCATTTTTATGTTGCCTATGTCGGCTAACACTCGAATTGCAAATACAGATTTGTTAAGGCCTTTCTGCAGTTCTGGGGTGTGCTCCTCCCAACTGAATTTATTATCAAGTTGTAATCCCAGGACTTTTAAGACTGTCAACCTCGTATGTATGGTTCCATTTTTCCCCCCCACTTCTTTTCCGCATGTGCACACAATGCAATTGGAGTACGTAGAACTGCTGCGGTTAATAACAAGTTCTTGTCAGCCATCTTGAACTTTGACGAAAAATTTGATGACAGTGTAATACCCCTTGTAGCGCTACGTCAAAGACCTTTGTCAAATATATTGGACGGAATATTGGATCACATCTTTGATCAAATCTTTGACAAAGAAATTTGATAGTGTAATACTGGCCTCAGCACTGTACTTGACCGGGCACGGATGCCCACATTGAACAGATGATGTCACAGTGTCGCACTTGTGCTGAGAATCTACTGGCCCCACCGCTAATGTTTTCAGCTTGGCCAAAGTCACAACCGTCGTGGCAACGAGTGCATATTGACTTTGCTGGTACCTTTTGGAACACTCGTTCGCTTATTGTGGTGGACTCTTATAGGAAATATCCATTTGCAGTGCCCACGAACTCGACTACATAGCGTGGTTCCATTTAGGCTCTGTCATCTATTTTTTGCTCGGGAGGTTTGCCTGAAGTGTCGGTTACAGACAACAGACTACAATTTACGGCTCAGGACTTTGAACAGTTTTTGTAAATGAGAGCAAGCACTGCTGCTGTTACACGCAATGTACTGCTCCCCGGCCCACAACAGTCGGAGCTTCTACACGGCCACTGCTCCAGTTGCAGCGCACGGCGCCTCCCGTGCTCCACAAGTATTGCTTCACACCTATCGATTCTATTCTTTTCAGAGTTTCGGTAGCACTAGGAGCCGAGAGAGAGGAGCGATTCTTCGAAATTTAGGCACTCTCACGTATTTAATTAAACGCCCTGCCGGGTATCCGCGCCACCCCCGGAACCAGATTCGTAGATGTCGATTGTGAGATTCTTCTGCAGATTTTCGGTTCCTAGATTCGCATTCTACTGGAATCTTGCAGCCGCTGTGGCCGCCGCCAGGTACCTCTTCGGCACCGCCCGTGGAACAAATGGAGCCGGACGCACTGGCTTCGCCGCCACGGCGGCTCGACTTGCACCCACGGTGGACCCGTCGCTGTTGCCACTGTCATCACTGCCCTCTCCATTTTTCGGCCGACCGAGGTCCCTACACGACATTTCGGGGAGGGAGCAAAGTGCGGTCCCAAAGTGACGACTACACACCGACCGCCGCAGTGCCACGAAATGGCCTCGAGGAGGCGTCGACAGGTGCACCGGTGGAAAGAGCGTTAGCACCACACCTCCGGGAAGACAGAGTTCGGCACTACCTGTCGGTGCTAATTTAATCGGCCACCCCGTGCCGGTCAGCCCAGTTCGGTCGCAGTCTCCGAGAACATCGGCACTGAGTAATAGCGAGACGACACTCGGCCCGTGTTCCGCAAACAGTTATACCGAACAGTAATTGCTCGTAGGAGGCACAAGCAGCACGAGTTAGGTTGCCATTTTCTTTTTAGAAATAAAGAGTAATATTAATCTTCGAGTGTTTTCTACACACGATTTGGATCCCTGACAGCGCCCATCACAACTTCTCTCCATCCTCGTTCGTGTCGGTGCCGACTCCCACGGTAGCCGACACGACACACACCAGATACTCGTCTGCACTGTCTTCGACTGTGCGAATAGAGCTCTTTACTCCTCCTGAAATTTACCTCTCCCTCCAAATGACTGAATGGTTTCAATTCTCTCTCACTGCCTGTACCCAACAATTTGAAAGACATTGCTTATTATGTATCCTGACTTCACTGATCTGCTCCTGCTCTGTTTGTGAGATCATGCTTTTACAGACATAAAATACCCAACAACCGTGATTAAATATTTCAGTTTTATAAGTCGGTGCTCTGCAACTGTTGCTGTCGATGTTAGTCACAATATTACCGACGGCTGAAGAAGGCTACAATAAGGTTAGGTCCGATTCGGGGATTGTTGCATAAAGTAGGTGTCTTCATTGCGAGAACACGTGATATGCTAATGCACAAATGAGTAGTACATAATATAGGTCACTTTTACAGATTAAGCTGACTGGCAGGAACTGTTGTTCACAGCAGTCTGCTACCTGGTGAGGAACAGTCGCAGTTTCTCTTAAAAACGGAGAGAGCACGAATCCTTTTTCATTCGGAAATGCTATGCTGCTGCAGTTGCTGTTAACAAACAGCTGCAATGGTAGGGACCAGTTGTGTTCCAAAAATCAATAGAAATTTGAAGAGGTAAGGTATTAAGTCTAGTGATGATGTTATTGTTTAGTAAATTCAATAGCTTTCAAACTCTGAAATAAACTATCCCTATATTTGTAATTTTTGCATGGGTGCAAGAATCAGAAGGGGGAGCTGTATAACTGCTTTCTTGTGTAAACAGTTATGGATTGTAAAATTCAAGATATTGGCCTTAGTGTAATAATCTTACATTTGAGTACTTGTATGGAAAATGACTGTCTGGACAGAAGATTTAGAGACACTTGCTGATATTGCACTGTGCAAAAAGTTCCAGGGAGTTGTTCAAATTTGGTAAACAAAATTTTTCTTCCAAATGCATTGATAGCTTCTTTCATAGCATTCTTTATGCAGAACCTTTTATGACACAAGCCTATCTAGTTCAGACAATTTCCTGATCAGACTTACACGAGCTACTAACTGGAAGATTCACATAATCTGCTAGAGGCAAGTAAATATTTTAGTGCCATTATATTGTAAATAAAATGTTTAAATGAGTGTTGGATTGCCTTCACTGCATGTAACACAGACTTTTACTTCATCACCTGGGTAGCCTTACCTTCCTTTAAGGCAGTGATATATTCAGTGAAAATTTGCAAGTACATTTATACATCCATTTAACAGTTAGCAAAGAAGAGGTCACAGTGTTATGGAAAGAGTAATTTTTCTACAGATGCAGATACTTAATTTTTTACAAGCATCTTAAATCAGGAAACATCCTGGAAGATTAAAACTATGTGCTGGACCGAGACTCAAACTAAGGACCCTCGCTTTTCACAGGCAATTGCTCTATCGAATGTGCCATCCGAGAATGACTCCTGACCCGATTGGCAGAAGTAAAGCTGTGAGGACGGCTCGTGAGTCGTGCTCGGGTGGCTCAGTCGGTACAGCACTTGGCCACCGAAGGCAATGGTCCCGAGTTTGAGCTTCGGTCCCACACACTGTTTTAGTCTGCCAAGATGTTTCACATCAGTGCACACACTGCTGCAGAGCGAAAATTTCATTCAGAAGCTTAAATCGTACTGTATCAATGAAAATAATCAATCTTCAGTTTTTGAAAATATAATGTTACTGGATAGATAAGAGAATATACTCACCAAGTAGTGGCAGGAGAGCACACACATGCAAAAGGTTAAGGAAATTTGCAAACTTTCAGAGCCAGTGACTCCTTCTTCTGGCAGAAGGACTGAAGGGGAAGGAAGAGCGATGAAGAAAGAGGACTGGTGAGGTTTAGGAAATGGGGAGAGTTTGGATTGGACGAGATCTGAAAACCTGAAGGCTTAGAGGTGAGAGACAGGGTAATAAGCAAGACTGTGATTACTGACAGAATGTCACACAAGAGTTAATGAGAACAGAAAGCTAAGAGCATTGAATGTGGTAAAGGTGGGGCGGGGGGATAGGTCAGAATCCTGGTACTGCTGATCCCTCCAGGAAAACAACACAGCAGTACACCTCTTGTCACTCAGTATTATTCTGGTCTTGAATGTATTAATCAGCAACTTTGACAAGGCTATGACTTCCTAAAATCATACCCTGAAATGAGATCCATTCTGGCCACCACACCTAGAATAACTTTTGGTCCCCTACCTCTCCCTCTCTGCAGTATCCTGGTCAGACCTTATGCTCCTTCTGCACTTATTTCCCTACCATATTGCTGCTACCCCTCTGAATGTCCCCACAGTAAGACTTGCCCTATACACCCTCCTATATCAGCACAATAAATGGTAAAACATACACTATCAAAGGAAGAGCCACCTGTGAGAGAACACATGCAATGTATCAGCTGTTATGTAAACACTTTTTGGCCTTCTCTACCACATGACAGTTGTGACTTCCATGCCTGTTGCCCCACACGTGCCATCTGGATTCTTCCCTGAGACACTAGCATCTCAGAACTCCACAAGTGGGAACTGGCATTACAACGTGCCCTTGGTTCTCACTACTAACTTACCCTTAATTTACTTTTTTTTTGGTCTCTGCATTTCTTCTCAGTAACCATTTCTTTCTTCACTACTTTTTAGTTTTTTATATCTTTTACTTTCTGACCTATCTATTTTTCCCCGCAACCCACCTCTCCCACATACAGTGCACTTAGCTTTTCAATTTTATTAACTCTTACTCGATGTTTTGTCAGTAATCTCTGAGTTGCTTATTACTCTATCTTCCACCTATAAGCTCTCAGGTTTTCAAATCTCATCTGGTACAGTTCCCAACAAAAGCCTTTCCTTCTCATCCCATCTGATAAGGCTTTTCTGACCTGGGGTTCTGGACAACTTTTATAAACTCCTCCCATTTCCTAAACCTCACCAGTCCTTTTTCTTCATCTCTTTTTCCTTCCCCTTCGAGCCTTTTGCCAGAAGAAGGAACCGCTGACTCCAAAAGATTGTGAATTTCCTTCACCTTTATATGTACGTGTTCTGCTGCCAGTCGGTGAGCAGATTAATTATCTACCAGGTTACATTAAACCGTACCACAAATCATTTTGTCGACATTACGAAACGGATAGACTGCCACTCACCATAATAGAGGAGATGTCGAGTCACAGACAGGCACAGCAAAAAGGCTGCTATACATTTGTGCTTTCAGCTCAACTTGCAATAACCGCTCACAGATTCCCGGGGGCAGCACTAGCTGTGGAGGGTATATAAAGCAAGTTGGGGGGGACGTGGAAAACAGTCAGTGTTATTCCGTCCTGGAATTCCAATGTGAATCGTTTTGGAACACATATATAAGGCATCTACTTTTCACGAGATTTATCATCACTAACACATACTACCAACATAACAAAGATTCATAAATGTGATCGACAAGAAGTATATTTTGTTTGTAGCACGTGTAATGGGATAACTCATTGATACAAATTACTTTTACATTCTTTGACCTTTAAGTAGAAACGTACGATAGCCACTGTGTAGTTTATCTGTGGTTTAAAGGTATCCAACTGTGGAGTTATCAGCACGCTTTGTTGTCACTGTCAAACGAATGCTATTATCTAAATTTATTATTGCAGTACGTTTGTTTTTTACACATGTAATTTGAAATTACACAGTATTGCAATATACACGGTGCAGTCGTATTAACGGAGGTTGAGGGATGTGGAAAACAGTGCCACCATGATCGTAATCCAGAAATGGGACGATTTATCTGACATCCGAATGGACACCATCGTCTGTTTTCAGGCCAAGGATGGCAGCATTTCCAACATGGCTAAGTTTGTAAACTGCACATACGTTACCACAGATAAAGTATGCCGCGAATGGCAAAAGGTGCGATCCACAACTGGCGCAGTGGCAAATTTGGCGCACCACAGGCCATATACGACAGGGACGAATGACGACTGCACAGACGTGTACGGACAGACAGACGTGCAGTTGTCGAGTGACTGACTGCGAGGTGAACCGAGGGGCTACCTACAGTGTCTCCTCAATGACCATTCGGCAAACACTGCTGCGTAAGGGCTTCCGCAGCAGGTGCCTGGTTCGGGCACCTGTGCCGACTGCTGTTCGTAGGCGACAGAGGCTGGAATTTACACATCGGTACCACAACTGGATGTCCACAGAGTGGTGAAAGGTGACATTTTCAGACGAATCACATTTTATGCTCCATTGGACAGCTGGCCACTGGCGTATGCAGCGTGAAACGTCGTAAAGAATACGAGAAGGGAGTGCTACAGTCTGGGGAATGTTTTTATGTTACTGTGGCATTCCCCGGGTGATCTCGTCATCCTGGAAGGCACAGTGGATCGATACAATTACGAATCTACCCTCGGAGACCGTGTCCGCACCTACGTGCAGTTTGTTTTTCCTCGGCACAGTGGCATCTACCGGCAGAACAGAGCAATGTGTGTCACACAGCTTGCAGTGTACGTGCACGGTTCGAAGAGCCCCACGATAAGTTTATCGTACTATACTGGCCACCAAATGTACCGGATTTAAGCCCGATCGAGAATTTTTGGGACCGCCAAGTGCAGCTGGCCACGGTACAGAAAATTGGTAGAGAGGAGTATAAATTGATATTAATACACACAGTTGCCAACAGAACGCTGCAGTTAAATAATTCACTTGTAATAGGATATTGTATTAAAAAAAATAGATTAAACGGCAAATGAATCGTCTAGACACATTACTAAATTAAAGGCCACCACTTTTTTTCTGTCTTTACTTGAGGTTAACTACTTTAGGGATTTTGATACAGTTTTCACTAACAGACAGATTGATTCACAAAGAAGGTTTATGTAATAATTTATTAGTGCTATGCCAAACAAACTGTCTGGCCACAGATATCAAAGCCGGGAAAGGCAGCTAATGGAGTATTAATTTTACAGTTATTGAAACCACGATAAAGTAACAAAAAGCTGGAACTTGGGAAGATATTTGTGCTACCTGTGTGAAGCTGGTGCAGGCAGCTAGTGAAGTACTAATTTTAAGTTATTATGATCAAAATAAAGTAACAAAAAGATGGAACTGAAAAAGATATTTAAGTAAATATGCAACACTTGGATTAAGGCAATTACCAAACACTGCAGAGCTTTGTTTCCTTTAGGTTACATGGGTCACCCAGTAATGACACTACATGAGGCACCTATTATATATTCAGTAAGGTCATAAGCTGACACTGATTTTTTTACAGAGCTTTTTACCCTCAAAGTCTTTTTTACAGTGAGAGAATAAAACTGCACATCAGCAAATGTCTTGCATAAAGATGGAAATACAAAAATTTTTACTATGACAGGACATATTGCTGGTCAATGTAAGAATAAGAATAACAAAAATACAGGTTATCACAAATGTAATTACAAATATTGTAATCATCAAGAAAACTGTTTTAATTACTTATCAGTTGAGATTGATTTTTTTTTATTTTTTTCTTTTTTTGTGGTACTGACACACAATGTACAACATTTTACGACGTATCCTCACAATTAATAACCAGAATAATAAAGTAATAACATGTTAACTGAATCTTCTGTCAGTTCTTGGTAGGACAATTGTATAATAAATGAAAAGCACTATGTTGCTCATGTTCTATATGATTAATTTATTGCATTAACCGGTTTTTGGCTTGCAAAGCCATTATTAGACTTTAACTGACTATTTCCACCAAAGAAATTACAATGTCTGTAAACAGCACACAAACACACAGTAAATGGCATCTTTGACAGTGTACTGGTAATGCAACTTAAAAGAAAAATAGCTGAACAACAGGTAAATATAAAGCGAGCAAACAGGAAAAACCTTACCGCTCCACTCGATAATCATGTCTGTATAACATTAAATAAACAAACCGAATAAAATAATGGTCAGTTAAAGTCTGATGATGATCTTATAAGCCTAAAACCAGTTGACACAATAAATTAATCCTTTGGAACATAAGCAATATAGTGCTTCTCATTAATTATAAAGAACCATTTTACAGGACTTGCCGCACGGTGTTTGGATGAGTGACAAAATCAGAAAAATAACAGTAATGTGTCTTCCTGTTCACTAAAAATTATGGCTGTTTTGTTGCAGAAATGCTCATGAAACTGGATCATTACAACGGTGCTTGTGATTGTGATCCTATATATAGTATATAGCTTGCACAACACGTGAAGGAAACTTCATTCATTTGGTATATCTCTGCTTCACAGTGTTCATTTTCCACTTTCAGCAAGTGTATTAACATGCTAGAGCAGGCTATCTGAGGTGAATTCTAGTCATTTAAAGATTATTGTATTTACATATCTTTAAAACATAATGAACAATCCAATTATTGCTTCTCAGATAAAAATTCGAAACTCAACAGCCAATGGCCCTACTGAAATAATAATAACATTTAAACAAAATCTAGCACACAACAGGCCTTATACAAATACAGGATAGAAACATAAATATGAAGCAGCTGGAAAAATACAATCACACTGTGATGTTACGGAAATAAAAACAGTCTTTCAAAAAACTACACCTCACATAAATGTAGTGTTAAAATATAATAATGAAGCTGTTCTACAGATAATGGCTTCATAGTCTTTTTCTAAATTTGCCTAATGCAAATAGTACAATTGTCAGTGCACAAACAATGTTTCTCATGTTTCAGTACCCAAACACTAATCACCTTGTATACCTGTGATCATTTTACTGGTGTGTCAGCACTTTAATGAGTTTCAGTCTCTTTTTAACACAAACTACCTTTTCCAGATATGGCTAGAAAGATCAGCTTTGTCTTTTCAAGTCCACAAACCTAGCTGAAATAGAAGTGAACAACATTTATATAAAATGCAAACACAGCTAAATCAAAATCTACACACAGGTACTTCACAGTAACATATAATTGTCATTAGCTTCATCATAGTCATTATAGATTTATCACATTGCTTTCTTACTTTCAGAAGACTGAGCTCAAAATACGATAATCTAGAGAATCTTTGAGACAGACAAGTAAGCATTTTTCCACTTTCCTAACAGACCAATATTTAAATACATAGTTTTGTCTTTTGTTCTGAGCAATAACCTACTATGGCCTTGCACATCATTACGGAACATTTTTTTCCAGCTGGAGCACCTTGTGTCAATTTCCAAAAAATTAAAGTGATGTAATTTTTCAGACTGTGTAATTAGTAAATCACATCATGGTTTTGAGGTTTTAGTGTGATGAGAGATGAATGACTTATACATAACTTCCATGAAACATTGGTTACAGTCTGTAACTAGAAGACAGTGTAGCAACTTCACGAAGGAAAATTATCTGTAGCTTGTTTATTTTTCTTATCTCCATTCCATTATGTCCTGTGATGAGTATTTTCATTTATAAGGAATATTCTGAACCCAGAAACAGGTAATCCGAATTATCTGCATTCACAGTTCATGGACATCATGTGGGCTGTTGTTCGTGCATCTCAGAACTCTAACCTTGCCATCCCTCTACACATACTCTCTAATGGCATTTGTGGTTTATAATGTGGACTCATTCCAATGAACAGCAGTACTCATTTAGTTAAAAGGAAACAGAAAAACAATTTGCATTTGGATAACAGCTCTTTAACCATGGTTCCTACAGTCTATTTATATATTTTTCTGTATTTGGCTTCTATTTTCATCATGATTTTTTAAAAGTTTTACTTGATCCAAGCATAACAATGTGCTTTAGGCAAGTATGTGCTGTGCAAAGTTGGGATGGAAAAGGCCTGCCACAGTTCGACAACCGTGTTAGAAAGCTGCTATAAAATCAAAGAGAGCTTCACTGCAGATTTAAACATAGCCAAAACCTCAAAGACAAACAAAAACTAAATGAAGCAAAACTTAGCACAAGGAGGACCATGCATAAAGCATTCAACAAATTCAAAAGTAAAATTCTATCTACAGATTTGACAGAAAATCCTAACAAATTTTGGCCATATATTAAATCAGTAAACAGATTGAAGCCATCTGTCCAAACACTCTGTGATCATAATGGCATTGAAACAGAAGATGACACATAAGAGTCCAAAACACAAAATATCATGAAACTTTCTGGAGGATTAAAACTCTGTGCCAGACCGAGACTTGAACTCGGGACCTTTGCCTTTCGTGGGCAAGTGCTCTACCATCTGAGCTACCCAAGCACGACTCTCACCCCGTCCTCACAGCTTTACTTCTGCCAGTACCTCGTCTCCTACCTTCCGATCTTTACAGAAGCTCTCCTGCAAATCTTGCAGAACTAGCACTCCTGAAAGAAAGGATATTGCGGAGACATGGCTTAGCCACTGCCTGGGGGGTGGTTCCAGAATGAGATTTTCACTCTGCACTCTGCTGCAGAGTGAAAATCTCATTCTGGACTAAATGTCACTTTTTTCAAAATTGTTTTACTGAGGTAGATTGCACTATAGTTCCTTCTTTAAAGCATCACATGAATGAAAAACTGACAGATATTGAAATATGTGACCATGGGATAGGAAAGAAACTGAAATTCCTCAATAGAAGAAAGGCCACTGAACCTGATGTGATACCAATTTGATTCTACATGGAGTATGCAATATAATTTGCCTCTCTTCTAGCAGCAGAGTACCGTAGGTCTCTGGAGGAGCGAAGTGTTGCCAATATTTGGAAAAAAAGCACAAGTCATTCCTATTTTCAAGAAGGACCATTGAACAGATGCACAAAACTATAGGCCTATATCTCTGTTGTTGGTCTGTTGTGGAATTTTGGAACATGTTTTATGCTCACATATTATGGCATTTCTCGAGATCAAAAATCTCCTGTATGTGTCAACATGGGTTTCGAAAACAATGATCATGTGAAACCCAGCACACCCTAGAATGAAATTTTTCACTCTGCAGCGGAGTGAAAAATTTCATTCTGGAAACATCCCCCAGGCTGTGGCTAAGCCATGTCTCTGCAATATCTTTTCTTCCAGGAGTGCTAGTTCTGCAAGGTTCGCAGAAGAGCTTCTGTGAAGTTTGGAAGGTAGGAGACGAGGTACTGGCAGAAATGAAGCTGTGGAGACGGGTCATGTGACGTGCTTGGGTAGCTAAGTCGGTAGAGCACTTGCCCGCGAAAGGCAAAGGTCCCGAGTTCAAGTCTTGGTCCGGCACACAGTTTTAATCTGTCAGGAAGTTCCAGCACACTCTGTTCATCCATGAGACCTAGGAAACAGTGTATACAAATGCCCATGTAGTGTTCCTTGAATACCCGAAGGCATCTGATACAGTATCAAGCTGCCACCTAATGAACAAAATAAAGCATATGGAATATCAGACCAACTATGTGACCAGATTGAACAGGTTCTAGCAAACAGAATATAGCATGTCATTCTCAATGGAGAGAAGTCTTCTGACATAAAAGTAACTTCTGGCATGCCCCAAGGGAGTGTTATAGGACCATTACTTTTCACAATATGTATAAATGACCAAGTAGATAATGTTGAAAGCACCATGAGGCTTTTTGCAGATGATGCTGTTGTATACAGAGAAGTTTCAACACTAGAAAATTGTAGCAAAACGCAGGAAGACCTGCAGAGGACAGACACTTGGAGCACAGAGTGGCAATTGACCCTCAACAAATGTAACATATAGAGAATACATAGGCAGCAAGATCCTTTATTGTACGACTACACAATAGACTAGTTTCCTATGTTAAAAATATGGATCTGATTGTTGTTATTCTGATTGATTATAACATTTAAATAGCATTTGCAGTCAATATTCTCAAAAAATATCTGTTATTTTTAAATATCACAACCTGGTCACATGATTGAAAATGCTCTGTTATTGGCTGATGCTCTGGTGATGTCACAAGCTAGGAGTAATATGAGGCTATACGTGTGTAACAGGAGTGCTAGCCACAAGTTACACAGTTTTTACATAGATTTCCTGCAAAAAGTTTAGCCATTTAATGATGGAAAATGCAATTACAACTTTTAAGTAACAATAGAAAGGAATTTTGTGAACGCTGATAGTGGAAGCCCTGCGAAAGTTGATGTGTTTATGCTCCACCCATTTAGAGCAGCGGTATGTGCAATGATGGACATTCTTTTCCCTGCTCCCTGCAACATCATTAAACTCACTCAAAACTAAGGAATTGTAGAACTTTTGCAAATGGGTCCATTTATTATAACTAGATTGTCGAGTCATGAGCTATGACCCAAAGCACAATGAAATTATTCTTGGCAAAACTTAGTGCCGATTTCTTCTGCAGAAGATGCTCAGCGGAGATACTGCTGCCAGCAGGCGTAATTGTGCAATGGATAGCTCATCCGAGTACCATTGAGGTGGTTGCCTGTTTGGATCCTGGAAGGGTCATATATTTTTAAACAAAATATGAAAATAGCACCAGTAAGAACTGACTGTAGCAGTTGTTTCGATTGTGGGATGTATCTTACGAGGGCTATCCACAAAGTACATCATGTTTTGGAATTAAAAATAAATAAAGTATTGGAAATGTTTTTTATTATATACAGATGAAAGCCACACTTAAATACTACTTTTCTTCATAGTTGCCATTTAAATTAAGGCACTTATTGTAGCGATGGACGAGCTTGGAAATTCCTTCGTCGTAAAATTTGGCCGCCTGCGCCTTCAACCACGTGGTTACCTCTTCTTGAAGCTGTGCGTCATCATCAAAATGCTGCATAGCCAACCACTTCTTCATTGCTGGGCATAAGTGGAAGCCGCTCGGTGCCAGGTCGGGACTGTACGGCAGATGAGGAAACAACTCCCACTTAAAAGATTCAAGAACTTCACGAGTGGCATTTGCCGTGTGGGCCCAGGCGTTGTCGTGAATCAGCAAGATCTTTGAGCCCAACTTTCCCCTGCGCTTGTTTTGTATTGCTCTTCTGAGGTTGTGCAGAGTTTGGCAATAACTTTGAGAGTTTATTGTAGTGCCTCTTTCCAGGAAATCCACAAAAATCACACCATTTCTGTCCCAAAAGACAGTCGCCATCACCTTCCTTGCCGACATTGTCTGCATGCATTTCTTGGGTTTTTGGGGGGAATTTGTGTGCCCCCACTGCATTGACTGCAATTTTGTCTTGCAGTTCACATGCTTAACCCATGTTTCGTCACCAATAACGATGCAATCGAGTAATGAGTCGCCATCTTTCTCGTAAGCGTCCAAAAACGTTAATGCTGCAGCCATTCGCTGATTTTTGTGAATCTCTGTCAAGATTTTTGGTATCCATCTTGCACAAAACTTGTGGTAACCAAGCTTTTCAGTAATGATTTCGTGCAACAAACTTCGTGAAATTTGTGGAAAACTCATAGAGAGTTCTGTTATTGTGAAATTACGGTTTTCACAGACCGCGGCATCGACTTTTTCGACAAGTTCGGCAGTCACTATGCTGGGTCTTCCACTTCGCTCTTCGTCGTGACCATTAGTTCGGCCATTTTTAGATTTTATGACCCATTGACGCACTCCACCTTCAGTGATTATGTTGTCCCCATACACTTCACAAAGCTGCCGATAGATTTCTATCGGTGTACAGTTTTTTGCAGTCAGAAACCTTATTACAGCACGCACTTCACACTTCGCGGCATTTTCAATTAACGCTGACATTTCAAACTGTCACAGTAACTCAACGGAGTACAGCACGAACCTCTCACAAGCACGGCACGATGCCGAATGAGCGGCGGAATGCCATGACACCAAGATGGCCGCGCTAGCCCCGCCCCTAACGGACACAAACGAAAACGTTATGTACTTTGTGGATAGCCCTCGTATATAGCCTCACATTAGTCTTAGTCTGAAAAATAGACAACATAGGATAAATGCATTTACTCTGCGAACAAGCAATTCCTTTTTGAAAAGCATTGCTAGTAGTGAAGATATCAACATACATCCACATTAAAATGAGGTGCAGGATGATGAGGTTACACAGAGAGACATAAAGCGTGTACAACATGCTGGTGACACAAACATAAGGGTTATGATGTTTTTGAGTGTAAACTGACATTAGTGTTTGAAGCAGACTTACTTCATCTTTATGTTGGATGATGAAACTGCAAAAATGTAAACAATACAAACCCTAGCTGGACAGAACAACAATAAAAGCATTGTTTCTAATAAAGTAAAAAGTGTGTGGTCACGTTAACTAGAAAATATCTTTTTGAACGTGACGTGTGAACAGCAATTGCGAATGTAAGCATGTGTGAGCAGCAACGAAAATAGAATAATATTCTGTTTCTGATCAGTGTGGTGAAGTTTTTTAATTGTGATTTGGTTTTCATATGAGAGGGCTGTTGAATCATTTAACAAATAAGTTAAAATGTTCTTTCGGATTAGATTCGAACCGGTGATCTACGGATGTCATCTTTTATAATTCGACTGTCTACCGCTCTAACAACTGAGCTACTGAATAATTGAGGCAAAGTTCGGTAAAATGACAATTTTCACAAGGAGTTTAATTTCGTCGAATGGTGCTGTCCTTTGTTGTAACAGTGGGAGAGCATATCTCAGAGGTAACTTAATGTTAACTTCACAGTACAACACATTTTTAATTAAGTTAGTGAACTTGTGCATCTTGGTAGCAATTTGTGGCACAGTGCAACCACATTTTACACATCATCTTATTCTTCGGAACATTCAAAAACAACTTTTCAGTGTTTTTAAAGATGCAATTGTGCAGTATGGTACTGCACACCACTTGTAACCCATTTTCTGAAACGTAAATTCTAAAACAAGGAACCACTGTTAATTAGCACTATGAGAATACGAGCAGTAAGATAGCCAATGATGCTACAGGCATCACGACTCGAATGGAGCGTTACAGTTGGCCTTCAAATTACTTGCATTTCATTTCCGTTTTTATACAAGAATACTGAAATTCAAGAGGAAATAAGCATGTTAGGGGCATAAAATGACATAATTAATCATTTACAGGACTTTCCAAAAAACAGTCAAATACCCTATTGCAGAACAATTATTGGAAGCAGTCACTTCCATAAAATATGTAAGAGTACTTATACAGAGTGATTTGAAGTGGAAGGACCACACAACATTAATCGTGACTAAGACAGAGCCAGATTGCGATTCACAGGAAGAATTCTCAGGAGACACAGACTGTCGACAAAGGCAGTAGCTTACGAGGCACTCGTTTGACCGATTCTTAAATATTGCTTGTCAGTCTGTGATCTGTACCACATTGGATTGATAGATGAAATAGACAAGCACCGAGGAAAAGCAGCACATTTCATTACAGGTTCATTTAGTAAGTGTAAAAGCATCACGGAGATGCTCAACTAACTCCAGTGGGAGATGCTGCAAAAGAGGCATTCTGCATCACTGTATGGTCTACAGTTAAAGGTTCCACGAGCAGGCATTCCTAGAGATTCAACCAATATATTTCTTCCTCCTACATATATTTTGTGAAAATCTTATGAAGACAAAATTAAATAGCTGACATACAAGTTTTCTGAGTAGACGCAGAAGAAGGCCACTATAACCGTGGCTAAAACATTGAATTCCCCAATACAGTTTTCTACATTATGGTGCGGTCCTATACTCAGAAAAAGTTTACGTCAACTAATTCTGGCTGTGGCAGCTGACACATTTATACAATTATAGAGTAGATTCCAGCCCACAGCAATCGTTCTTCCCACAAACCGTTCACGATTGGAACACGAAAAGGGAGAAGTGGCAATGGTACACAAAGTACCCTCTGTCACATGCAGTAGGGTGGCTTGCGGAGTATATACGTGTATATACAGGTAAAATGTGATATTTCTGTAAGCTTGTTGTACCTGTCATTATAGTTAATTTTTAAAAACAGACGACAACAAAAGTGCATGCAGTCAGAGGTGAAGGACACTACTAGTACTGTATCCAAACATTACAGGTTTTTTCCTTATTTTATTTTATTTTATTTTTTTACAGTTACTGCTTCATATCTAAGAATTCATCTATTGAGCAGAAGGAGTTGTCATTCAGAAATTCTTTTTATTTGCTTTTAAATGTTAGTTGGCTATCTGTCAGATTTTTAATACTATTTGACAAATGAGCAAAGATTTTTGTGGCAGCATTATTCACCCCTTTCTGGGCCAAAGCGAGATTTAATCCAGAATAGTGAAGATCATCCTTTCTTCTAGTGTTGTAGCTATGCACTTCGCTGTTATTTTTGAATTTTGATGGGTTATTAATGACAAATTTCATAATTGAATATACGTATTGTGAAGGTACTGTGAATATCCCGAGTTCCTTAGATTAGATTAGATTTACTTTCATTCCAATTGATCTGGAGTGAGGAGATCCTCCAGGATGTAGAACATGTCAGAAAAACAATACATGACAAATATTTACAACTCAAACAAATAAGCTAATGTACCATTCCACAGGTCCCAAGTGGCATGGTCATCATTTTTTAATGAATGCTATATGAAAGAATCATTCTACAAATACTAAAGCATTGAATTTAAAATAAAAATGTTTTTTATTTATTTATAAGGCAATAAACGTGTAATACAACTACTAAATACTTATTTACAATGAACACATTACTGCACTGAAATTGTGCAGAAGTTATATATATATATATATATATATATACACACACACACACACACACACACACACACACACACACACACAAAAAAAAAAAAAAAAAAAAAAAATCAGTCAGTTCTACTGAGAAATTCATCAATGGCGTAGAAGGAGTTGGCCACCAATAAATCCTTTAGGCTTCTCTTAAACTGAATTTCATTGATTGTTAAGCTTTTTATGGCTGCTGGCAAGTTATTGAAAATGTGTGTTCCTGAATAATGCACACCTTTCTGTACAAAACAAAAGTAACTTTAAATCCTTGTGAAGATTATTCTTATTTCTAGTATTGATTCCATGAATTGAGCTGTTGGTTTGAAAAAGTGATATATATTTTTAATGACAAATTTCATTAAGGAATAAATATATTGGGAAGCAGAAGTTAGTATCCCTAATTCCCTAAACAGGCTTCTGCAAGATGTTCTTGAGTTCACACCACATATAACTCTTATGGCACATTTTTGTGCCTGGTAAACTTTAGCTTGGCTTGATGAATTGCCCCAAAAAATAATCCCAGATGACATTATGGAATGAAAGTAAGCATAGTATGCCAGCTTTTTCATTTTTATATCCCCTATGTCTGACACAATTCGCACTGCAAATAGAGATTTGTTAAGACGCTTCAGCGGTTCTGTGGTGTGCTCCTCCCAGTTGAATTTATTATCAAGCTGTAATCCCAAGAATTTAGCACTGTTCACTTCTTCTATCTGCTTGTCATCGTATGTTAGGCATATACTTGTGGGACACCCCTTACAAGTTCTGAACTTCATGTAGTGTGTTTTTTCAAAGTTTAGTGACAAAGAATTGGCTAGGAACCAGTGATTAATGTCCACAAATATTTTATTAGCTGACCTTTCTAAGACTACACTTGATTTGCTATTTATTGCAATGTTTGTATCATTGGCAAATAAAACGAACTTGGTTTCTGGTAATGCTACTGACGGAAGGTCATTGATATACACAAGAAAAAGTAAGGGTCCTAAAATGGAACCTTGTGAGACCCCACATGTAATTAGTTCTCAGTTGGATGATGCCTGATGGCTTGATACAAGTCTCTTTCCTAGTAACACTCTTTGTTTCCTGCCAGAGATATAAGATTTGAACCATTTTGCAGCATTTCCTGTTACACTATATTGTGATTTACGCAGTCAAATGCCTTTGACAGATCACAAAATATACCAGTAGCCTGCAATTTTTTGTCTAATGAATTATTGAAAGGAAAGTGCAAGTATTAGTTGAGGACCAATTGGATGAAAATCAGTGTGGGTTTAGGCCTCTTAGGGGTTGTCAGGAGCAGATCTTTAGCTTACGCGCAAATAATGGAGAAGTGTTACAAGTGGAATAGGGAATTGTATCTATGTTTTATAGATCTAGAAAAGGCATATGACCGGGTTCCTAGGAGGAAGTTATTGTCTGTTCTACATGATTATGGAATAGGAGGCAAACTTTTGCAAGCAATTAAAGGTCTTTACATAGATAGTCAGGCAGCAGTTAGAGTTGACGGTAAATTGAGTCCATGGTTCAGAGTAGTTTCAGGGGTAAGACAAGGCTGCAACCTGTCTCCACTGTTGTTCATATTATTTATGGATCATATGTTGAAAACAATAGACTGGCTGGGTGAGATTAAGATAGGTGAACACCCAATAAGCAGTCTCGCATATGCGGATGACTTAGTTGTGATGGCAGATTCTATTGAAAGTTTGCAAAGTAATATTTCAGAGCTAGATCAGAAATGTAAGGACTATGGTATGAAGATTAGCATCTCAAAAACGAAAGTAATGTCAGTGGGAAAGAGATATAAATGGATTGAGTGCCAAATAGGAGGGACTAAGTTAGAACAGGTGGACGGTTTCCAGTACTTAGGATGCATATTCTCACAGGATGGCAACATAGTAAAAGAACTGGAAGCGAGGTGTAGCAAAGCTAATGCAGTGAGCGCTCAGCTACGATCTACTCTCTTCTGCAAGAAGGCAGTCAGTACCATGACTAAGTTATCTGTGCACCGTTCAATCTTTCGACCAACTTTGTTGTATGGGAGCGAAAGCTGGGTGGATTCAGGTTACCTTATCAATAAGGTTGAGGTTACAGATATGAAAGTAGCTAGGATGATGGCAGGTTCTAGTAGATGGGAACAATGGCAGGAGGGTGTGCACAATGAGGAAATCAAAGAAAAACTGGGAATGAACTCTATAGATGTAGCAGTCAGGGCGAACAGGCTTAGATGGTGGGGTCATGTTACACGCAAGGGAGAAGCAAGGTTACCCAAGAGACTCATGGGTTCAGCAGTAGAGGGTAGGAGGAGTCGGGGTAGACCAAGGAGAAGGTACCTGGATTCGGTTAAGAATGATTTTGAAGTAATAGCTTAACATCAGAAGAGGCACCAACGTTAGCACTGAATAGGGGATCATGGAGGAATTTTATAAGGGGGACTATGCTCCAGACTGAACGCTGAAAGGCATAATCAGTCTAAAATGATGATGATGATGATGATGATGATGATGAATTAAGCACATTTTCACTGTAAGTGTAGATGGTCTTCTCAATATCAGAAGCCATTAGAAATCCGAACTTTGACAGTATGTTATTTGAGATAAGATGGTTATCAAGCCGATTGTACATTACTTTTTCCAAAATTTTTGAGAATGCTGGCAAAAGTGAAATTGGACGGAAATTTGATGCTATCTCTTTATCTCCCTTTTTAAACAGTGGCTTAACTTCAGCATATTTCAACCATTCAGGAAATATTCCACTGATAAATGACTGGTTACACAGATAGCTTAATATGTTACTTAACTCAGAATCACATTCTTTAATTAACTTTGTTGATATTTCATCACACCCACTAGATGTTTTTGATTTTAATAATTTTATGATGGATATTATGATTAAATGATGATGGCATCCTCTTGGGTAAAATATTCCGGAGGTAAAATAGTCCCCCATTCGGATCTCCGGGCGGGGACTACTCAAGAGGATGTCGTTATCAGGAGAAAGAAAACTGGCGTTCTACGGATCGGAGCGTGGAATGTCAGATCCCTTAATCGGGCAGGTAGGTTAGAAAATTTAAAAAGGGAAATGGATAGGTTGAAGTTAGATATAGTGGGAATTAGTGAAGTTCGGTGGCAGGAGGAACAAGACTTCTGTTCAGGTGACTACAGGGTTATAAACACAAAATCAAATAGGGATCATGCAGGAGTAGGTTTAATAATGAATAGGAAAATAGGAATGCGGGTAAGCTACTACAAACAGCATAGGGAACGCATTATTGTGGCCAAGATAGATACGAAGCCCACACCTACTACAGTAGTACAAGTTTATATGCCAACTAGCTCTGCAGATGATGAAGAAATTGAAGAAATGTATGATGAAATAAAAGAAATTATTCAGATTGTGAAGGGAGACGAAAATTTAATAGTCATGGGTGACTGGAATTCGAGTGTAGGAAATGGGAGAGAAGGAAACATAGTAGGTGAATATGGATTGGGGGACAGAAATGAAAGAGGAAGCCGCCTGGTCGAATTTTTCACAGAGCACAACATAATCATAACTAACACTTGGTTTAAGAATCATGAAAGAAGGTTGTATACATGGAAGAACCCTGGAGATACTAAAAGGTATCAGATAGATTATATAATGGTAAGACAGAGATTTAGGAACCAGGTTTTAAATTGTAAGACATTTCCAGGGGCAGATGTGGACTCTGACCACAATCTATTGGTTATGACCTGTAGATTAAAACTGAAGAAACTGCAAAAAGGTGGGAATTTAAGGAGATGGGACCTGGATAAACTGAAAGAACCAGAGGTTGTACAGAGTTTCAGGGAGAGCATAAGGGAACAATTGACAGGAGTGGGGGAAAGAAATACAGTAGAAGAAGAATGGGTAGCTTTGAGGGACGAAGTAGCGAAGGTAGCAGAGGATCAAGTAGGTAAAAAGACGAGGGCTAGTAGAAATCCTTGGGTAACAGAAGAAATATTGAATTTAATTGATGAAAGGAGAAAATATAATAATGCAGTAAATGAAGCGGGCAAAAAGGAATACAAACGTCTCAAAAATGAGATCGACAGGAAGTGCAAAATGGCTAAGCAGGGATGGCTAGAGGACAAATGTAAGGATGTAGAGGCTTATCTCACTAGGGGTAAGATAGATACTGCCTACAGGAAAATTAAAGAGACCTTTGGAGATAAGAGAACGACTTGTATGAATATCAAGAGCTCAGATGGAAACCCAGTTCTAAGCAAAGAAGAGAAAGCAGAAAGGTGGAAGGAGTATATAGAGGGTCTCTACAAGGGCGATGTACTTGAGGACAATATTATGGAAATGGAAGAGGATGTAGATGAAGATGAAATGGGAGATATGATACTGCGTGAAGAGTTTGACAGAGCACTGAAAGACCTGAGTCGAAACAAGGCCCCCGGAGTTGACAACATTCCATTGGAACTACTGACGGCCTTGGGAGAGCCAGTCCTGACAAAACTCTACCATCTGGTGAGCAAGATGTATGAAACAGGCGAAATACCCTCAGACTTCAAGAAGAACATAATAATTCCAATCCCAAAGAAAGCAGGTGTTGACAGATGTGAAAATTACCGAACTATCAGTTTAATAAGTCACAGCTGCAAAATACTAACACGAATTATTTACAGACAAATGGAAAAACTAGTAGAAGCCAACCTCGGGGAAGATCAGTTTGGATTCCGTAGAAACACTGGAACACGTGAGGCAATACTGACCTTACGACTTATCTTAGAAGAAAGATTAAGGAAAGGCAAACCTATGTTTCTAGCATTTGTAGACTTAGAGAAAGCTTTTGACAATGTTGACTGGAATACTCTCTTTCAAATTCTGAAGGTGGCAGGGGTAAAATACAGGGAGCGAAAGGCTATTTACAATTTGTACAGAAACCAGATGGCAGTTATAAGAGTCGAGGGACATGAAAGGGAAGCAGTGGTTGGGAAGGGAGTAAGACAGGGCTGTAGCCTCTCCCCGATGTTGTTCAATCTGTATATTGAGCAAGCAGTAAAGGAAACAAAAGAAAAATTCGGAGTAGGTATTAAAATCCATGGAGAAGAAATAAAAACTTTGAGGTTCGCCGATGACATTGTAATTCTGTCAGAGACAGCAAAGGACTTGGAAGAGCAGTTGAATGGAATGGACAGTGTCTTGAAAGGAGGATATAAGATGAACATCAACAAAAGCAAAACAAGGATAATGGAATGTAGTCTGATTAAGTTGGGTGATGCTGAGGGAATTAGATTAGGAAATGAGGCACTTAAAGTAGTAAAGGAGTTTTGCTATTTGGGGAGCAAAATAACTGATGATGGTCGAAGTAGAGAGGATATAAAATGTAGGCTGGCAATGGCAAGGAAAGCGTTTCTGAAGAAGAGAAATTTGTTAACATCCAGTATTGATTTAAGTGTCAGGAAGTCATTTCTGAAAGTATTCGTATGGAGTGTAGCCATGTATGGAAGTGAAACATGGACGATAAATAGTTTGGACAAGAAGAGAATGGAAGCTTTTGAAATGTGGTGCTACAGAAGAATGCTGAAGATTAGATGAGTAGATCACATAACTAATGAGGAGGTATTGAATAGAATTGGGAAGAAGAGGAGTTTGTGGCACAACTTGACCAGAAGAAGGGATCGGTTGGTAGGACATGTTCTGAGGCATCAAGGGATCACCAATTTAGTATTGGAGGGCAGCGTGGAGGGTAAAAATCTTAGAGGGAGACCAAGAGATGAATACACTAAGCAGATTCAGAAGGCTGTAGGTTGCAGTAGGTACTGGGAGATGAAGAAGCTTGCACAGGATAGGGTACCATGGAGAGCTGCATCAAACCAGTCTCAGGACTGAAGACCACAACAACAACAATGATGGATATTATTTCTCCTGGGGTAGTGAGGGTCAGATTCATATTACGGAAGTTACTTGAAATGTCTGGTCTGAGGTATTCCATAGCAGCATCTACAGAACCTGACAACCCCATCTTGTCAGTAACAGTTATAAAATGTTTGTTAAATAGTTCTGCAACACTATACACGTCTGTCACCAATGTATCATTTACTCTTAATGCTATTTGTCCCTCTTCATGTCTGGTTCTAGCAGTCTCCTCCTTCACTATATCCCATATAGTCTTTTATTTTGTTGTCTGATATGACTATCTTTTCCTTGTAATATATTTGCTTTGATGTCCGTATTACAGTCTTTAATATTTTGCAGTATTTCTTGTAAAGTGCTATAGCATCAACATCGGAACTGTTTCGGATTGACAGATACAGTTTTCTTTTTGTTTTACAAGCTACCCCTATTCCTTGAGTAATCCATGGCTTCTTTGTAGACTTTGCTCTAACCTTGGTAAGTTTTGGAGGAAAACAGTGTTCGAATAAGGTAAGCACTTCGAATAAGGTAAGTCCAGTGAATGTCTCTGAGGAGTGTCCTAAAATGATCAATTTTTGGCTTATTGAGCTCAGATTTAACAGATTTTATGTCCTGATCAGTATTAAAATTTAACAGAAGGAACCGCATGTCATGGTCTGAGAGGCCATTGACTATTGGTTTTGTAATATAATTTTGTTCATTGGACTTTTTAATAAAGATATTATCAATGGCTGTTTGTGAGCAATTGGCTACCCTAGTGGGGAACTTTACAGTGGGAATTAAGTTGAATGATAGTGTTACTAACTCAAATAAGTTCTTATTGGGAGAGTCTTTAAGGACATCTACACTGAAATCACCAGCAACCACTATTTCTTTGTTTTTGGTTGTTAAATGGGCCAGTACAGCTTCAAGGTGGTGTACGAACAGATTACAGTTACCTGCAGGTGCTCGAAACACACTTAATATTATGAAAGATTTTATGTGAAATTGTACTTCTGTTGCACATGCTTCCATATGCTGTTCTATGCAAAATTTATGAATGCCTATGTTCTTAGATTTATGACAGTTCCTGATGAATGTGGCAACTCCTTCTTTCTCCATTTCTGATCTACAAAAGTGAGATGCTAACCTAAACCCTGTAACACTTAAAAGTTCTATACCAGTGGTCACATGGTGTTCAGAGAGGCAGATTATGTCAGCTGGATTTGAAGACTCTAATTCATCTATGCAGATAGTTCATTCATTAATTTTATTTCTCTGTCCTCGAATATTTTGATGCAAGAAAGATAGCTGACATTTCACAGTGACTGAGTTAAAATTGGGTAGAGTTAAAATATCTGCTGACTGTTGTAAATTCTTAACCAATAGCTGTTTATGCTGATGTAATAAGCTAGAATTATGTTTTTTGGTTTCTTTCTCAAACTGAAGGTTTGTCTCAGTCCTAACCTGTCTTAAAATATGGTTTCTTTCTGTCCTCGCTACCCTAAAAAAAGGGTCTTTTCTGGACCCTATAACCACTGGTATTTTATCACTCATGACAGTGCCTCCCCCCTTTAACTTTCCTGCTATTTTCCCAGCCGGTGTACTCTTCCCGTTCCTGTTGAGGTGAAGCCTATGCCTAGTATAATCCCACCTACTGACAGAATCAACATGAACCACACCAATGTGTGACCCCGCACCCGACATGAGCAGCCGTTCCAGCTCCAAATTAACTCTCTTGACAGAAGAGTTCAAATGAGGTCGGTCATGGCGCCCAAGAACAGATACAAACTCAACACTGGTATGCCTCGATGCTGATGCAATCTTCGCCAGGTCACACTCTATGCTGTACCCAGGATCTCTGTCAATACTGTTACCTGCCCCACCCACTATAACCACGATATCTTACTTAGTGAAATCTTTGCAAAGTGATCCTAAATCCTCCGTCACCTGCTCCAGACCAGCAATAGGTTTAAAAAAATTGGTGACCTGGTATTCTGACCCTAGCTTATCCTGCAAAAGTTGGCCAACACCTCTTCCATGGGAACTACCTAACAACAACACTTTATTTCTCTCTACTGATTTCCCTACATTCTTACTTTTCAATTTGCTGCTGAAAGTTTGTTGTGCCCTGTCTACACCTGCAACTGCTTGAGGCTCACCAGCTTCTAATTGAAGCAATAGGTCAAGTATATTTTCCACATCCACCACGAAGCTGTCAGACAAAGTTCTAGGCCTTTTCCTCCTGTTGCCTGTTGCCACTCCCCACCTCTCTTTACCCTTCTCCCTCCTTAACCTGTCAAGATCTCCCTTGGCCTTGTCTAACTCAGCCTGAAGGGCGACAATTTTCCCTTCCTGTTCTAGTATCTTCCTATCTCTACTACAAATCCTACAAAACCACTGATGAGTCTGATTTACTTCCCCTATTCCCATGCCACTACAGTCACCCACATGGAAAAAACTACAGCACCCATCACACCAAAGCCCCGACGTAACAATTCTACAGCAAGTCAAGCACTTTTCACTCATGATAAATGTAATAGAGTATTAAGAATAACTCAGTTAAATTGCAGATAAACACGAAAATATGGTTCAACACATTTGGCCTATATGCAACTGTGTGTAAACAAAAACAACAGTGCAAAAGTTTCTGAAATAACAACTTAAAATTTACACTACTTTCCAGAAATGCTAGTTAAATAATGAAGAGGTATGCTACAGTTAAATTGCTGGAGAGAGCAAAGAACAGCTAAACGAAATTCTATAGATTTACTGCGGCAAAACGTAAACAGAAAATACGACTGTGTGATCTTTTCGCGTTTTCTGCTATATTACGTAAAGAAAAATGAAACCTTTAATGGTACACTTAAAAGGCACACTAATACACCTATTCACCAAGTAATCAGTAGTAAACTATATGTTTTATAATCTAAAATGACTTAACTTTACGAGAACACCAAAACTTGCGCTAGTTGCCTGGCTGCAGGGCTACCAACATCCTAAATGTCTGTAAGGCGATCTTGGGTGGGCTCCAGCTAGTATTCTGATTACACGCTTTTGTGCAAATAATATTTTCTCTCTTAATGACCAATTGCCCCAAAATATGATGCCATATGAAAGCAGTGAATGAAAATAGGCATGGTAGGCTAATTTACTGAAATGTTTATCACCAAAATTTGCAATAACCCTAATAGCATAAGTAGCTGAACCTAATCGTTTCAGCAGATCATCGATATATTTCTTCCAATTCACTTTCTCATCAATGCACACACCCAGAAATTTTGAGTATTCTGCCTTAGCAACAGACTTCTGTTCATAGTCCATATTTATCAATGGTGTTATGCCATTTACTGTACAGAATTGTATAAACTATGTTTTCTCAAAATTTAGTGAGAGTCCATTTGCAGAGAACCACTTAATAATTTTCTGAAAGACATTATTTGCAATTTCCTCAGCTGATTCTTGCTTGTTGGGTGTGATTACTATACTTGTATCATCAGCAAAAAGAACTAGCTTTGCATCTTCATGAATATAGAGTGGCAAATCGTTAATATATGTTAAGAACAATAAGGGACCCAAGACTGAACCCTGTGGGACACCATTTTTGATACCTTCCCAGTTAGAGGACTCTTGATGTTTGCAGACTATCTGTATTGTTAATTTCAACATTCTGCATTCTTCCAGTTAAGTATGAATTAAACCATTTGTGCACTGTCTCACTCATACCACAATACTTAAGCTTATCTAATAGAATTTCATGATTCACACAATCAGAAGCCTCTGAGAGATCACAAAATATCCCAATGGGTGATTTTCGGTTATTCAATGCATTTAATATTTGATTAGTGAAAGCATATATAGCATTTTCTGTTGAAAAGCCTTTCTGAAAAACAAACTGACATTTTGTTAGTGCTTCATTTTTACAAATATGTGATGGTGCTCTTGAATACATTACTTTTTCAAGAATTTCGGATAAAGCTGTCAGAAGTGAGATTGGGCAGTAGTTGTTAGCATCAGATCTATCCCCTTTTTTGTGCAATGGTTTAACAATAGCCTATTTCAGTCCATCTGGAAAAATGCCCTGTTTCAGTGAGCTACTACATATGTGTCTGAGATTCCTACATATTTGGTGGGAACAAGCTTCTAGTACTCTGTTGGAAATGCCCTCAATTCCATGTGAGCTTACTTTTGAGTGAATTTATTATTTTCCTAATTTCAGTAGGAGAGGTGGGTTGAATTTCAATTTTAACAAATTGCATAGCTACTGCCTCTGCCTTGCATTTTCTAATGAATAGCTGGAGCCTATTTTCTCAACACTTATAAATGATTAGTAAAAATGTTTTTTACTTCTGACTTCTTGTTAACAAACTTTTCATTGTGTCTGATAGAAATACATCATCCTGTGCTCTCAGTTGCCCTGTTTCCCTTTTAACAATATTCTAAATTGTTTTAATTTTATTATCAGATGTGCTAATCTCAGACGTAATGCATATACTTCTGGACTTTTTAATAACTTTTCTTAATACAGTGCAGTAGTTTTTATAATGTTTCACTGTTTTGAGATCATTACTCCTCCAAGCCATAAGATACATTTCCTTTTTCTGTTTACAAGATATTTTTATCCCTTTAGTATGCCAAGGCTTTTTACATGGTTTCTTACAATATATTTCACTGTTTTCTTGGGGAAACTGTTTTCAAATATACTCACAAAGGTATCATGAAATAGGTTAAATTTTAAATTAGCATCATGTTACCTGTACACCTCATCCCAGTCTAATTGTTGCAAGTTTTACATAAAATTTTGAATTGTTAAGTCGTTAGTTGAACGCACTAGTTTGGAGGACTGTTTTGCATTACTGTATGGAGCTATATCATATACTGTAACTAGCTGTGCATCATGATCAGACAAACCATTCTTAACAGGAAAAGTTTTTATTTGAATAAATATATTAGTGTGCTGCTTTGCTGTACCAACCGAGTAGGAAAATCAATAACTGTTGTCAAACTGAAAGAATCAGGTCAAGCTTTCTATCGGACTCTTTCAGAAAATATATATTGAAATCCCAACAAACAATAATTTGCTTTCCTCTGTCTGACAGATAGCACAACAAAGAATCCAAGTTTTTAAAAAAATAGTTGAAAATTTCCCAATGGGGACCTATACACGGCTACAATTCTAAGTGCCATTATTTAGTTTAAGCTCACCTGCCCATGCTTCTATATGTTGCTCTACGCAAAAATTTTTAGTTTCCAAATTTTTCACACTATTTTAACATACATGGCAACTCCTCCTCTCCCCATAGTGTCTCTACTTACACGTGATGAAAGCTTATATCCACCTACATTTACCATTTCCATACCTGTGACTATATGATGTTGAGACAGGCATAGAACGTCTATTCCACCATCAGTTTCTAAATCTTCTGAGTGAACAAGAAGCTCATCTACTTTGTTTTTTAATCCACCGATATTCTGATGCAATATATTAACATTATTTTTCAATGTCCTTTTTGTGAATCTTGTGACATACTAACATTATTTTCCACTGTACCGTTATGAGAATCTTGTGATATTTTCACATCTCTAGTACCTGCCTCTCTGAACTTCTCATTAGGCCTAATTTCAATCAATGTAGGATGATTGGACACTGATCTTAGCCTAAAAAAGTACTCCCATGAGTTTCAGTGCCCCCTATTAAAGATTTTGCTATAATCCCAACCAGTTTACCCTTTCCGTTCCTATTGAGATACAGGCCATGTCTTGTGAAGTCCCACCTACCAATACCATCAACTGGAACCAAACCTATGCCTGACAAAGTAGCTGCCCGAAGCAGCAGATCTAGCTCCATATCGACCCTCCTGACAAAGCTGTTCAATTGGGGCTGATCATACCACATGAAAGCAGGAACCCAGCCAACATTTGCTATTTTACCAGGTCACACTCAATATTGTAGCCCTGATCCCTATCAATACTGTTTCCCACTCCACCCACTACCACAGCAGGACCCTGTTTTGTACAACCCTTGCACAATGATCCTACATCCTCTATCAGTTGGCTAAGACATGCATTGGGCTTGAAAATACTTGTGACCTGGTACCTGTCACCTAATTTTTCCTGCAAGATCTGGCCCACACCTCTTCCATGGCTACTACCTAACAACAGAACATTCCTCCTACTTTCTACTTTTTTTTGCAACAGTTAGTTTCCCAGTGAAAGTCTGTTGAGCGCTGACTACACTTACATCAATGCTGACTACACACTCCTACTCATCTGCATTAACTTACATTTTTCCACATTTATAGCAAGACGCCATTCATCACACCAACTAGAAATTTTGTCTGAGTCATCTTGTATCTTCCTACAGTCACTCAACTTTCACACCTTTCTGTACACCTCAGCATCATCAGCAAACAGCTGCAGATTGCTGCCCACCCTGCCCGCTAAATTATTCATGTATGCAGAGAACAATAATGGTCCTACCATACTTCCCTGGGGCAGACCTGATGATACCGTTGTCTCTGATGAACACTTGCAGTGGAAGACAACATACTGGGTTCTATCACTTAACAAGTCTTCAAGCCACTCATGTAACTGCGAACGTATTCCATATGTTTATACCTTCGTTAACAGCCTGCAATTGGGCACCCATATCAAATGCTTTCCAGAAATCTAGATATATGGAATCTGCTTGTTGCCCTACACCCATTGTTCACAGAATATCAAGTGAAAGCGGACAAGCTGCTCATTCTGGCAACAGACACTTCCCAACATGCTCACAAAAATGCTAACGGGTCTGAACAGTCATCAATCGTATATACCTCCAAAACCCTGACAGCCATCTAGTACAATAATTGTCAATTAGAAAAGAAGGCTTTAGCCATAGTGAATGGCATCTACATGTTCCATGTTTTCCTCTGTGGCACCAAATTCCATTGCATCACCAACCATAAGTCACTTGGGGCACTATTTGACACCCATTTGTGACTCTCTGACAGGAATGCGCAACATCTTCAGTACTGGGCTTCGTTTTTGAGTGCATATCAATATAAGAGTCATTAGAGATCCACAGTACACGATAATGTGGATGCATTGTCACACCTGCCTACGGGACTTGACCTGGCCTTCAACAGAATCAAAGTTGTCTGTTTTCAGAGTGATGCTCACTTGCAGATGTGGCCGACAGACTTCCGGTGATGGCCCATCGCATAGCTCAGGCCATCTGGCAAGATCCTGTGGTCGATTCTGTGTGCAATGGTTGGACCAAGTGCCAGCCTGCCAAGGAGTCTGGTCCACTCCGCACCTAGTTCCTTCTCCATCATCAGCTGGCAGTAGTCGCTGGTGTTCTCCTTCTAAGTGCCAACTTGGAGGAATCAACCGTCCTCATTCCTATCATCCTGCGGGCTCGTATCCTTGCTCACTTACACTGTGATCATTGGGATGTGACTTGCATGAAGGTCCTTGCATAGTGTTTTGTCTGTTGTCCTCAGGTCGATTCAGCCCACGAGAGGCTTATCCACGAGTGCTGCTACTATGCCGAACAGCAGGTGGCATCGCCATGAAATTTTGGTTCTTATCCCATGCCAAGTCAGCCTCGAGACTGCATTCACGTCAGTTTTGCAGGCTCCTTCTGTCAGTCTATGGGCTAGGAAGTAACTGATGCACTGTCCAGTAACCCGTATGTCCTACACATGCACTCCGCCTCCTCACAAGCAACTGCGTGGGGGTCTCAGCCAGGTTTTCGTAACTGAAGGGTTGCCCAGAATGATCACCTCCGACAATGGCGTGCACTTCACATCAGTACCCGTTAACGATTTCTGTACCTGCAATGGTATTGCACACTTCACGTCTGCACCATTTCACCCACTATCGAATGTGAAGGCAGAGCATATGGCACGCACCTTTAAGATGCAGCTACAAAAGTGCTTGGTAGACTTGTCAGAAGACTCAGCATTGCCTCTGTTTCTCAACACCTATATGACCACACCACTCTATCACTGAAGCCCAGCAGAGATCATCCATGGCTGATCTTTGTAATATGCCCTAGGGAGTCCTGTCTGGGCACATACCTTCAGTTGGCAGCCTGGATGGGTGCCAGTGACAGTGTAGATGATGTGCAGTCAGCAGAGGTTCACTACAGACATCGGGTGTATCTCTCCAGCCATCAAACTGTCTGCATGCTCAGTTGGGCTACTACGTGCCACATCTGCAGTCGAGCAGACGCTGGTGGGGAGTCTGCCTGCAAGCACCACTCCAATCCAGGGGCCAGGTGCCACAAGGCTGACTCCACCTCTGCTAATGTGAAGTGTCATGACAACAACACATCACAGGATGCTGACGATCCAATGAAGGTGAACAGCATCGACACACAGCTGCTGTTGCATCTCAGTTGCCACAGAGTCTTCTGGGGTGATGCCGTGGCCTCCTCAGCCACCACCATCCGTCTCCAGTGGCAGTTCTGCCATTGTGGCCCATGTCTTCTTCCACCAGTGCCTGTTGTACTGGCTCCCTGAAGGGGGGAGAAGTATGGCACACATCTGCATATGCTGCCACCAACACAACTACAGCATTCGTATTTGGCACCGTTGGTGAGACACCAAAACAAGAGTGCCTGCTTCACTTGCTGCTAGCACCACTGCCAGCTGAGTGAGGACAGCTGTGCGTCTGCAGCACGCCCCTTTCTCTCGTGCATCATTCGCACTTCGTGAAGTTTCAATTTGCTGTTTAGGACTGTTTCACGATTTTATGATGAACTGGGTTGGCCTGGGTTGGCCTGGAGTGTTCACCTACTGTTTTCTGTCCACACTTGTGCAGAGCTCCGGTGTTCTGTGACAATTGTTGCAATTACTGTGCACAGGTTGGCAGCCCTGCAGCCAAGCGACTAGCGCGAGGTTTGGTGTTCTCGTAAAGATAAGTTATTTTAGATTATAAAACACATAGATTAGTACTGATTATGTGGTAAATATGTGTATTAGTGTGCCGTTTAAGTGTACCATTAAAGGTTTCATTTCTCATTACGTAATATAGCAGAAAACGCGAAAAGACCGTACAGTCGTATTTTCTGTTTACGTTCTGCTGCAGCAAATCTATAGAATTTCGTTTAGTTGTTCCTTGCTCTCTCCAGCAATTTAACTTAGCGTACCTCTTCATTATTTAACTAGCATTTCCGGAAAGTAGCGTAAAGTTTAACTTGTTGTTTCAGAAACTTTGCACTTTTGTTTTTGTTTACACACAGTTGCGTATAGGCCAAATTTGTGTAACCATATTTTCGTGTTTATCTGTAATTTAACTGACTTATTCTTAATAAATTATTACGTTTATCATGAGTGAAAAGTGCTTGACTTGCCGTAGAATTGTTAGGTCGGGGCTTTGGTGTGATGGGTGCTGTAGTTTTTTCCATGTGGGTGACTGTAGTGGCGTGGGAATAGGGGAAGTAAATGAGACTCATCAGTGGTTTTGTAGGATTTGTAGTAGAGATAGGAAGATACTGGAACAGGAGGGGAAAATTGCTGCCCTTCAGGCTGAGTTAGACAAGGCCAGGGGAGATCTTGACAGGTTAAGGAGGGAGAAGGGTAAAGAGAGGTGGGAAGTGGCAACAGGCAACAGGAGGAACAGGCCTAGAACTTTGTCTGACAGCTTTATGGTGAATGTGGAAAATAGATTTGACCTGTTGCTTCAGTTAGAAGCTGGTGAGCCTCAAGCAGTTACAGGTGTAGACAGGGCACAACAAACTTTCAGCAGCAAATTGAAAAGTAAGAATGTAGGGAAATCAGTAAAGAGAAAGAAAGTGTTGTTGTTAGGTAGTTCCCATGGAAGAGGTGTTGGCCAACTCTTGCAGGATGAACTAGGATCAGAATACCAGGTCACCAATTTTTTTAAACCTAGTGCTGGTCTGGAGCAGGTGACAGAGGATTTAGGATCACTTTGCAAAGATTTCACTAAGGAAGACACCGTGGTTATAGTGGGTGGGGCAGGTAACAGTATTGACAGAGATCCTGGGTACAGCATAGAGTGTGACCTGGCGAAGATTGCATCAGCATCGAGGCATACCAGTGTTGAGTTTGTATCTGTTCTTGGGCGCCATGACCGACCTCATTTGAACTCTTCTGTCAAGAGAGTTAATTTGGAGCTGGAACGGCTGCTCATGTCGGGTGCGGGGTCACACATTGGTGTGGTTCATGTTGATTCTGTCAGTAGGTGGGATTATACTAGGCATGGCCTTCACCTCAACAGGAAGGGGAAGGGTAAATTGGCTGGGGAAATAGCAGGAAAGTTAAAGGGGGGAGGCACTGTCATGAGTGGTAAAATACCAGTGGTTATAGGATTCAGAAAAGACCCTTTTTTAGGGTAGGGAGGACAGAAAGAAAACAAATTTTAAGAGAGGTTAGAACTGAGACAAACCTTCAGTTTGAGAAAGAAATCAAAAAACATAATTCCAGCTTATTACATCAACATAAACAGCCATTGGTTAAGAATTTTCAACTGTCAGCAGGTATTTTAACTCCATCCAATTTTAAGTCAGTCAATGTGAAATGTCAGCTATCTTTATTGCATCAAAATATTCGAGGACTAAGAAATAAAATTAATGAATTAACTATCTGCATAGATGAATTAGAGTCTTCAAACCCAGCTGACATAATCTGCCTCTCTGAACATCATGTGACCACTGGTATAGAACTTTTAAGTGTTACAGGGTTTAGGTTAGCATCTCACTATTGTAGATCAGAAATGGAGAAAGGAGGAGTTGCCACATTCATCAGGAACTGTCATAAATTTAAGAACATAGACATTCATAAATTTTGCCTAGAACAGCATATGGAAGCATGTGCAACAGAATTAGAATTTCACAAAAAATCTTTCATAATATTAAGTGTATATCGAGCACCTGCAGGTAACTTTAATCTGTTTGTAAACCACCTTGAAGCTGTACTGGCCCATTTAACAACCAAAAACAAAGAAATAGTGGTTGCTGGTGATTTCAATGTAGATTTCCTTAAAGACTCTCCCAATAAGAACCTATTTGAGTTAGTAACACTATCATTCAACTTAATTCCCACAGTAAAGTTCCCCACTAGGATAACCACTTGCTCACAAACAGCCATTGATAATATCTTTATAGAAAAGTCAAATGAACAAAATTATATTACAAAACCAATAGTCAATGGCCTCTCAGACCATGACATGCAGTTCCTTCTGTTAAATGTTAATACTGAACAAGATATAAAATCTGTTAAATCTGAGCTCAAGAGGGTAATCAGTAAGCCAAAAATTGATTATTTTAGGACACTCCTCAGAGACATTCACTGGACTGATGTTTACAGTGCTCATGGCATGAATGAAAAATATAACATTTTTGCTAATAAAGTGCCTACCTTATTTGAACACTGCTTTCCCCCAAAACTTACCAAGGTTAGAGCAAAGTCTACAAAGAAGCCATGGATTACTCGAGGAATAGGGGTATCTTGTAAAACAAAAAGAAAACTGTATCTGTCAATCCGAAACATTTCCAATGTTGATGCTATAGCACATTATAAGAAATACTGCAAAATATTAAAGACTGTAATACGGATGTCAAAGCAAATATATTACAAGGAAAAGATAGTCATATCAGATAACAAAATAAAGACAATATGGGATATAGTGAAGGAGGAGACCGGTAGAACCAGACATGAAGAGGAACAAATAGCATTAAGAGTAAATGATGCATTGGTGACAGATGTGTATAGTGTTGCAGAACTTTTTAACAAACATTTTATAACTGTTACTGAAAAGATGGGGTTGTCAGGTTCGGTAGATGCTGCTATGGATTACCTTAGACCAGACATTTCAAGTAACTTCCATAATATGAATTTGACCCTCACTACCCCAACAGAAATAATGTCCATCATAAAATCTTTAAAATCAAAAACATCTAGTGGGTATGATGAAATATCAACAAAGTTAATTAAAGAATGTGATTCTGAGCTAAGTAACATATTAAGCTATCTGTGTAACCAGTCGTTTATCAGTGGAATATTTCCCGAATGGCTGAAATATGCTGAAGTTAAGCCACTGTTTAAGAAGGGAGATAAAGAAATAGCATCAAATTTCCGTCCAATTTCACTGTTGCCAGCATTCTCAAAAATTTTCGAAAAAGTAATGTACAGTCGTCTTTATAACCATCTTATCTCAAATAACATACTGTCAAAGTCACAGTTTGGATTTCTAAAAGGTTCTGATATTGAGAAGGCTATCTACACTTACAGTGAAAATGTACTTAATTCATTAGACAAAAAATTGCAGGCAACTGGTATATTTTGTGATCTGTCAAAGGCATTTGACTGTGTAAATCACAATATCCTTTTAAGTAAACTAGAATATTATAGTGTAACAGGAAATGCTGCAAAATGGTTCAAATCTTATATCTCTGGCAGGAAACAAAGGGTGTTATTAGGAAAGAGACATGTATCAAGCTATCAGGCATCATCCAACTGGGAACTAATTACATGTGGGGTCCCACAAGGTTCCATTTTGGGGCCCTTACTTTTTCTTGTGTATATCAATGACCTTTCATCAGTAACATTACCAAATGCCAAGTTTGTTTTGTTTGCTGATGATACAAACATTGCAATAAATAGCAAATCAAGTGTAGTCTTAGAAAGATCAGCCAATAAAATATTTGTAGACATTAATCACTGGTTCCTAGCCAATTCTTTGTCACTAAACTTTGAAAAAACACACTACATGCAGTTCAGAACTTGTAAGGGGTGTCCCAAGAGTATATGTCTAACATATGATGACAAGAAGATAGAAGAAGTGGACGGTGTTAAATTCTTGGGATTACAGCTTGATAATAAATTCAACTGGGAGGAGCACACCACAGAAATGCTGAAGCGTCTTAACAAATCTCTGTTTGCAATGCGAATTTTGTCAGACATAGGGGATATAAAAATGAAAAAGCTGGCATACTATGCTTACTTTCATTCCATAATGTCATATGGGATTATTTTCTGGGGTAATTCATCAAGCCAAGCTAAAGTTTTCCGGGCACAAAAACGTGCAGTAAGAATTATATGTGGTGTGAACTCAAGAACATCCTGCAGAAGCCTGTTTAGGGAACTAGGGATACTAACTACAGCTTCCCAATATATTTATTCCTTAATGAAATTTGTCATTAAAAATATATCACTTTTTCAAACCAATAGCTCAATTCATGGAATCAATACTAGAAATAAGAATAATCTTCACAAGGATTTAAAGTCACTTAGTCTTGTACAAAAAGGTGTGCATTATTCAGGAATACACATTTTCAATAACTTGCCAGCAGCCATAAAAAGCTTAACAACCAATGAAATTCAGTTTAAGAGAAGCCTAAAGGATTTATTGGTGGCCAACTCCTTCTACTCCATTGATGAATTTCTGAGGAAAACCAACTGATTTGTATATAAGTACAACATATCTTCTGCACAATTTCAGTGCAGTAATGTGTTCACTGAAAATGTGTGTGTGTGTGTGTGTGTGTGTGTGTGTGTGTGTGTGTGTGTGTTTCTTACCTTATAAATAAATAAAAAACTTTTTTATTTTAAATTCAGTGCAATAGTATTTGTAAAATGACTCTTAGTGTTCATTAAAAAATGACGATCATTCCACTTGGGACCTGTGGAATGGTACATTAGCTTATTTGTTTTAGTTTAAATATTTGTCATGTATTGTTGTTTTTCTGACATGTTCCACATCCTGGAGGACCTCCTCACTACGGATCAATTGGAATGAAAGTAAATCTAATCTAATCTAATCTGAGTTATTTGTAAGAAAACTGTAGATACTACAACTTGGATCTGAAATGAGCCTGTACATGGAATACAAATATCGATATGTAGCTTATAAACAGTAATGACTGCAACATCAATAACAAAACAGTGGCAGTAATGAACTTTACAAAAAGTGGAGTGTTGAAAATTATTTTTCCTTTATCAGCCTAAATTAAAATACAAATTGTCAGAGAAGATTATAAGTACAGATGGTGCAGTGATGGATTAGAGATTATATAAAATAAGGAAGCAATTAACAGGAATTTCCAACTGTGTGCGCAACATAGGAGCCTCACACAAAAGGTATTATTCATTACTATAAAACAATTATTCCTTGGAGTACAACAAAGTGTCAAACATGTACTTGTTTAACTCATTTTTAAACAAAGATGAATTACTTTTTCTGGCTTTGGTATTATTTGGCAGCGAAATGTGTAGTTTAGCATCAGCATACTTTGTTCCCTTTTGTGCAAATACCAAATACTTCAGCTCACAAAGGATATAGTCCTCTGTTCTGGTGTTATGGGCATATCTGCACTCTGTTCCCTATTAAGGAGTGTTATTTGTGACAAAATACATCAGGGAGATGTTATAATAATTGTATCAAGATGTATGAACAGATTATGACACGAGGTCTGCACATATTTGGGTGGAGGGGGTGGGTGAAGATGGGGTGGAGTTGGCGGGGGTGGGGAGGGGAGGCTACCCCACGCATGACTCAAACTGCTGTGCTGCAAAGATTTGACTTTTTTTTTTTTTTTTTTAATGCTGGAATGTTGCATCAGAATATTATGCCAGTACATATTATCAAACGAATAGCTAAAATATGTTGAATTTGAGATACTGGAGTCACTGAAATGGAAGATCACTCTCAGAACAAATGTTGATGATAATAATTATTTTAGTATCATGAAAAAATTGTGTTCCCACTTAAGACTGCTATCAACAAATTGTGAGTACACAGCTTTGGTAATTGGTTATTATGCACAACTGCACAATAGCTACTTCTTTTGCATTCTATAGGTTTGTGTGGAAGTGAACAATACTAGTCAATTGATCAAAAGGGAATTGTCCGGGAGCCAGGCCACATTTTCCTCAAGTATATCACTGATATCAGCCTCTAATTTAATAACTGATGTTTTATCCAGTAAAATGTGTTTGTTATAAGCTAACATAGTGAAATAACAGTTTTTACTGATGTACGAAGGCTGATCATGCCCATAACCTGCTCAAAAAAAGTTTTATCCAATCCTCATGTCTCTTTCAAAAAAAAAAAGACACCACTTTTGCAAAACCCTGTTGAGCACAAGAAATCACATGCAGACACCTGTGTAATGGAAATAAAAGTAAACCTTCATTCTCACTGTAGCTGAGTAGAGAGGGTTGTCCCCCAAATTGCAAATGGGACAATGTGGCTTGTATATGCAGTCCAGTCTCTCAAAATACCTCACAAGGTCATTTCAAGCTTAGACTGTGTGTGCACTGTTATTTCATGGCAGGATGGGTAGTCAGCATGGGAAGTTTCCCACCAAACTGGCACACATAGCAACATCATTTGAACATATAACCACTATTGTAGGACACAAAACATTGAAGATCTGCCTCCTAGTGGTCACCTATGGTCAGCAACAGCTCTTGACCACTACCTACAAATTATGGATTGTATGTAAAGAACTGCACGCTGCCTTTTTGGAGGCAACTAAGAAGCATGTGTCAATCCAGACATTATGCAATAGTCTCCAATTGATCAATATGGCCTCTAGGCATTCATTATGAACAACAGTACAAACTCTCCAGCACCAACATGCACAAAGAAGGTGCAGTACTGGGACAGGATTCTCCAATCTATTGGCCAGCCCTGTAGTCAACATTTCAGCAATGGGTCTGTCCTTAAATTAAATAATTCAAGAGGTCAACCCCCATCCCATGAACACCTTCCTACATGGGGCAGAATTCAGCAAAATGCATTGGCCTTTGGAATCTGCTGATGTGAACCTGACTGAGCATGCTTAGAACATAAGAATGCAGTTTCATGGTGGTAACATTCAACAAAATGTTCTCGGGCTTCTAGCCACTTCAAGAGGTTAAATTGCCACAAGCTTCTGACCGAGCACTCCTCGGGCATTGTCAAGTGGACTGACTGCTGGTATACCCTTATATGTGCTAGCTGCTAGCTGCCAGCTGTAATGTCACTGATGCTCACAGCATCACCATACGTGAACCTAAGATGACTCAACATTCAATGCACCCACTTCAGCCTTGTGATTGCTGGGTCTAATGCCACACTGAGCTCAAGACTGCCATTTCTGTTAAGAATGTTGTCAATCATTTTTATTTCCACGGCTCCTTTAATTACATAGCCGCAGAAGCTGTTAGTGCAAACCGTGACAGAGGTTTTGTCAAATTTGATACGGTGACCATTTTCTCGAGCACGCTCAGCATATTTTTCACGGTAGTGTAGGTGATAAAACCTCTCGTGCTCCTTCCTGTGTCGTTCTATACTGTGCAATGTTTGTCCCGCACAAGTTTCACCGTGCTCGCAAGGTATCTTTCGGACCTCAGGTGTTCAGGAACCTGCCATTTCTTTAACTGGTCTCAGTAACTGCCACATTTTTAACAGAGGCCTGAAAATCGATTTGATTTTGTGTCTTTTCAGCAGGTGACTTACATTGTCCGACACAGAGCCACAGAATGGCAAAAAAAGTTTCTTTTCCTGCTCCTTGACATTGGTCTTACTGCAGTCTTGCTTGGGACAACTTCATTTATCTGGTGATCATTGTAGCCTCTGTTCCTGAAGAACTCGTGTAGGTGGCTCAGCTCGTGGGGCAGCTTAACGACATCTGGTATCATTCTTGCATGATGTACCGATGTTTGTAACACAGTGCATTTCTGTGCCGGGTGATGACAGCTGACGATGTGCAACTATGTATCGATGTGTGTAGATTTTCTGTGAATGCTATGGTGAAGGCAACCATTTCATTTGTGGTGCACAAGGACATTCAGCATCCATTTCATTTGTGGTTCGTGAGGACATTGAGCGAGGGCAATGCATTTTCTTTTTCAACTTCCATAGTGAACTGGATGTTACTGTTAATACTGCTGAGACATTCCAACAACTCATCGAATTTTTTTCCATCCGTGGGGCCAACTGATAAATATGTCGCCAACTTATTGGAAGAAACGTCTATGCTTTAATGGGGCAGTGGCATATAAAATCTTTTAGAACTGATGTACAAAAGGGGCTTTAGGACTCGATTGGTCACACTTAGCAGTTTATGGCCTTAGAATGTGCTTAAGGTACATCAGGAGTTCAAATATTGAGGCTCTCAGTCATCACTTCAACTCACCTGTTTTTTAACTTGCTGCGCAGTTCAGAAATCTCACCGCCAGTATAGCGTCTCTTCATACCACGAGACAATGCACGGCAAGATGATAGGTTCAGAGAATTTAGTAAAGGACATTTCAAGACAACAGCTTTCACAGCATGAAGACTTGCTGATGATCCACACAGGTTGAGAATCCTTAAGAAATGAAAAAAAAGTATGAGTACATAAAATACTTCAGAACAAATAAAGATTAAAAAATATCAATATCTATGAAAACCATACTTTTTGGTGTAGTCTTACATACAAATTTATGCAACTCACATTAACAGTGCAGTTATTACATACATATGCTGACTGAAATTTCGTAAATAGATCTCGCCGCGCCGAAAAACGTCTTTGCTGTAATGACTTCCATCCAAACTCGCGTATCATATCTGCCACACTCTCTCCCCTATTACGTGATAATACAAAACGAGCTGCCCTTTTTTGCACCCTTTCGATGTCCTCCGTCAATCCCACCTGGTAAGGATCCCACACCGTGCAGCAATATTCTAACAGAGGACGAACGAGTGTAGTGTAAGCTGTCTCTTTAGTGGACTTGTTGCATCTTCTAAGTGTCCTGCCAATGAAACGCAACCTTTGGCTCGCCTTCCTCACAATATTATCTATGTGGTCTTTCCAACTGAAGTTGTTCGTAATTTTAACACCCAGGTACTTAGTTGAATTGTCAGCCTTGAGAATTGTACTATTTATCAAGTAATCGAATTCCAGCGGATTTCTTTTGGAACTCATGTGGATCACCTCACACTTTTCGTTATTTAGCGTCAACTGCCACCTGCCACACCATACAGAAATCTTTTCTAAATCGCTTTGCAACTGATACTGGTCTTCGGATGACCTTACTAGATGGTAAATTACAGCATCATCTGCGAACAACCTAAGAGAACTGCTCAGATTGTCACCCAGGTCATTAATATAGATCAGGAACAGCAGAGGTCCCAGGACACTTCCCTGGGGAACACCTGATATCGCTTCAGTTTTACTCTATGATTAGCCGTCTATTACTACGAACTGCGACCTTCCTGACAGGAAATCACTAATCCAGTCACACAACTGAGATGATACCCCATAGGCCCGCAGCTTGATTAGAAGTCGCTTGTGAGGAACGGTGTCAAAATCCTTCCGGAAATCCAGAAACACAGAATCAACTTGAGATCCCCTGTCGATAGCGGCCATTACTTCGTGCGTTGCACAAGAACGATGTTTTCTGAAACCATGCTGATTACATGTCAATAGATCGTTTCCTTCAAGGTGATTCATAATGTTTGAATACAGTATATGCTCCAAAACCCTACTGCAAACTGACGTTAATGATATAGGTCTGTAGTTAGATGGATTACTCCTACTACCCTTCTTAAACACTGGTGCGACCTGCGCAATTTTCCAATCTGTAGGTACAGATCTATCGGTGAGTGAGCGGTTGTATATGATTGCTAAGTAGGGAGCTATTGTATCAGCGTAATCTGAAAGGAACCTAATCGGTATACAATCTGGACCTGAAGACTTGCCAGTATCAAGCGATTTGAGTTGCTTCGCAACCCCTAAGGTATCTACTTCTAAGAAACTCATGCTAGCAGCTGTTCGTGTTTCAAATTCTGGAATATTCCATTCATCTTCCCTGGTGAAGGAATTTCGGAAAACTGCTTTCAATAACTCCGCTTTAGCGGCACAGTTGTCGGTAACAGTACCATCGGCACTGCGCAGCGAAGGTATTGACTGCGTCTTGCCGCTAGTGTACTTTACATACGACCAGAATTTCTTCGGATTTTCTACCAAATTTTGAGACAACGTTTCGTTGTGGAACCTATTAAAGGCATTTCACATTGAAGTCCGTGTCAAATTTCGCGCGTATGTAAATTTTAGCCAATATTCGGGATTTCGTGTTCTTCTGAACTTCGCATGCTTTTTCCGTTGCCTCTGCAACAGCGTTCGGACCTGTTTTGTGTACCACGGGGGATCAGTTCCATCTCTTACCAATTTATGAGGTATGAATCTCTCAATTGTTGTTGCTACTATATCTTTGAATTTGAGCCACATCTCGTCTACATTTGCATAGTCAGTTCGGAAGGAATGGAGATTGTCTCTTAGGAAGGCTTCTAGTGACACTTTATCCGCTTTTTTAAATAAAATTATTTTGTGTTTGTTTCTGGTGGATTTGGAAGAAACGGTATTGAGCCTAGCTACAATGACCTTGTGATCACTAATCCCTGTATCAGTCATGATGCTCTCTATTAGCTCTAGATTGTTTGTGGCTAAGAGGTCAAGTGTGTTTTCACAACCATTTACAATTCGCATAGGTTCGTGGACTAACTGCTGGAAATAATTTTCAGAGAAAGCATTTAGGACAATCTCGGAAGATGTTTTCTGCCTACCACCGGTTTTGAACAAGTATTTTTGCCAACATATCGAGGGAAGGTTGAAGTCCCCACCAACTATAACCGTATGAGTGGAGTATTTATTTGTTACGAGACTCAGATTTTCTCTGAACTGTTCAACAACTATATCATCGGAGTCTGGGGGTCGGTGGTAGAAGGAGCCAATTATTAACTTAGTTCGGCTGTTGAGTATAACCTCCACCCATACCAATTCGCACGGAGTATCTACTTCGACTTCACTACATGATAAACCACTACTGACAGACACAAACACACCACCACCAATTCTGCCTAATCTATCTTTCCTGAACATCGTCTGAGACTTCGTAAAAATTTCTGCAGAACTTATTTCAGGCTTTAGCCAGCTTTCTGTACCTATAACGATTTCAGCTTCTGTGCTTTCTATTAGCACTTGAAGCTCAGCGACTTTCCCAGCACAACTACAACAATTTACAACTACAATTCCGACTGTTCCTTGATCCAAGCACATCCTGTATTTGCCATGCACCCTTTGAGATTGCAGCCCACCCCGTACCTTCCCAAGGCCCTCTAACCTAAAAAACCGCCCAGTCCATGCCACACAGCCTCCGCTACCCGTGTAGCCGCCAGCTGAGTGTAGTGAACTCCTGACCTATTCAGCGGAACCCGAAACCCCACCACCCTATGGCGCAAGTCAAGGAATCTGCAGCCAACACGGTCGCAAAACCGTCTGAGCCTCTGATTCAGATCCTCCACCCGGCTCTGCACCAAAGGTCCGCAGTCGGTTCTGTCAGCGATGCTGCAGATGGTGAGCTCTGCCTTCATCTCGTAAGCAAGACCAGCAGCCTTCACCAAATCAGATAGCCGCTGGAATCCAGAGAGAATTTCCTCAGATCCAAAGCGACACACGTCATTAGTGCCAACATGTGCCACCACCTGCAGCTGGCTGCACCCTGTGCTCTTCATGGCATCCGGAAGGACCCTTTCCACATCAGGAATGACTCCACCTGGAATGCACACGGAGTGCACACTGGATTTCTTCCCCTGCTTAGCCGCCATATCCCTAAGGGGCCTAACATTAGAGCTCCCAACTACCAATAAGCCCACCCTCTGTGATTGCCTGGACCTTGAAGGCTGAGAATCATCCTCTGAAACAGGGCAGGCAGCTGCACCTGGCTCAGCCAGAGACAGTGCCTGAAACCTGTTTGTCAGACGCACCGGGGAGGCTTTCTGATCAGCCTCCGGGGACGTCTTTCGCTGTCTGCCACGCCTTGGAATGACCTCCCAATCAACCACAGGCGAGGGCTCAGCCCCACTGCGGGCAGCAACCGGGGCAACCACAGCGGCAGACCGATCTGGGGACAGTCGGGACGAGGTTGACATTCCCGTGATACCCAAGTCCGGCTCCCCATAGTGGTGCCCATTGGCAACAGCCTCAAGCCGCGCGACCAAAGTCAGCGCCGCTTGCAGCTGTGAGCGAAGGGATGCCAACTCAGCCCTCATCTGAACACAGCAATCACAGTCCCTGTCCATTCTAATCGATGTTGAACAACAGTTACTGACACACGAGTCCGTGCCTAGATAACGCAAGGGAAACACGCAAAGAATGTATTAACTAACCTATACAAATGCCTAACGACTGCGCTACAATCTGCCTGAATTTACGATTACAGTAGCTAAAACTCGAAATTACACCTCCTATACAAAACTCACACGGAATTTAAGTAAGAATCTACGAAGTAGACACTAAAGCGCAATGCTACAACTCTCAAATACTATAATACGCCCGAAATTTATGAATTAAACAATGCAAGTACCCAAAAACACACAAAGAAATTAAGAATTAAACTATGTAACAAATAAGTAAGCTAGGGGTATACGACTTGCTGCTGCAGCTGCTTTTCCAACGGCGGCAGGGAGCACATCACACTTAGTCCCGTCGATCACCCATCCACTACCTTGTAACACTAAACATTTTGCTCCCATGAGCCTCCCTTGTTCACAGCAACTGGTCAACACTAACATGTTGTTGCATACTGAGTATATCTTTTATAACACAGATTTCTGAAAATACAGATAGGGCTCAGTCATCTATTTCTGACACAGATGTCCTTCCATCCTACCTCTGAATAGCTGCACGACACATGCACTTCCACCTGTGATAACATCACATGCCAGGCATATACTAATCATCCCACTCTGGCACTGCTGAAGCTCACCCTCAGCCATCAGCACATGTTAATCCCTGTCTTCTGCTACTAGCAACACGCTCTCTTCTCTCACCTGCACACACTTCCCCACTGCCGCTAACTTCACCGCAGAGGTGCAGAGTGTAAACAGTGCGTACTTGCTCACTACAGATACTCTCACTGACACATACAATTGTGCATTACCTGTCATAACCTCCACTGCCACACTATGGCAGTAGAAAAGGAGAGTCTAGTTGCCCAGCTCCACTACTAGCTGCAATTCTGGCAGTACCTTTTTCCAGGGCCTATCTCAATCCTTTCAAATACTGTTCAGGGGACAGCAAGACTAGATTCAACTGCCTGCAAAAAAAAAATTGATCCACAGCTTCCTGTAAGTTTGTCAGCTCCACTCTTGCATCCCAAATGCTATCTTCTAAAGATCGAAACAATCTTGTCAGTGTTATCCCCACATCTAGTGCCTGCATTCGTGTTCTTGCGGCTTCCAAATCTCGATTCAAAGTACTCGCCTAGGCCCTGTCATAATCCGTAACCTCCTCGGTGAGCTGCCAATGTATGTTTGTGTGCCATTTAGCACCCCACCCTTCAGATTCGTTATCTGCACGGAATGCCATTCCACTGTCGCTCTATTTGCCTCAGCCAATTATTTCGCCGCTTCTGCAGTTTCATTCAATCTGTTCCCATCACGTCTGCTGTTCTGAACAAGATTTTCAATATTCTATTTCCAGCCTCTATTCATCCCCTCTTCACCCTTCTGGCATTGTGCGGCATGCTGACTGCTGGCACTGCTCGGGCTACCTCCTGCATCTGCTCTATCAAATGTGCATATGATCCAGATGACTTCCTGTGTGCCTTGTCACCTTCCCTAAAAAACCCATTATTACTTGTTAACTGTTGCACCTGTGAGAATACCTCTTCAAGCCTCCTCACCTTGTTCTGTGGTTCTAAACATTAAACACTAAGCTCAGTGACTAACTATCGATGGACAAATTTACAACTTGTTGCCTGGAAAATACAACTCCTCCACTCAGGTCACGACCCTGCAGCGCCCCCACTCTGACTCTAGCAAAGAGTTACAGCACTGCCAACGCTAGCATGCTTCTCCTCTGGCCCTCCACAGTACAGCAATCTGAGGACAAGGGACAGCATCACGTCACGTCACATCATGTCACGTCACATCATGTCACTTCCCCTACCCTCCCATCAGAACCCTGCTGTCTCTGACAGCATGTGTCCACATACTACAGGCAACTAACATACAATCTCAACTAAGATATCAACGCCCCATTCTATACACAGAAGAAAATAAGAAAAAAAAAAGAATCACAAAACATAATACATAACAACTACATCCTAGGCCTTAATGTATACGAGGTGCCATCCAAAATGTTCGGGACTAGTGCTGCCATCTGTTGAAAACCTTACCTTTGGCCTAATGGTCACCATCACCCTCGAAGTAGTTCCCATCCACACGTACACACCGGTCCCAGCGCTTCTGCCACTGGTCAAACGTTTTCTGGCAGTCCTGTTCTTTGAGGGTGTTTATCACTGCCAGCGATGCTTCTCGAATCCTCTCTAGAGTGTCGAACCGACGGCCTTTCAACTTGAGTTTCAGTTTTGGGAATAGCGCGAAGTCGCAAGGTGCCAAATCTGGCGAGTACGGTGGGTGGGGTACGACCGCCATGTCGTTTTTTGCCAAAAAGGTCCCGGTGAGCGAGGACGTGTGACAAGGCACATTGTCGTGATGCGGCAGCCAGTTCCCTTGACGCCAAAGTTCTGGCCGTCGTCGCCAAACGTTTTCACGGAGCTGTCTCAAAACATCACAGCAGTACACGGAATTCACTGTTCGGTTGGGTGCGACAAATTCTTTGTGCACAATTCCCTCAGTATCTAAGAAAACGATGATCGTGCTCTTCACTTTCCTCTTCACCTGTCACGCTTTTTTGGGTCTTGGTGAACCCGGGCTCTTCCACTGGGAGGATTGTTGCTTTGTCTCTGGGTCATAACTGTAAATCCAGCTCTTGTTGCCAGTGATAACCTGTGACGAGAAGACAGAATTTGATACAGACATGCCGTTCCGTTCACAGATCCATCGTAAAACCGCCACACACAAAACACAGAGTATTACGAACATCACTGTGGACACGCAACACGTCCTCCCGGCTGACTGCCACTCCGCACACTGACTCGTCACATATGCAGCTCTCACCACCTAGCGGTACAAAGATCTACTACTCCTACTTTCCAGATGGCAGTACCAGTCCCGAAAATTTTGGATTCCACCTTGTATCGAGCATGAGGTATCTGGGCATGCTCCTCTCACTATACAGCTCTCGGTTTCTTCTTCCCTGGTTCCTTCCTTATTTTCATTCCCAGTTCCTGTGATGTCACTTCCTTGCATGGTCAATAATGCCCAACACACAAAATTATTGATCATGTAGGTACCTGTAGCTTTACATTTACTGGTGAAGTAGTCTTAATGTCGTGATATGGGGCCTGGTACTGTGCTACAAATTTCTTTGCTTTTCCCTTTGGAGTATAAGGACTGGATAACAGGACTCACTGTCTCACTCTCTGTACTGTGACAATGTTCACACTCACTTCACTGCATCCTCTTATTTTTTCAGTGCCTTCATATTTGCTTGCTGGGCCCTTCTCCACACATCCCTCACTTCTCAGACTGATTCACCATTCCTGCCTCCCTTTTGTCGAATCAAGTCAAATGGTGATGGCATCTTCTTCCCATACACCACATCAGCGGCAACAGCCCTGTGCGAGTGTGTACCTTGGAGTTATACACACTCACCACAAAGCTTAAATATGTCCCCCAATCTGAATGGTGTGAATTCGTGTAATAACTCAGCATTCTTCCAATCGTCTGGTGAACCCATTCTGTTCTTCCGTTAGCATGAGAATGAAGTGGACTACTTCTTAATTTTTGTACTCTTTGTAAGTGACACAACTCTTTCATCAGGTATGACATGAAGTTTGTATCCCGGTCTGTAGTTATCGACCTCAAAACTGCAAACTTCAGTATGCACCTGTTAATCAATGCTTGTGTGACTGTGACTTCCTGTTGGTCCAGCATTGGCACAATCTCTTCTTAACAAGAAAAATGATCTATTATGGTCAGCACAAGATGACTACCCATTTGTGTCCGGTTGAATAGTTGTAATATGTCCACCCAATAAAACTAAATAGTTCCATCATCTCCGGCAACCTTTGTAGTAACACCTCTTTCTGGTTCAAATCTACTCACTACACATACTCTATGCAAATCCTAACATATTGATCCGCATCACCTTTCCTCCCCCTCCACCAGTACTTCTCTGCAACTCTCCACTTCTGACAGCACTATATAGCAAGCTGGAGTATGAGTGAGTGATGCTGACAGGCCAGTGGGCTCGTGTGAAATACTGTTGACAGTTACAAATGACTTTTACTGAATTCAGTACATGACGTAGTGAGACACACATGCCCCTCCCCATTGTTTCTGGCTGGTGCTGATGAACGGACGGCAGCTTCTGCCCTAAATGCTGAACTGATGCCCTGCTCTGCTGAGGCCGGTGGCCTTTGGAGGTCACAGATGTTGACATAAGTGGAGGTACATGGTCCACTTGGGAAATGGCTCCTCAGCTCCACACATGGCTCTGGTTGTGTGGCATATGGAGTCTGCTGTGTGTGGGGTTCGACCTACTGCCCACAGACACGAGTTGGATGGCGGCTGTTCCTGTGGCACCGAGATCCACAAGGAACTCAGCACTGACAGTGGCAGGCACTGACGGCAGGTTGGCGGGGCTGTGGCACTGAGTCTTGCAAAGGACTTAGTGCTGGTGGCAGGTACAGCCTTGTCTCGAACCCAAGGCTGCTGCTGGCAGAGCCCAGGTGTCTCACTGTCTGGCGTGACTCTGGCATTGTAGTGGTGCTGCTGGTTTCCAGCGATGAGAGGTGATCCCTGCCTTAAAATCCAGACGTATTTATATCATTTCTGATGCCCATTTGTTTCACTAAAACCTGGTACCTAGTCCTGTAGCCCATAACAAGAGACTCGAAACAGTGTGGTGACATCAGCTCACTTGTTACACTGTTACCGCTGTTTACTGCTGTGCCCAGCTACCATTGCTTTGCAATCCAGTGGAGTGTCTTGTTATTGTGACCCATATGTTGCCACATCGGCGGCCACCGACCTGCAGCTGTTAACACAGCACTCTATGGCACTTTCTGTACTACTTCTCCTTACTTTTGCTAAAGACATAATTTTCTGTCCAAAGACTGGGTAGCTGCACTACAGAAGTAACATGTGATAGTTACTTACACCTGAAGCTCATAATCTGTCACAAACTTTTTAACTCTATAAAGTAAGCCACAACAAATCTTAATATACTGGAACACATTCAGAAGAGGCAAGTCTCAAATGCTCATGCAGCCATCGAGATTTAGGTTTGTGTGTTTAGTTTAGTACATTTAGTTTCATATTCCATGGATCACTTGTCCAATTATTTGTAATAATGGGAATAAGTAATTTTACATTCTTCTGTAAATATGGATACATGCCAACCACTTACAAGGTCTTTTTCTTTTTTATGGTTGTAAATTACTTATTTGTACCCACCACAGAATTCTTCTATGGAATACTAGTCGTCAAGGGCAAACTTTTTTTAAACTTATCTACCTGTCAGACATTTTACATCATTCAGTAGGTAATCAAACATTTTAGTGGCAGGCTTAAGTCAAGCTTACTGGAGAATAATTAATGTAGTTTTTCTTCTGGTATTTCAATTATGTACATTATTGTTCCTTTTGAACTGCAGTGGATCATTTTAAAAAATCAGGAGCTAATACATATTCTGTGAAGCAGTAATCAAAATGCATAACTGCCTAAACAGATGTCTACAAGATGACTGGAAGTGAGCACTACAATTATTCTTATGAGATGTTTTGGAGCAATGAAAACTTTCTTTCTTGGAGGTGAATTACTTCGTAAAATTATTCCATAGCACATTACTGAATGAAAGTATGCAAAATTTGTTAACTTACTGATTTTTCTCTCTCCAAGATCTGAAATATAAATGTCAGTGAACTGAGTTGTTTTAGGAGATCAAGAATGCGCTTTTTTCAGTGAAAATTCTGACCGATATGAACCCCTCACTAAGTTAGTTACATATTCTACAGAACACCTGAAGAATTCTTCTATCAAAATGATGTGGAACAAGTCAGTTGATAGATATATGTACATTATTAGTGTTAACATTAATGAAAATATTATTTTTAGTCCTATTCGTGCAACTGTACTCAAAAACTAAAAACCTAAACTAAACTCTGTCTGCAGGCCTTGTAAGACCCTAACGGTACTGACCGACCTCCGTGTCATCCTCAGCCTATAGGTGTCACTGAATGCGGATCTGGATGGGTGTGTAGTCAGCACACCACTTTCCTAGCCGTTGTCAGTTTTCATGACTGGAGCTATTACTTATTAGTCAAGTAGCTCCTCAATTTGCCTCACAAGAGCTGAGTGCACCCCGCTTGCCAATAGCACTCAGCAGACCGAACGGTCACCCATCCAAGTGCTAGCCAATCCGGACAGCACGTAACTTTGGTGATCGAATGGGAACTGGTGTTACCACTGCGGCAAGGCCCTTGGCATACTTAAAACTAGTTTTCTTTTATAGGCTGATTTTTAGTGGCTTGGTGGCTCAGTGGTAAAGTACCACACTACAGATCTGAAGGTCTTCGGTTCAATTCTCAGTCAATCCAGTCACTTATCACTTCTTTCACATCTGGCTAAGTTTGTCGATGAGAAAAATGACTAATTGCACCATGGTTTGGAATCCATGTTAAACTGTAAGTCCCCTATATCTGGCTGTGTAAGTCAGTTTAAAGGACAGAGGAAGACAATGGCATACTACTGCCAACAGGACCATGTCTAGTAAAGCACTGAGTTGTTCAAAACAATCTTCCACTTGATGACTGCTTTACTACCAGTTATTCAATAAAAATTTGTCCATGAAATAGCAGTTGTCCAGGAGAAGCAATTTGAAGTTAGATTTAATAGTTGCTTTGTTACCTGTCAGTCTTTTTATGTTGTTGGGCAAATGATCAAAAATTTTTGTCCCTACATATTGAACTTCTTTCTGAGCCACTGACAACTTTATTAAAGGGTAATACAGGTCATAGTTTCCTCTAGTATTGTACGTATGGACATCATTGTTCTTCTCAAAATGTAATGGACTATTTTTGATGAATTTAATAAGCGTATGAGCAAATGTATGTATTGTTACGGTGCAATTAAAATGCCTAACTCCTTGAAGAGGTACATACATGACGGTCATGGGTGAGCACCAAATATTAATCTTCCTGCTCACTTTTGTGCAATCAATACTTTCTTTCTAAGTGATGATGTGTTACATTTGTCATTAGTATATTATCTCTAGACGTGCAGAACTTAATGTGCTACATCTTTTTGAAAACTGAGAGTAAGGTCATTGCAGAGAAACTCTCAATAATACTTTAAAGAATATTATTTACCATTTCTTCTGTTTCTGTATGTATATTTGGTTTGATTACAATACTAGTATCATCTGGAGAAACAAGGTCATTTTTATACACTGAAAGAAAAGAAGTCACAACACCAAGAAGGAGTTGCGTGACATAAATGAAAGTTGGTAGGTGTATTACTACAGCTGAGATTATGTCTATTCAAATTTCATGCAAGTCACATAAAAGTTCCACTAGAGCACCACTATGAGGATGCAAATCAAGTTTGCTTTAAATACACACTGTAATGCTCATGAGCGTTATTTACTTTTGAGATTGGACATAGTGAGTTGGTGTTAGTGAAGAATGCCTTCCAGGTGAGAAAGATGCCATTATCAACACCTCACCGAGTTTGAAAGAGATTGTGTACTAGGGCTTCCCGCTGTGATATTGCAGAAAGACTTGGCAGGAATGTACCCACTGTACATATCTGCTGACAGCAGCAGTTCCGAGAATGTACAGTCACAAGAAGAATGGACTCCTGACGGCCACGTGCCACTTCCAAGAAGGGAGAACACCACGTTTGGTGTGTGACTCTGATGCATTGTAATTGCATCTGCAGCATAAATATGAGCAGCAGGTGGCACTACTGTGACGCAATGAACTGTTACCAATCAATCAGTTACTTCAATGACAGCTCCGAGCCAGACGTCTTGTACAGTTCATTCCACTGACCCCAAACCATCGCCATTTGCGACTTCAGTGGTGTCAAGGAAGAGCTCACTGGAGGACAGGGTGGAAGCCTGTTGTGTTTTCTGATGAAAGCTAGTTCTGCCTCAGTGCCAGTGATTGCTGTGTGTTGATTAGAAAGTGGCCAGATGAGGGCCTGCAACCAACCTGTCTGTGTGCTAGACACACTTGATCTACACCTGGAGTTATGGTGCAGGGTGGCATTTTGTATGACAGTAGGAGCACTCTTCAGTTATCACATGCACCTCGACTGCAAAACTGGGTGGCAATCAGGTGATCCGACCTGTTGTGCTGCCGTTCGTGGATAGCATTCCGGGGGATGTTTTCCGACAGGATAATGCACACCCAATCCGAACATGCTCTAAAGAGTATTGACATGTTGTCTTGGCCTACTCAATCACCAGATCTGGCTCCAATCAAGCACATATAGGACATCATCAGATGACAACTCCAGCATCATTCATAAACACCATTAATCCTGCTTGTAATGACTGACCAAGTGTAACAGGTTGGCACTCCATACCACAAACTGACATCCAGCACCTGTAAAACACAACTCACAATTGTTTGCATGCTTGCATTCAACATTCTGGTTGTTAATGTAAGAGCATTTCACAATTTGCAATGGTTTATTGTGCGCTTACATTAACCTGTGATCTTGAAATGTTAATCACTTAAATATGTTACCTAGACAATTGCATTGCCAAAATTTCTTTACTCTATATTAATTATTTTTTGATGCTGCAATTTTTTTCTGTCGGTGTGTATCAGTAACAATAGTGGACCTAAGATTGAGTCTTTTGGAACCTCATATTTTATTTCTGTACAATCAGAGAATTTTCCCTGCTTATATTGGTTGAACTATTAACTGCAGCTTTCTGTATTCTTCTGGTTAGATATGACATTATCCTTTGATTGGCTACACCAACAATTCTGTAAATACCAAAGTTTGTCTAGGATACTGGGATTGAAACAATCAAATAGCTTCAATGGGTCACAGGAAACACCAAACTGGTGCCATTTTGTTATTTAATGCTTGTAACATTTGGTGAATGAACATCCAAATGGCATTCTCAGTTGGGCAGTTCAGTCATCAGATGCATAATCAGGAAATTTATTTCATTTTACCTAATTCAACAGAGCAATCTGTTGTCTTCAGAAGCTTACTGGTTAAACAGATGTCAATATCTTCATCACACAAGCATAATGTTATGATACATTGAAAAACATACATATTGTATGCAATAGTTTTACTCGCAGATTGATAATTTACAGTGAATGAGTCACTGTGTACATAAATATGATTCATTCACTGCAAATTATCAATCTGTGTTTATAACTATCACATACAATATGTACATTTTTCAACATATCATGGCATTATACTTCCGTGATGAAGATACTAACATCTGCTAAACCAATATTAAGCTTCTGAAAATAATAGATTAATCTGCAGAAACCAGTAAAATGGCATAAATTTCCGAGGTGTGCAACTGACAACTGTGTTTTATTCTGAAATATATACTATAGTTGCTGAGGAAATAACAGCTATGACTACAATCAGAAATTTAGTGGTCAAAATTACATATACACATTGCTATTGCAATTGACTGCTTCATTGTTAATTAACTTGTCCTATTGTGTGCATAAAGTTCAAATTGCAGAGCACAGCAGAATGTATTGGCAACATTGCTAACTGCACTTACTGCCCTATAGACAGACTCAGTGTGTTGAAGAAAGGAAACAGGCAAGATATAAATACTAGAATCATCAGTTTGCCCAAAAGCCACAATATCAGCAACTTTATCACTAAGTGAGGACTTTAACCCGGAAGATTAAAATATGAAGTTGTTAAATTCCTTTATAACTAAGGTGAGAGTATTGACATCAACAGTTACTGACCTGTTTCACTGCTTACCTAATTTTTCTAAAATTTTTTACAATGAGACATAACTCTGGAATAGTGACGCATCTTGGTAACAATAATACACTTATCAAATCACAATTTACATAATGCTATATATACATTCGTTCACCAGATTCTACAAGAATTAAGTACCACTACAGTACCTATCCAAAAAAGTTAACGAACTTCTCATCAGTTTACATGATCTAAAACGTCAAAAGAAAGCTGATGTATTACGTCTATCTAAGCACTATGTAAATTCAGGAAACCATATGCTAAACACAGACGACTACAAATCAGTGGCCTATTAATGCAGGGAAAATATGGAGAAAGAAGACATTGCCATGTATGTAGAAAATAAATTCAAGTTCAGATATATTGATACTAGTGGTTACTGCCTAGATTAGCAATTCGAAGCCTTTGCTTGTGAACTGCTGCTACTAGAATGGTCATTTATCACAATTACCATGCATGGATCCACTAGGAATCTTTCACATACAGTATCTGATCAAACGTATCTGAACAGCCCTATATAATGCAGAATGGACCACTAGATGTCATGACAGATGGGCCCCACCCGTGTAAAAGCAGGTGGGGAGTACTATACGTACAGAAGCAGTAATAGAAGAATGGGTTGCTCATGAGAGCTCAGTGACTTTAAATGTGGACTAGTCATCGGATGTAACATGTCTAACAAATCCAACTGGGATGTTTCAATCATTTTAAAGCTGCCCAAAGTGACTGTTGGTGATATGACTGTGAATTAGAAATGTGAAAAACAACCTCAGCAAAACCGAAACCAGGGCAACCTCACGTGCTGACAGAATTGGAGCATTGAGCATTGTGGGCAGGGGGTTAGTTTTAAAAAATCATGTGAGAGCAGCAGAAGTAATCATTTGTGAGTTACAAAATGCTACCAGCACTCACACTAGCTCAGTGACTGCATGTAGGGAGTACAATGGTCAAGCAGCTCCTCATAAGCCACACAGTTCTGCAGTCAATGCCTTAGCTGGTTATTATTGCTTACAACTCATGAGGCAGTGTAAGAAACTGGACAAAGGATGACTTGAAATGAGTGATTTGGAGTGATGATTCATACTGTACCCTGTGGCAGTCCGATGGAGGGGTTTGGGTTTGGCAAATGTCAGAGACTGTTACTTGTCACCATGTGTAGTGCCAACAGTGATGTAGGGAGGAGGTGAGTAAGGACGTAGCCCCCTTACTGCACTTAAGGAAATGCTAAATGTGGAAAGATATGCACACATTTCACAGCACTGTGTACTGCATCAGTCGAGGAACTGTTTGGAGGCAATGACTGTTTATATCAACAAAATAATGCAGCCCTGCAGCCAGGCGACTAGCGCGAGTTTTGGTGTTCTCGTAAAGATAAGTTATTTTAGATTATAAAACATATAGATTAGTACTGATTACGTGGTAAATAAGTGTATTAGTGTGCCGTTTAAGTGTACCATTAAAGGTTTCACTTTTCTTTACGTAATATAGCAGAAAACGCGAAAAGACCGTACAGTCGTATTTTTTGTTTACGTTCTGCTGCAGCAAATCTATAGAATTTCGCTTAGTTGTTCCTTGCTCTCTCCAGCAATTTAACTTAGCTTACCTCTTCATTATTTAACTAGCATTTCCGGAAAGTAGCGTAAAGTTTAACTTGTTGTTTCAGAAACTTTGCACTTTTGTTTTTGTTTACACACAGTTGCGTATAGGCCAAATTTGTGTAACCATATTTTCGTGTTTATCTGTAATTTAACTGACTTATTCTTAATAAATTATTACGTTTATCATGAGTGAAAAGTGCTTGACTTGCCGTAGAATTGTTAGGTCGGGGCTTTGGTGTGATGGGTGCTGTAGTTTTTTCCATGTGGGTGACTGTAGTGGCGTGGGAATAGGGGAAGTAAATGAGACTCATCAGTGGTTTTGTAGGATTTGTAGTAGAGATAGGAAGATACTGGAACAGGAGGGGAAAATTGCTGCCCTTCAGGCTGAATTAGACAAGGCCAGGGGAGATCTTGACAGGTTAAGGAGGGAGAAGGGTAAAGAGAGGTGGGAAGTGGCAACAGGCAACAGGAGGAACAGGCCTAGAACTTTGTCTGACAGCTTTATGGTGAATGTGGAAAATAGATTTGACCTGTTGCTTCAGTTAGAAGCTGGTGAGCCTCAAGCAGTTGCAGGTGTAGACAGGGCACAACAAACTTTCAGCAGCAGATTGAAAAGTAAGAATGTAGGGAAATCAGAAAAGAGAAAGAAAGTGTTGTTGTTAGGTAGTTCCCATGGAAGAGGTGTTGGCCAACTCTTGCAGGATGAACTAGGATCAGAATACCAAGTCACCAATTTTTTTAAACCTAGTGCTGGTCTGGAGCAGGTGACAGAGGATTTAGGATCACTTTGCAAAGATTTCACTAAGGAAGACACCGTGGTTATAGTGGGTGGGGCAGGTAACAGTATTGACAGAAATCCTGGGTACAGTATAGAGTGTGACCTGGCGAAGATTGCATCAGCATCGAAGCATACTAGTGTTGAGTTTGTATCTGTTCTTGGGCGTCATGACCGACCTCATTTGAACTCTTCTGTCAAGAGAGTTAATTTGGAGCTGGAACGGCTGCTCATGTCGGGTGCGGGGTCACACATTGGTGTGGTTCAAGTTGATTCTCTCAGTAGGTGGGATTATACTAGGCATGGCCTTCACCTCAACAGGAAGGGGAAGGGTAAATTGGCTGGGGAAATAGCAGGAAAGTTAAAGGGGGGAGGCACTGTCATGAGTGGTAAAATACCAGTGGTTATAGGATTCAGAAAAGACCCTTTTTTAGGGTAGGGAGGACAGAAAGAAAGCAAATTTTAAGAGAGGTTAGAACTGAGACAAACCTTCAGTTTGAAAAAGAAATCAAAAAACATAATTCCAGCTTATTACATCAGCATAAACAGCCATTGGTTAAGAATTTTCAACTGTCAGCAGATATTTTAACTCCACCCAATTTTAACTCAGACAATGTGAAATGTCAGCTATCTTTATTGCATCAAAATATTCGAGGACTGAGAAATAAAATTAATGAATTAACTATATGCATAGATGAATTAGAGTCTTCAAACCCAGCTGACATAATCTGCCTCTCTGAACATCATGTGACCACTGGTATAGAACTTTTAAGTGTTACAGGGTTTAGGTTAGCATCTCACTTTTGTAGATCAGAAATGGAGAAAGGAGGAGTTGCCACATTCATCAGGAACTGTCATAAATTTAAGAACATAGACATTCATAAATTTTGCCTAGAACAGCATATGGAAGCATGTGCAACAGAATTAGATTTTCACAAAAAATCTTTCATAATATTAAGTGTATATCGAGCACCTGCAGGTAACTTTAATCTGTTTGTAAACCACCTTGAAGCTGTACTGGCCCATTTAATAACCAAAAACAAAGAAATAGTGGTTGCTGGTGATTTCAATGTAGATTTCCTTAAAGACTCTCCGAATAAGAACTTATTTGAGTTAGTAACACTATCATTCAACTTAATTCCCACAGTAAAGTTCCCCACTAGGATAGCCACTTGCTCACAAACAGCCATTGATAATATCTTTATAGAAAAGTCCAATGAACAAAATTATATTACAAAACCAATAGCCAATGGCCTCTCAGACCATGACATGCAGTTCCTTCTGTTAAATGTTAATACTGAACAGGATATAAAATCTGTTAAATCTGAGCTCAAGAGGGTAATCAGTAAGCCAAAAATTGATTATTTTAGGACACTCCTCAGAGACATTCACTGGACTGATGTTTACAGTGCTCATGGCATGAATGAAAAATATAACATTTTTGCTAATAAAGTGCTTACCTTATTTGAACACTGCTTTCCCCCAAAACTTACCAAGGTTAGAGGAAAATCTACAAAGAAGCCATGGATTACTCGAGGAATAAGGGTATCTTGTAAAACAAAAAGAAAACTGTATCTGTCAATCCGAAACATTTCCAATGTTGATGCTATAGCACATTATAAGAAATACTGCAAAATATTAAAGACTGTAATATGGATGTCAAAGCAAATATATTACAAGGAAAAGATAGTCATATCAGATAACAAAATAAAGACAATATGGGATATAGTGAAGGAGGAGACCGGTAGGACCAGACATGAAGAAGAACAAATAGCATTAAGAGTAAATGATACATTGGTGACAGATGTGTATAGTGTTGCAGAACTTTTTAACAAACATTTTATAACTGTTACTGAAAAGATGGGGTTGTCAGGTTCGGTAGATGCTGCTATGGATTACCTTAGACCAGACATTTCAAGTAATTTCCATAATATGAATTTGACCCTCACTACCCCAACAGAAATAATGTCCATCATAAAATCTTTAAAATCAAAAACATCTAGTGGGTATGATGAAACATCAACAAAGTTAATTAAAGAATGTGATTCTGAGCTAAGTAACATATTAAGCTATCTGTGTAACCAGTCGTTTATCAGTGGAATATTTCCTGAATGGCTGAAATATGCTGAAGTTAAGCCACTGTTTAAGAAGGGAGATAAAGAAATAGCATCAAATTTCCGTCCAATTTCACTGTTACCAGCATTCTCAAAAATTTTCGAAAAAGTAATGTACCGTCGTCTTTATAACCATCTTATCTCAAATAACATACTGTCGAAGTCACAGTTTGGATTTCTAAAAGGTTCTGATATTGAGAAGGCTATCTTCACTTACAGTGAAAATGTGCTTAATTCATTAGACAAAAAATTGCAGGCAACTGGTATATTTTGTGATCTATCAAAGGCATTTGACTGTGTAAATCACAATATCCTTTTAAGTAAACTAGAATATTATAGTGTAACAGGAAATGCTGCAAAATGGTTCAAATCTTATATCTCTGGCAGGAAACAAAGGGTGTTATTAGGAAAGAGCTTGATACATGTCTATCAGGCATCATCCAACTGGGAACTAATTACATGTGGGGTCCCACAAGGTTCCATTTTGGGGCCCTTACTTTTTCTTGTGTATATCAATGACCTTTCATCAGTAACATTACCAGATGCCAAGTTTGTTTTGTTTGCCGATGATACAAACATTGCAATAAATAGCAAATCAAGTGTAGTCTTAGAAAGATCAGCCAATAAAATATTTGTGGACATTAATCACTGGTTCCTAGCCAATTCTTTGTCACTAAACTTTGAAAAAACACACTACATGCAGTTCAGAACTTGTAAGGGGTGTCCCAAGAGTATATGTCTAACATATGATGACAAGAAGATAGAAGAAGTGGACAGTGTTAAATTCTTGGGATTACAGCTTGATAATAAATTCAATTGGGAGGAGCACACCACAGAACTGCTGAAGCGTCTTAACAAATCTCTGTTTGCAATGCGAATTTTGTCAGACGTAGGGGATATAAAAATGAAAAAGCTGGCATACTATGCTTACTTTCATTCCATAATGTCATATGGGATTATTTTTTGGGGTAATTCATCAAGCCAAGCTAAAGTTTTCCGGGCACAAAAACGTGCAGTAAGAATTATATGTGGTGTGAACTCAAGAACATCCTGCAGAAGCCTGTTTAGGGAACTAGGGATACTAACTACAGCTTCCCAGTATATTTATTCCTTAATGAAATTTGTCATTAAAAATATATCACTTTTTCAAACCAACAGCTCAATTCATGGAATCAATACTAGAAATAAGAATAATCTTCACAAGAATTTAAAGTCACTTAGTCTTGTACAAAAAGGTGTGCATTATTCAGGAACACACATTTTCAATAACTTGCCAGCAGCCATAAAAAGCTTAACAACCAATGAAATTCAGTTTAAGAGAAGCCTAAAGGATTTATTGGTGGCCAACTCCTTCTACTCCATTGATGAATTTCTTAGTAAAACCAACTGATTTGTATATAAGTACAACATAACTTCTGCACAATTTCAGTGCAGTGATGTGTTCATTGAAAATTTGTGTGTGTGTGTAAGTATAATCTGACTTCTGCACCATTTCAGTGCAGTAATGTGTTCATTGTAAATAAGTATTACAGTAGTTGTATTACATGTTTATTACCTTATAAATAAATAAAAAACTTTTTTTATTTTAAATTCAGTGCATTAGTATTTGTAAAATGACTCTTAGTGTTCATTAAAAATGACGATCATTCCACTTGGGACCTGTGGAATGGTACATTAGCTTATTTGTTTTAGTTGTAAATATTTGTCATGTATTGTTGTTTTTCTGACATGTTCCACATCCAGGAGGACCTCCTCACTACGGATCAATTGGAATGAAAGTAAATCTAATCTAATCTAATCTATCATAAAGCAGTATCTTTGAGGAAATGGTTTGTGGACAATAACATTCATGACATGGACTGGCTTGCCCAGAGTATTGACCTGAACCCAATGGAATGTCTTTGGGATGAGACAGAAAATTGACTTTGCTCCAGACCCCTGCATCCAACATCACTACTTTCTCTGGTTTCAGCTCTTGAGGAAGGATGAGCTGCCATTCCTCCACCGACAGTCAAACACCCCTCTGAAGGTGTTCAGGCTGTCACAAAGACAAAGGGTGGACACGCCCCATATTAATGTCCACTAATAAGTGCCAAGATACTTTTGATTAGATAACGTATTCTTACAAACCTCTGGGTCATCATTATGCAACCTAACAGACAAAAGAAAGCAACTGATGACCTACAGAGATTTTAGAATCAGTTTTTCTGAAAGTTTCAGATAAAAGGAATGATTTGAGAATGTTACTTGTCCTGTTATCAATTTTCCTATGAAGGTTATACAGGTTCTTCTTCTTTTTTTGGGGGGGGGGGGGAGGGAAATGGGGGGGGGGGGGGGTTCTTAGAGCTCGGTTCCTATTTGAGATAGGGCCATGGTTTAGAAAATTTTTGGTTTAGCCCAGACCAATTGTGATTTGTATAGCCATTCGAACATCTGTTTTACTGTACCTATTTACAGCATATTAAGAAAGGTTAGAACAATGAACTGGAGCTGGCACCCAAGCAAATTGTACAAATTGATTAATTCCTTCTGCAAAAGATGTTAATTGGGCTGTAATTACTGCTCAGCTAATGGCACTATTTGTATGTGCACCATTCCGATTTTACATGCAAATACACACAAAAAAAAATGTTTTACTGGGAGGTTTTTGAAGTGCCCCACTTCTATACTTTAAACTTGTAAAAATTGTGGTCCATACTTTTCACTAAGGTAGATAAATCGCTAAAGTCAAAATGATTTTTTTATCCAATAGTCTTTATACAATGACTTAAAAGTCAAGCTAAATGTAGCCACTGAAAATCATTCTTATTTGAACTGAATGCTTGGATTCAAATAAATAAAAAATGCATATTGTGATAAAATGAACCATGGGTTGGTGGGGAGGCTTCTGTGCCTCAGCGATACAGATAGCCGTACCGTAGGTGCAACCACAATGGAGGGGCATCTGCTGAGAGGTCACACAAAAGTGTGGTTCCTAAAGAGGGGCAAAAGCCTTTTCAGTAGTTGCAGGGGCAACAGTCTGAATGATTGACTGATCTGGCCTTGTATCATCAATGAAAATGGCCTTGCTGTGCTGGTAATGCAAATGGCTGAAAGCAAGGGGAAACTACAGCCATAATTTTTCCCAAGGACATGCAGCTCTACTGTATGGTTAAATGATGATAGCTCTTGGGTAAAGTATTCCAGAGGTAAAATAGTCCCCCATTCAGATGTATGAGACAGGCGAAATATCCTCAGACTTCAAGAAGAATATAATAATTCCATTCCAAAGAAAGTAGATGCTGACAGGTGTGAAAATTACCAAAGAATCAGTTTAATAAGTCACGGCTGGAGAATACTAACACAAATCCTCTACAGCAGAATGGAAAAACTGGTAGAAGTGGACCTCGGGGAAGATCAGTCTGGATTCCAGAGACATGTGGTAACACACAAGGCAATACTGACCCTACGACTTTTCATGGAATATAGGTTAAGGAAAGGCAAACCTATACTTATAGCATTCATAGCCCTAGAGAAAGCTATTGACAATGCTGGCTAGAATACTCTCTCTCAAACTCTAAAGGTGGCAGGGGTAAAATATACAGAGCAAACTGCTGTTTACAATCTGTACAGAAACCAGATGGCAGTTGTAAGAGTCAAGGGGCACGAAAGGGATGGAGTGTTGAGAATGGAGTGAGGCGGGGTTGTAGCTAATCCCTGATGGTATTCAGTCTGTACACTGAGCAAGCAGTAAAAGAAACAAAAGAAAAATTTAGAGTACGAATTAAAGTCCAAGGAGAAGAAATAAAAATTTTGAGGTTTGTCGATGACATTATAAGTCTGTCACAGATAGCAAAGGACTTGGAAGAGCAGTTGAACAGAATGGACAGCATCTTGAAAGGAGGATATAAGATGAACATCAACAAAAGCAAAACGAATATAATGGAATGTGTAGATTAGATTAGATTAATTATTCATTCCATAGACCCATAAAAGAGGGAATCCTCCTGGGCGTGGAACATGTCAGATAAACACATTACAAAAATGTAATTAGAAAAACTTGAGTTTCATTCATTTTAATGATTCTCAGTCAATAAACAGTAAAATTACGTACACGAATTAAATTTAAACTTCTAATATTTACAGGTTTAACTATATATGACGGTAGTATCTGTTCCCGAAAGAACAGTTACCGTGGATGACCATGCAGCTTGCTAGAAATGAAATGATAATTAAATAGACACCCTAGCTGCAAACAGGCGTTGATGTACTTCATTGGGGACATGTTGAAAATGTGTGCCCCGACCGGGACTCGAACCCAGGATCTCCTGCTTACATGTAAGCAGGAGATCCCGGGTTCGAGTCCCGGTCGGGGCACACATTTTCAACATGTCCCCAGTGAAGTACATCAACGCCTGTTTGCAGCTAGGCTGTCTATTTAATTATCATTTCATTTACAGGTTTAATACTTACATCTGCTTTCATCAAATCCATCATTCAGACATTTGCTAGTTTCTTGGCTTTTACAACCAAGTATTGTCAAAAATTAAAGTATAATAAATTTTCATTAAAATGGTCTACTGCACTTGTTGAGAAACTCATGGATGGAATAGGAGGAGTCGCCCACCAAAAATTCTTTTAAATTATGTTTAAATTGTGCCTTGTCTGAAACTAAACTCTTAATGGTTGCTGGTAACTTATTGAAAATATGTGATGCTGAATACTGGACTCCTTTCTGGGCAAGAGTAAGTGATTTTAAATCTTTATGTATATTGTTCTTATTCCTAGTATTGATACTGTGTACTAAGCAGTTAGTTGGAAAAAGAGATGTATTATTTACAACAAACTTCAGTAAGGAATACATAAACTGAGAAGCTGTGGTTAATATGCCCAATTCTTTGAATAGGTTTCGACATGATGTTCTTGGATTTACACTACTCGTTACTCTTCTTATACGCTTCTGTACTCTAAAATTTTTTTCTCTGTTTGTGGAGTTACCCCAAAATATGATACCATATGACATAATGGAGTGAAAATAAGCAAAATATGCCTTTTTTTATATTTATATCTCCTATGTCTGACAACATTCACATTGCAAAAACAGACTTGTTTAGGCGGTTTAGCAGTTCGTTAGTATGTTGCTCCCAACTGAATTTATTATCAAGTTGTAATCCCACAAATTTTACACTCTCAACTTCTCTTATTTCCATGTCATCATATTTTATACACACACCTGAAGGAAATCTCTTGGAAGTTCTGAACTGCATATAGTGGGTCGTTTCAAAGCTTAATGAGAGTGAATTGGCTATGAACCACTTATTAATGTCAGTAAAAATTTGATTAGCTGCCCTTTCTAAATTTATATTTGATTTACTATTTATTGCAATGTTTGTATCATCTGCAAATAAGACAAACTTGGCATCTGGTAATGTAACAGATGACAGGTCATTAATATACACAAGAAACAGTAGCGGACCTAGTATGGAACCTTGGATAACACCACATGTAATTTTTCCCAGTCAGATGATGTCTGATTGCCTACTGCTTAAGTGTTACGTAATGACACCCTTTGTTTTCTATTTGTAAGATATGACTGAAACCACTTTGCAGCACTACCAGTGACGCCATAATATTTTAATTTACTTGAAAGAATGCTGTGATTCACACAGTCAAATGCCTTTGACAGGTCACAGAATATGCCAGTTGCCTCTAATTTGTTGTCCAATGAATTAAGGACATTTTCGCTGTAAGTGTAAATAGCTTTCTCAATATAAGAACCCTTAAGAAACCCAAACTGTGACTTTGACAGTATGTTAATAATAATAATAATAATAATAATAATAATAATAATAATAATTAAAATAAACAATCCACCAAACATAACAGACATGGAACACTTCTGGAGCAACATATGGTCAAACCCGGTACAACATAACAGGCATGCACGATGGATACAAGCAGAAACAGACACATACAAGATGATACCACAAATGCCTGAAGTGATAATTTTGCAACATGAAGTCACCCAAGCAATTAATTCTACTCACAATTGGAAAGCCCCTGGAAATGATAAAATAGCAAATTTCTGGTTAAAGAAGTTCACCTCAACACATTCACATCTAACTAAATTATTTAACAGTTACATTGCAGACCCATACACATTCCCTGATACACTTACACACGGAATAACATATCTGAAACCTAAAGATCAAGCAGACACAGCGAACCCAGCTAAATATCGCCCCATAACATGCCTACCAACAATATACAAAATATTAACTTCAGTCATTAAACAGAAATTAATGACACATACAACACAGAACAAAATTATAAATGAAGAACAAAAAGGCTGTTGCAAAGGAGCACGAGGATGTAAAGAGCAACTGATAATAGATGCAGAGGTGACATATCAAGCTAAAACTAAACAAAGGTCACTACACTACGCATACATTGATTACCAAAAAGCTTTTGATAGTGTACCCCACTCATTGTTAATACAAATATTGGAAATATACAAAGTAGATCCTAAATTGATACAGTTCCTAAACATAGTAATGAAAAATTGGAAAACCACACTTAATATCCAAACAAATTCAAATAATATCACATCACAGCCAATACAGATTAAGCGTGGAATATACCAAGGAGACTCATTAAGTCCTTTCTGGTTCTGCCTTGCTCTGAACCCACTATCCAACATGCTAAATAATACAAATTATGGATAAAATATTACTGGAACATACCCACACAAAATCACACATTTGCTATACATGGATGATCTAAAACTACTGGCAGCAACAAATCAACAACTCAACCAATTACTAAAGATAACAGAAGGATTCAGCAATGATATAAGTATGGGTTTTGGAACAGACAAATGTAAGAAAAATAGCATAGTCAAAGGAAAACACACTAAACAAGAAGATTACATATTGGATAACCACAGCGACTGCATAGAAGCGATGGAAAAAACGGATGCCTATAAATATCTAGGATACAGACAAAAAATAGGAATAGATAATACAAATATTAAAGAAGAACTAAAAGAAAAATATAGACAAAGAGAACAAAAATACTGAAAACAGAATTGACAGCAAGAAACAAGACAAAAGCTATAAATACTTATGCCATACCAATATTGACCTACTCATTTGGAGTAGTGAAATGGAGTAACACAGACCTAGAAGCACTCAATACACTTACACGATCACAATGCCACAAATATAGAATACATCACATACATTCAGCAACAGAAAGATTCACATTAAGCAGAAAGGAAGGAGGAAGGGGATTTATTGACATAAAAAACCTACATTATGGACAGGTAGACAATTTAAGAAAATTCTTTCTAGAACGAGCAGAAACTAGCAAAATACACAAGGCAATCACTCATATAAATACATCGGCTACACCACTGCAATTTCATAACCACTTCTACAACCCTTTAGATCACATAACATCAACAGATACGAAGAAAGTAAATTGGAAAAAGAAAACACTTCATGGCAAGCACCCGTATCATCTAACACAGCCACACATCGATCAAGACGCATCCAACACATGGCTAAGAAAAGGCAATATATACAGTGAGACAGAAGGATTCATGATTGCAATACAGGATCAAACAATAAACACCAGGTATTACAGCAAGCATATTATTAAAGATCCCAATACCACAACGGATAAATGCAGACTTTGTAAACAACAAATAGAAACAGTAGATCACATCACAAGCGGATGTACAATACTAGCAAATACAGAATACCCCAGAAGACATGACAATGTCGCAAAAATAATACATCAACAGCTTGCCTTACAACATAAACTTTTAAAACAACACGTTCCTACATACAAGTATACACCACAAAATGTACTGGAGAATGATGAATACAAATTATACTGGAACAGAACCATTATAACAGATAAAACAACGCCACATAACAAACCTGACATCATACTCACCAATAAAAAGAAGAAATTAACACAACTAATCGAAATATCCATACCCAATACAACAAATATACAAAAGAAAACAGGAGAAAAAATTGAAAAATACATCCAACTGGCTGAGGAAGTCAAAGACATGTGGCATCAGGATAAAGTTGACATCATACCAATTATACTATCAACTACAGGAGTCATACCACACAATATCCACCAGTACATCAATGCAATACAGCTACACCCAAACATATATATACAACTACAGAAATCCGTAATTATTGATACATGTTCAATTACCCGAAAGTTCCTAAATGCAATATAACACATACCGTACAGTTAAAAGGAAGTGACGCTTGATCAAGGTCCGCGTCACTCCATTTTTAACCGGACTTAACGTCTGAGAAAGTGAAGGAAATAATAATAATAATAGCTTTATTCAACATCGAATGGTACACTGCACATGTACAAAGAAACAGTAATGATTAAAGTTATTTGTGCAATACACAAGACACATTCTTCTGAATACATCATTAATTTACAACAAAATTACAATAAGATGTTTACTGATTTCTATTCAGATAATTTCACAAAGCATTTGTTGTTCTTCATATAAGTATGGTACTCTTCTAATGTGTAGAAAGGGTGTTTTACTAAAAATTTCTTAAGCTGATGTTTCAGTTTAATTGTAGGAAGAGCCATGACTGCACTAGGCAGTGCGTTAGCTAATTTTATACCTGCGTACTGAGGCCCCTTTTCGTGAAGTGCTGTTCTGTGGCTGCCAATGTAAAATCTTTCTTTATTTCTAGTATTGTACTGGTTGAAATCTGAATAAGCGTTTGGGTGCAGTCTTTTCACAAGCAATATGGCTTTTAGAATGTGTGTGTTTATAACAGTTAACACCTCTGTTTTTGGAAACAAGTTGCGACAAGATTCCCTATATTTTGCTCCACAGATTATTCTCACACCCCTTTTTTGAAGAATGAGTAGCTTATCTAGATTAGCTTTGGTTGTTGCCCCCCAAATTTCAATACCATAGTTCAAGTGAGAGGAGAAAAGAGCATGGTATGCAGTCTTTAGGACTACAGTGTCTCTACAGAACTTGCTAATAGTACTGATTGCAAATATATTTTTTGACAATTTAGTTGCTATGGAGTCAATATGTGTGCCCCATTTCAGGTTGCTTTGGATTGTTACGCCAAGGAATTTTACACTAGACTCTTTCCTTACCAATTAGTTGCCCATGTATAATTTAATTTCATTATTCAAACTGCTTCTGTTAAACTCCATCAAACATATTTTACTGGTGCTTACATTTAAGTGGCTTTAATTAAAAAACTGAACAACTTCTTTTGTCACATTATTACACTCAGCCTCTAGTTCATTACATGATTCCTTTTTACACACAATGGACGTGTCATCGGCATACAGAACAATTTTGGAATTTATAGTACAGTATTTAATATCATTTACATAGATCAAGAACAGAAGGGGGCCCAACACCGAGGCCTGGGGCACACCATATTTTATGCAAGTGATCTCTGATTTGTAGACACCACTTTCCATTTTAAGTAGAACAAAGTGTTTTCTATTGCTCATATAACACTTTATTAGGTCATAAGCAGCGCCTCTAATGCCCACGTTCCATAGCTTGTCTAATAGGATGCCAACATTCACACAATCAAAGGCTTTTTCCAGGTATAGGTATACGCCTGACATATGTTCCTTGCTTTCGACACCCCCTAACACCTCTTCAATTAGTTGAGCAGCTGCAGTGCTAGTTGATTTACCTTTTAGGAATCCATTTTGATTTTCGAATACCAGGTTGTGTTTGTTAAGAAAGTTTATAATCCTGTTGTATATAACTTCCTCAACTATTTTGGAAAAGACAGGAAGGATTGAGACTGGTCTGTAGTTTTCTATTTTGTTGTTGTCACCTTTCTTAAAAATGGGTGTTACCTGTGGTATTTTTAGTCTGTCTGGAAAGGTGCCTGATTCTATTATATTGTTGACTGCTACAGACAGAGGTACAGAGACATTTTGGCTACAGGCTTTTAAAACATTAATATTTAGGGCATCATGCCCTGCTAAATTAGAAGGTTTTAGAGAGCTAATGAAGCCCATTATTTCTGCACAGTTTGTGGGGGCTAGATATATACTATGGTCATATGTATTACCTTTAAAACTGTAGTGCATGTTTTTATGTTTGTCATTTATGGCTTCCCCTAAGGAAGAAAAATATTCATTAAAATATTTACAATTTCCAGTTGGTCTTTTATGAGCATGCCATTGTGGTTAATAGTATAGTCCATACAGGATTTGTCATTGCAAGTTCTAAAACTATTTATGACTGCCCAGATGCCAGCAGTTACGTTGTGTGAGTTTTGAAACTGATCTGCAACATAGTTGCTCCTGGTCTGTGTGAGTAAGTCCTTATAGTGTGCTTGATATATTTTGAAGGCTTCCTTTAGCTCAGAAATCTCTCTATTATTCAGCATTGCACTGTGGAATAGTTTTAATTTTTCCCTCACTTCAGTGACATTACTATTTACCCAAATATTTTTGTTTATATTTTTTGTTTGTTTTATTTTTGTGATTTCAACTGGGCATGTGGTATCAAAGCAGTAATAGAAGTCAGCAGCAAAGCTATCATATGAAAAGCCATTATTTTCAAACCATTTTATTTGTGCTAGCATGCAGTTTAGTCTTTTATGTTGTCATTATACATTATTCTTTTAGTTACAAACTGTTGCTTTGTGGTGACAGTGGGGGCCTCATGGAGCTCCAATTTAAGCTGTACTGCATGGTGATCTGAGGTGGCTAGTTTTAAAACCGATGCACTGTGGGATAGGTGGGTCATGTTTGTTATTATGTTGTCAAGACATGTTTTACTATTGCCAATTTCTCTAGTGGGTTCCCGAATGAGTGGGGTCAGGTTAAATTCATCACACAGATGATGTAACTTTTTGGTGCTGACATCACTTGTTAATAAATCTATATTTATATCCCCTGTAACTATAATATTTACATGACCATTTGGCCCAGAAAATGTTGTGTCTATATATACAAGCAAGTCAGAAAGATTTACAAAAAAGGTATCTGTATTTGCTGCAGGTGGCCTGTAAACACTGATAACTGTTATGTTATCTCTACCCCATTTTAGGCTTATTGCAGCAAATTCTGAGACTCCTTCCAAGCAGAAGGCACTCACATCAATAACATTAAAATTACTTTCATTTACAGTGAAAATTGCTACACCTCCCCCAGTCTTGTCTTTTCTACTGAAGGCTGTGCAGAATTTCATACACAGTGGTTGACTAATGCTAATCAGAGCTTCATTGTACCAATGTTCAGTTACAACTAATATATTGGGTTTGTCAATCCGTGAAATTACATGTAGATCATTATGCTTATTTCGAAGACTACCAAGATTCTGGTGTATGATTTTAAGGCTGAGTTTTACCTGCTGGACCTTAGAGGATAATTTTGGACTAGCAATGAGGCCAGCAGGCTTTACAAGTTTCCCTGGCTTGCCAGCGGTGGCTGGTGTTGTAGCAGGTCTTGTTGAGGTGGGTTGTACCACCCCATGGCAATGGGCTTCTTTTCATCACTTTGTGAACAATGTCGCCTGACTTCCTCAATAATTTTGCTACTAACAATCTTTTTGGCTCTTTTGTTCATGTGCAGACCATGAGATGTGTGCAGCTCCCTTTCTAGATAGCTGACATCTACTAGAGACACATTCTGAAATTTGCTACATAGAGCTTTAATCCTATCATTTGTTTTATGAACTTCCCGGTTCACACTAGACTGTTTCATAAGATCATGCCTCTGTGGAATGTTGACAACAATTGATTTAGTGTCATTTAACTTACCCAGTACCATTTTCATACGTCTAATTGCATCATTTGCTTGATTTCTTGCTACATAATAACGACACAGTCATTGGCTGAGAAGGAGTCACAATCCTGCATGCACGGCTTCACCATGGCAGAAAGAGGGGCTCCAGGCTGGATGTGGCCTACAGCTGCAAAATTGTCTTGCATATTTGCGATGTTTTGAGCTATTTCACGTCCATGTCTGTCTCCATATAATAGAATCTGGCCCTGCTTGTGTTTCTGATTGTCGTCGTTTCTTCCGTTTTTCTCTAGGGACGATTTCTTGCATGTACTTTCACAGATTCCATTTCCTTGGACGGTTTGTTTACATTCAGTTTCATGTTTTGCACACGAGTTTGGGACTTGGTGTTTTTGGAACTTATCACTGACAGTTTTTTTGCTGCTTGAAGGATAACTTCTAGTTTGCAAGGACTGAACTTGTTCTTGTTCCACTATTTCGTCAAGAATTTGAAACCTGTTTTGAGTAATGACGGCAGGAAAGCTTTCCTTGGTTTTTAGTTTAGGCCTACAGTCGTTCATCATGTGCTGTTGTTCAAATTCACACACATTCTTATTTAAGAGAGTAACTTCAGCATTTAGGCTCTGGATTTCACTTACCATATTGCCGACTAGTACAGAGAATTCACACCTACAGTCACAAAGTTTTGCTTTATGATAGTTATCTGAGTTCTTAACGCAGCACTGACTACAGTTCCAGCATGTTATAAATTCATTATTTTCTTTCACAAATGAGTCCACTTTTGCACATCGAAAATGATACGAGTTATTACATTCCTTGCACGTGATTCCGGTTTTCAGTACTTTTCCGCATTTTTTACACTTTTCCCCGTCAAAACACGAGTTTTTACATAAGCTAAGAACTCTACCATTACTATTTACCGCCATCTTATTTTCACTAAGGTGCTTAAGTAGATGCTTGAACATAACCTTTTCAAAGATTTTTGAAAAAGCTGGCAAAAGTGAGATCTGTCGGTAATTTGACGGCATTTCTCTGTCCCCTTTCTTGTGGAGAGGTATAACTTCAGCATATTTAAGCCAGTCCGGGAATGTTCCTGTGACAAGCGATTGATTACACACTAACTTAAGATATGACTAAGCTCACATGAACACTCTTTTATTAACTTTGTTGATATGTTATCATAACCACTAGAATGCTTTGATTTCAATGACTTTATGATGGATTCTATTTCTTTGGGTGAAGTAAGTGTCAATTCCATTTTACTGAGATTGCTTGTGTGCACTGGTCTCAGATATTCCATTGCATTATTTACTGAACCTGACAACCCCATGCTATCACTAACAGAGACAAAATACTTGTTTAAATTAACTATATCCCATATTGTTTATATTTTATTGCTGGATATATTTATCTTCTTCTCATAATGCAGGTGTTTAGATTTCTGGATAACCTTCTTCAATATTTTGCAGTAATTTTTGTAATGAGCTATAATGCTAGTATCAAAGGTGTCCCTATGAATCAGATAGAGTTTCCTCTCTGTCCCACATGATACCAGACTGAGATTCATTGGAAGAATCCTAAGGAAATGCAATTCAAAAACAAAGGAAGTAGGTTACAGTACACTCATTTGCCCACTGCTTGAATACTGCTCAGCGGTGTGGGATCCGTACCAGATAGGGTTGATAGAAGAGAGAGAGAAGATCCAAGATCCAACGGAGAGCAGCGCGCTTCGTTACAGGATCATTTAGTAATCGCGAAAGCGTTACGGAGATGACAGATAAACTCCAGTGGAAGACTCTACAGGAAAGACGCTCAGTAGCTCGGTACGGGCTTTTGTTAAAGTTTCGAGAACATACCTTCACCGAAGAGTCCAGCAGTATATTGCTCACTCCTACGTATATCTCGTGAAGAGACCATGAGCATAAAATCAGAGAGGTTAGAGCCCACACAGAAGCATACAGACAATCCTTCTTTCCATGAACAATACGAGACTGGAATAGAAGGGAGAACCGATAGAGGTACTCGAGGTACTCAGGGTACTCTCCGCCACACACCGTCAGGTGGCTTGCGGAGTATGGATGTGGATGTAGATGTAGATGTAGATCTTTATCCCTTGTGTGATCCATGGTCTCTTATTAGACTTCTGCTTAATTTGAGTCACCTTTAGGGGAAAGCAATTTTCAAATAAGGTGCTAACTTTATTAATGTATGTTTTGTATTTTCCATTTGTGTCTTGCATGCTGTAAACATCCATCCAATTAATTTCTTTGGGCAATCTCCTAAATTTCTCAGTTTTTGACTGTTTTATTGGCCTTCTGTACTCAGTTCTGATAGATGTTTTACCCTGACAATTTTCAAACTTTAATGTTCGGTGTTGCATGTCATGGTCAGATAGTCCATTTATTACTGGTTTTGTAATGTGGCTTAGTTGCCTAGAATTGTCTATAAATACATTATCAAAGGCAGTCTTAGAACATTTGTATGCCCCAGTTGGGAAATTTACAGTAGAAATTAAATTGAATGACTGATTTCAGTAACTGTTCACTGACAGTGATTTTCAGGACATCTATATTAAAACCACCAGCAACCACTAGTTCTTTGTTTTTTTAATTTTAGATGAGATAATAAATCTTCAAGACCGTTTATAAACAGGTTGAAATTTCCTGAAGGTGCTCTGTATATGGCTACTATTATAAAGAACCTATTATGAAATTCTATCTCTGTTGCACATGCTTCTAAGTGCTGCTCTAAGCAAAATTTATTAATGTCAATATTCTTCAATTTAAAACTGTTTTTAACAAATGGGGCAACTCTTCCTTTCTCCATCTTTTGTCTACAGAAGTAGGAGGCTAACTTAAATTCTGTAAGGTTTAACATATCTATACCAGTAGTCACACGATGTTCACAGAGGCAGATTATATCAACTAGGTTCGATGACTCTAATTCATCAATGCACATAAGTAGTTCATTAATTTTACTTCTAAGCCCTCGAATATTTTGATGCACTAAAGATAGCTGGCATTTCACATTTACCAAGATGAAATCGGGTGAAAATAAAATTTCTGCTCATTGCTGTAAATTTTTAACCAACAGCTGAGTTTGCTGATCCAATGTGATAGGATTATGCTGTTTGATTTCTTTATTAAACTGAAGGTTTGTTTCAATCTTTACTTTCTCAGGACTTGACTTCGTTCTGTCCTACCTATCCTAAAAAAGGTGCTGCTCCAACACCTATGACCACTGGTATATTACCACTCATGGCAGTGCTTACCCCCCTTTCATTTTCTTCTATTAGCCCAGCCAGTTTACCCTTCCCTTTCCTGTTGAGGTGTAGGCCATGTCTAGTATAATCCCACCTACTGAGAGAATCAACAGGAACCCAATCAATATGTGAGCCCGCACCCAACCCAAGAAGCCGTTCCAACTCCCAAATTAACTCTCCCAACAGAAGAGTTTAAATGAGGTCAGTCATGGTGTCTCAGAACAGACACAAACTCAACACTGGTATGTCTCGTTGCTGATGCAATCTTTTCCAGGTCACACTCTATATTATAACCAAGTCAATACTATTGCCCGGCCCACCCAGAATAACCACAGTGTCTTCCTTGGTAAAATCTTTACAGAGTCAACCTAAATCCTCTGTCACCTGACCCAGACCAGCACTCGGTCTGAATTAAATCATGTGATGCTGAGGGAATTAGATCAGAAAATAAGACATTTAAAGTAGTAAATGAGTTTTGTTATTTGGGAACTGATGATGGTCAAAGTAGGGAGGACATAAAATGTAGACTGACAATGGCAAGAAAAGCATTTCTGAACAATGAAATTTGTTAACATTGAGTATAGATTTAAATGTCAGAAAATCCTTTCTGAAAGTATTTGTATGGAGTATAGCCATGTATGGAAGTGAAACCTGGATGATAAACAGTTTAGACAAGAAGAGAATAGAAGCTTTTGAAACGTGGTGCTACAGAAGAATGCTGAAGATTAAATTACTAGATCATGTAACTAATGAGGAGGTACTGGACAGAATTTGGGGAGAAGAGAACTTTGTGGTACAACCTGACCAAAATAAGAGATCGGTTGGTAGGACACACTCTGAGACATCAAGGGATCACCAATTTAGCACCGGAGGCAAGTTTGGGGGGTAAAAATCGTAGAGGGAGACCAAGAGATGAATACAGTAAGCAGATCCAGAGGGATCCTTTGCTGTTCCTTATCTATATAAACGATTTGGAGACAATCTGACCAGCCATCTTAGGTTGTTTGCAGATGATGCTGTCATTTATTGACTAATAAAGTCATCAGAAGATCAAAACAAATTGCAAAACGATTTAGAAAAGATATCTGGATGGTGTGAAAACTGGCAGTTGACCCTAAATAATGAAAAGTGTGAGGTCATCCACAGGAGCGCTAAAAGGAATTTGTTAAACTTTGGTTACATGATAAATTAGTCTAATCTAAAAGCCATAAATTCAACTAAATACCTAGGTATTACATTTACGAGCAACTTAAATTGGAAGGAACACATAGAAAATGTTGTGGGGAAGGCTAACCAAAGACTGTGTTTTATTGACAGGACACTTAGAAAATGTAACAGATCTACTAAGGAGACTGCCTACACTATGCTTGCCCGTCCTCTTTTAGAATACTGCTGTGCGGTGTGGGATCGTTACCAGATAGGACTGACAGAGTACATCAAAAAAGTTCAAAGAAGGGCAGTACGTTTTGTAATATCACGAAATATGGGAGAGAGTGTCACAGAAATGATACAGGATGTGGGCTGGACATCATTAAAAGAAAGGCATTTTTCGTTACGAGGGAATCTTCTCATGAAATTTCAATCACCAATGTTCTCCTCTGAATGCAAAAATATTTTTTTGACACCGACCTACATAGGGAGAAACGATCACAACAATAAAATAAGGGAAATCAGAGCTTGTACGGAAAGATATAGGTGTTCGTTCTTTCCGCGCGCTATACGAGATTTGAATAATAGATAATTGTGAAGGTGGTTCAATGAACCCTGTGTCAGGCACTTAAATGTGATTTGCAGAGTATCCATGTAGATGTAGATGTAGGTTGCAGTAGTTACTCGGAGATGAAGAGGCTTGCACAGGATAGAGCAGTATGGTGAGCTGCATCAAACCAGTCTTTCGACTGAGGACCACAGCAGTATAACAACATTGAAAACGTGCTTTAAAAATGTGATTTCATTTGGATTTCATGTGCAGAAAACATGTTTTTTGTCACTTTTTTACATGTGCCACTTATACGTTTCAAACATTTCTAATTTTGTAAGAAGGTAGACAGATACATATAATTAATGATCAACCTGTTGTTTTGTGAAAGCTTTATACATTGCCATGATATAAGTGACATGGTTCAAAACAAAATTTAAAAAAAAAATCTATATTGGATCAGCCATCACCCAAGGCAACAATACTTTGGTTGCCATGCTATGGAGATCTAATGTCAAAATTATGGTAGAGTAAAAGTTGGGAACCAGAATGAAAAATGCTCTTGTCATAGCACAAAAATGCAAATATGTCCTGGGCAGAATTAGGGATGTACAAGACAGGAACTAGCTTTTTGTCTTACCTGGCAGCTTCCAAGACATTTAAATCAAAACATCTTTGCCAGCCACAGTAAACAATATATAATATCATATGAATGAAGAGCATATGTGCAATAGCTAAAAAAAGTTTTTCTGGGAGGATAAAATTTCTGGGGGTGGATTTGTTCCTTGGGGGATGACATAATGTATCATGTTACTTTACCTGACACAATGTATTATATTACGTGAGATAGGTACAAATACTAACAAGTAAAAAAGTGAGAACATGTCAAGATGTTTTAATCTAAATGTCTTTGAAGTCGCCAGATAAGTTGAAAAGCTAGTTCCCTTCTTTTACATCCCTTACTCTGCCCAGAACATATACACCTTTTTGTGCTATAATAGGAGCATTTTTCATTCTGGTTCAGTGATATAAATGTTTATGCACTGGTAGATGGCCCCTCTGGCCATGATGCACAACTAGCCATACTAAACAACTAATCTCTTTACAATGAAATGTTATCATGAATAACAGTTACAGTAATCTATGAACACACAAGATAATGTTTCAAGGCAGCACTTTAGGGAGCTGACTGAAAGGATGTGCACAATATGACAGAACTTTTCTAAAATTAATGTATTTACTGCTGGGCTTCTACCAATCTTCAACAGCTTCTTTCCCAAGGAAAAATAAAGTCTGGTACTACTATACCAAAAGAAGCCCTGGACCACAAAAGGGAATTAAATAACATCTGCACAGAAAAGGAAATTGTTTGAAATGCTTGGGACAAGTAGAGAAATAAGACTGATTTTATATTACCAGAAATACTGTACTGTACTAAGTGAAGTGATTAAAGAATCAAAGTCTGAATGCAACAATTCAGATAATAAAATTAAATCTATATGGGCAATAGTTAAATGAGGGACCAGGAAATCAGTTAGAAATGGGAGTACTTTGTTATTAAAGAAAACAGCCAAATAATAAATGATAGCAGCCGAGAAGACTATGAATTTAACAACCACTTCCTTGAAGTACCTCAGAAGATTGGTAGGGACAGTTCAAGGGATAAAGCAAACGAATATAAAAGCAAACGAATATAAACAAAAACCATTGCCTCATAGATACAGGCAAATTACAATTACTCCAGGCAAATTACAATTACTCCATGCTCTTCCAAAGAAACTGAGAACTTAATTAACTCCCTCACACAAAAAATTTGCATGGAGTTAATAACATCTTGAGGAAAGTACTAAAATTCTGCTCTTCACAGATATGCCATGTTTCCAGTCACATATGCAACACATCGCCATCACAGGGGATATTTCCAGACAGATTGAAAATATGCTATTTTCAAACAATTTTACAAGAATGGTAGTAAGACAGATATTAATAAGCACCAATTAATCTCATACTTACCTCCTAAATGAAAATATAGGAAAAAATTATGTGTGCACGAACAGTAACACACCACTCTGAAAATAAGTTACTTAGTCAGTCTCAGTTTGTATTTCAAAAGGATTTCTCTACAGTATACGCTATTTTTAAATTTACAAATGAGATAATACAAAATTTGAACGACAAAATATTGCCAACTGGTATCTTATGTTACGTGTCAAATGCATTTGATTGTGCAGTTCATATCCTTCTCTGAGAGAAGCTCAGATATGGTAGTACAGAGCTTGCTGGCAACTGTTTTTCATCCTATCTAACTAAAAGGACGCAATGTGTTGCATTAACAAATACAGGAAGTGTACACATTGAAACAGCATCTTCAGAATGGGGAATAATCACTACAGGTGTAAAACAGAGATCGATACTGGGTCCGTTCTTGTTCTTGTTACATTCACTGATGTGCAAAACTTAAGGATGTGCATGATGTGCAACAGCCAAGAAATGTAGCATGATGAAACTTGGACCATACGTAGAAAGAACTGTTACATTGTAGTACAGAAAGTACACTACCGGCCATTAAAATTGCTACACCACGAAGATGACGTGCTACAGACGCTTAATTTAACCGACAGGAAGATGATGCTGTGATATGCAAATGATTAGCTTTTCAGAGCATTTACACAAGGTTGGCGCCGGTGGCAACACCTACAACGTACTGACATGAGGAAAGTTTCCAACCGATTTCTCATACACAAACAGCAGTTGGCCGGTGTTGCCTGGTGAAATGTTGTTGTGATGCCTTGTGTAAGGAGAAGAAATGTGTACCATCATGTTTCTGACTTTGATAAAGGTCGGATTGTAGCCTATCGTATCGCGACATTGCTGCTCGCGTTGGTCGAGATCCAATGACTATTAGCAGATTATGGAATCGGTGGGTTCAGAAGGGTAATACGGAATGCTGTGCTGGATCCTAACGGCCTCGTATCACTAGCAGTCAAGATGACAGGCATCTTATCCGCATGGCTGTAACGGATTGTGCAGCCACATCTCGATCCCTGAGTCAACAGATGGGTACGTTTGCAGGACAACAACCATCTGCATGAACAGTTCGACGATGTTTGCAGTAGCATGGAGTATCACCTCGGAGACCATGGCTGCGGTTACCCTTGGCGCTCCATCACAGACAGGAGCGTCTGCGATGGTGTACTCAACGACGAACCTGGGTGCACGAATGGCAAAACATCATTTTTTCGGATGAATCCAGGTTCTGTTTACAGCATCTTGATGGTCGCATCCATGTTTGGTGACATCGCGGTTAACGCACTTTGGAAGCGTGTATTCGTCATCGCCATACTGGCATATCATCCGGTGTGATGGTATGGGGTGCCATTGGTTACACGTCTGGGTCACCTCTTGTTCGCATTGATGGCACTTTGAACAGTGGATGTTACATTTCAGATGTGTTACGACCCATGGTTCTACCCTTCATTCGATCCCTGCAAAACCCTACATTTCAGCAGGATAATGCACTACCACATGTTTCAGGTCCTGTACGGGCCTTTCTGGATACAGAAAATGTTCGACTGCTACCCTGGCCAGCACATTCTCCAGATCTCTCACCAATTGAAAACGTCTGGTCAATGGTGGCCGAGCAAGTGGCTCGTCACAATACGCCCGTCACGACTCTTGATGAACTGTGGTATCGTGTTGAAGCTGCATGGGCAGCTGTACCTGTACATGCCATCCAAGCTCTGTTTCATTCAATGCCCAGGCGCATAAAGGCCGTTATTACGGCCAGATGTGGTTGTTCTGGGTACTGATTTCTCAGGTTCTATGAACCCAAATTGCGTGAAAATGTAATCACATGTCAGTTCTAGTATAATATATTTGTCCAATGAACACCCGTTTATCATCTGCATTTCTTCTTGGTGTAGCAATTTTAATGGCCAGTAGTGTAATTGAAAGAAATACATAAAGAGATAAACAGAAATTACACGTTTATTTACGGGCAATAGTTACATTGACATCATTGCAATTCATAATGATCCCCTGGACCATTACAAAAGATGGGATATAATTCTTAAAAGGGTGTCTGGTCACCACGGATGGCAATTCTTGCACTCCAACTTGCTCCCATGCTAGGCATAAGGTTGTTAAGGAGTTCCTGTGGTAGGACATTCCATTCATCCACCAGCACAATTGACAACTGGTGGAAGAGTGTTGGTGCATGTGGAAGTATTGCAATATGTCTCCCCGATGCAACCCCCATGTGCTGGTGGAAATTGTGGAAGGTTGTTGGTGCACGTGGATGTACTGCAGTATGTCTGCCCAACGCAACCCCCATGTGTTCCATGGGATTTAAGTCAAGAGAACAGGCAGGCCAGTGCATTTGCCTAACACCCTCTCATTTCATCTGCTTACTTTGATGCAGCTGCACATTGTCATCCATAAAAACAAAATTGGGCTGAATGTACCCGTGAAAATATGCACACTGGGAAGAAGTACAGCATCACAAAAATGTTGACCAGTGAGTGTATAGTGTGACATTATGTCCCCCACACCGTAACACTTGAGAGACCAAAATGGTCAAGTTCAACAACCTGTAATGTCCCGGGAACCATTGCAAATTATGGTCACTTCAGCATAATTACTGTCTTTGGAAAAAAAATGTCATTTCTGGTCATCTCTTTCAGTTATCTTCCTCTAGCAGTTCTTTCTATGTGTGGTCCAAATTTTGTCAAAATGGTTCAAATGGCTCTGAGCACTATGGGACTCAACTGCTGTGGTCATAACTCCCCTAGAACTTAGAACTACTTAAACCTAACTAACCTAAGGACATCACACACATCCATGCCCGAGGCAGGATTCGAACCTGCGACCGAAGCGGTCGTGCGGTTCCAGACTGTAGCGCCTTTAACCGCTCGGCCACTCCGGCCGGCCCAAATTTTGTCATATGTTAATTGTCAATGACACATCAAGTGACAGTAATTTTCAATCTCAAATTCTAATCATTCAGTAATGTCATATGGAATTGTGTTTTGCAGCAATTCATCTTTAGAAAAGAATGTTATCACCGAACAAAAGTGTAGGTACCATTAGAATAATACGTTGTGCTCACACTCAATCATCTGATTCACAAATGTTTAATAAGATAGGTATTTTAACTGTATCATTGTAGTACATATTTTCTCTCATGAAATTTGTTGTAAATAGTCCAGTTGAGTTCTGAAGAAAAAATGACGTCCTTAATTACAAAATATATAAACAGATTACCTTACTTACTCTTCATTAAAACTGATTTTAACTCAGAAAAGGGGGAATAATGCTGTCACTAAAATCTTTGATCACTTATGTAATGATACCAAATGCCTGACAGTGAACTGTAAAAGTTCCAACTGGGTGACACCCTTTAGTCTACGTGTAGACACGTTCAGAGTACCAGGTAGGAGGACTGGTGGCACGCATAAACACGTTCAGGGAACACAGGAACAGGCACAAAGGCACGCGCGTTACCACGTCCAGAGCAGTTAGAGGGTTAATAAAGAAAATAATGAAATTCTGGAAGTAATGCCAGATGGGATGTAGGAAGCTATTCAAAGTATGAAGAAAGGAAGGCACTAGGGAACGGCTAAAGCTGGAGGGAAACTAGTACATAAGGAACTTGCAAAATTGTTTGCAAAGGCGGGTAATTCTCAGAACAGGAACAATGTCGTAAATGTTCTACTACACAAGAAAGTGGATAGATGTAAGACATAAAGAATTTATAGTCTCATTAGCCTCCTTTTTGTAATGTACAAGAGATGCGGTAAAACTGTCACCACCTGCTTCTGGTAAAGGTACAAGCTGACTTTAGAAATGGATATAGAACAATGAACCATTTACAAGTGTTGTACAATATTACAGAATGTAACAGTGAGTATGAATCACCACTTGTCTGTGATTTATAGATTACATGAAAGTTTTTGACTTGGTTTCAATTAAATATGAGCCCTTAAAAAGCAGGTCACTACTTCAGCATGTGTTAGTATACTGAAGGCCGTAAACCAATGTGAGAGCTTTCATTGGATTTATCATGACAGCAAAAATTTTTAAATTAAAAGAGAAGTCAAATATGGATATTGGAAAGCCAAAGAATATGTCTTCATGGAACATATCTGAAAAACCTTTGTTTTGCAGATAATACTGTACTGTGTGTGTCAAGTGCAGATAAATATGCCCTGCTTAAACTGAATGCCCTTTTGAGCTCTTTTAATTTTGTTTCCAAAATTGAAATAGGTTGCACCATATTTGAGTGAAGTCTTTATTATCTCTCAAAATGAATAATTGCTTAATTAATGATTAAATACAACTTAAATATAAACATATGACACATTGTGATGTGGATAACTGATGGATGTAGTTCAAATCAACTGTAAAATCAAAAGTATTTAACATCCAGATACAAGGTGATCATTGGTAGTAAATTATCCATTCAACTATCATTTGAAACTTCATTCGCAACCATGGCTATAAAGATCAGTGAGCTGTTAATTTTTATGATTAATGTAACTACTGCTTTAGGCAAACTGCTACAACTTCTTTAATTTTTATTGTACAATCATTTCAGCATACTTGCAATTTTTCTAGAAGTGTTTAAAGGTGTGGAACTTTATTTCAGATCTATCAAAAAACAGTTCTTGTTTTAGGTGAACAAGAGGCTCACCGCTACAGCTTTGCATTTGTACCAGAAACTGGGTCAGTCCCAAGTAATTTTGTGGTGGCCAGTAAAATACACACTCATTTGACTCACTGTCATTCAGCTTCCTATTCTGGCTACCTCACTATTTGAGACAGATAATCAAGCATTGACATGGGTGGTAGCAAGGCTGTGAAAAACAAGATGTATACCTAGATAGGCTGTCAAGATCTTGGCATTTTGTTTTAGTGTGCACCATATTAGGGGCACTGATAATTAGGTCACTGATGCTTTGAGGCACATATCTCAATGTGAGAATGAGGAGAACTGTGGTAAGGAGCAGCACCAAGAAAAGGGTTTAATAGCTATTGTGTTAGGGGAGATACTGGAACAGTTTAGGGGCCTGTGAGAAAGGCAAGATGATAATGGTCATTTGGGCACTATAAAGGAATGCATTAACAAGGATGAGGCAGTGCCTGGATACTCTATCCATAAGGGATTATTATGTTTTAGAACCCACAATGATGAAAGATATAAAATTTGCTTAATCCAGGAATTAGTTCCTCGCATGTTCAAATATTTCCGTCACTCTCTATGTGGAGGACACCTGGGGATGTACAAAACAATAACGTGCATTAAAGAATATCCTACTTGGCCCTTTTTGAATAGTGATGTCTGGAAACTGGTCAGGCACTGCGAGGAGTGTATTTGCACTAAACCAAACCCTGACACCCAACTGGGTGAGCTCAGTACTGATCAGGCTGACCACCCAACGGATAACATTTTTATTGATTACCTGGTGCTCTTTCCTCACACCAAACACTGCCATAGGTATGTGTTAGTTGTTATGGATGTGTTTACCCATTTCGTATCGCTCCCGCAAAGCCAAGCTAGTATTAGCAGTGCTACTGTGAGACACCTGAGCCAAATCCTCTCAATATCTGGTGCACCGAAGGTCCTGGTTAGTGATGATGTGCCAGCATTTATGTCCTAAGAATTTCAAAAATTCTGCTTTGCAAGTCCCATAGCATAGGTGACCACCACTCCTAATCATCTGCAGCCCTTGTTCATCAAATGAGTAAATCATAATCTTAAGGTGACCTTGACAAGTTATCATCATAAATCTCAGACCAGGTGGCACGAATTCCTCAGATGGCTAACCTCCACTGAATCATATTCTCCAAGCTAATGTTTTCCTTCTTAGGTAACTTTTCACTGTCAAATTTACTGTCCATTAATGATCTTCTCCCAGCAGACAACGATCCTAAGACTGTCTGGAAGAACTGGGAAGCTGTCCAGAACAACATCCGGCTGGAGCATCATAGGGTGGTTGTTGTTGTTGTGGTCTTCAGTACTGAGACTGGTTTGAAGCGGCTCTCCATGCTACTCTATCCTGTGCAAGCTTCTTCATCTCCCAGTACCAAATGCAGCCTACATCCTTCTGAATCTGCTTAGTGTACTCATCTCTCGGTCTCCCTCTACGATTTTTACCCTCCACGCTGCCCTCCAGTACCAAATTGGTGATCCCTTAATGCCTCAGAACATGTCCTACCAACCGATCCCTTCTTCTAGTCAAGTTGTGCCACAAACTCCTCTTCTTCCCAATTCTATTCAATACCTCCTCATTAGTTATGTGATCTACCCATCTAATCTTCATCATTCTTCTGTAGCACCACATTTCGAAAGTTTCTATTCTCTTCTTGTCTTAACTATTTATCGTCCATGTTTCACTTCCATACAACACTTAAATCAATACTCAATGTTAACAAATTTCTCTTCTTCAGAAACTCTTTCCTTGCTATTGCCAGTCTACATTTTATATCCTCTCTACTTCGACCATCATCAGTTATTTTGTTCCCCAAATAGCAAAACTCCTTTACTACTTTAAGTGTCTCATATCCTAATCTAATTCCCTCAGCATCACCTGATTTAATTTGACTACATTCCATTATCCTTGTTTTGCTTTTGTTGATGTTCATCTTATATCCTCCTTTCAAGACACTGTCCATTCCGTTCAACTGCTCTTCCAAGTCCTTTGCTGTCTCAGACAGAATTACAATGTCATCGGCGAACCTCAAAGTTTTTATTTCTTCTCCATGGATTTTAATACCTACTCCGAATTTTTCTTTTGTTTCCTTTACTGCTTGCTCAATATACAGATTGAATAGCATCGGGGAGAGGCTACAACCCTGTCTCACTCCCTTCCCAACCACTGCTCCCCTTTCATGTCTCTCGACTCTTATAACTGACATCTGGTTTCTGTACAAATTGTAAATAGCCTTTCGCTCCCTGTATTTTACCCCTGCCACCTTCAGAATTTGAAAGAGAGTATTCCAGTCAACATTGTCAAAAGCTTTCTCTAAGTCTACAAATGCTAGAAACGTAGGTTTGCCTTTCCTTAATCTTTCTCCTAAGATAAGTGGTAGGGTCAGTATTGCCTCACGTGTTCCAACATTTCTATGGAATCCAAACTGATCTTCCCCGAGGTAAGCTTCTACCAATTTTTCCATTCGTCTGTGAAGAATTCGCATTAGTAATTTGCAACTGTGACTTATTAAACTGATTGTTCGGTAATTTTCACATCTGTCAACACCTGCTTTCTTTGGGGTTGGAATTATTATATTCTTCTTGAAGTCTGAGGGTATTTCGCCTGTCTCATACATCATGCTCACCAGATGATAGAGTTTTGTCAGGACTGGCTCTCCCAAGGCTGTCAGTAGTTCTAATGGAATGTTGTCTACTCCCGGGGCCTTGTTTCAATTCAGGTCTTTCAGTGCTCTGTGAAACTCTTCACACAGTATCATATCTCCCATTTCATCTTCATCTACATCCTCTTCCATTTCCATAATATTGTCCTCAAGAACATCGCCTCTGTATAGACCCTCTATATACTCCTTCCACCTTTCTGCTTTCCCTTCTTTGCTTAGAACTGGGCTTCCATCTGAGCTCTTGATATTCATACAAGTGGCTCTCTTTTCTCCAAAGGTCTCTTTAATTTTCCTGTAGGCAGTATCTATCTTACCCCTCGTGAGATAAGCCTCTACATCCTTACATTTCTCCTCTAGCCATCCCTGCTTAGCCATTCTGCACTTCCTGTCGATCTCATTTTTGAGATGTTTGTGTTTCTTTTTGCCTGCTTCACTTACTGCATTTTTGTATTTTCTCCTTTCATCAATTAAATTCAGTATCTCTTCTGTTACCCAAGGATTTCTACTAGGCCTCGTCTTTTTACCAACTTGATCCTCTGCTGCCTTCACTATTTCATTCCTCAAAGCTACCCATTCTTCTTCTACTATATTTCTTTCCCCCATTCCTGTCAATTGTTCCCTTATGCTCTCCCTGAAACTCTGTACAAGCTCTGGTTCTTTCAGTTTATCCAGGTCTCATCTCCTTGTTTCTTCAGTTTTAATCTACAGTTCATAACCAATAGATTGCCGTCAAGAGTCCACATCTGCCCCTGGAAATGTCTTACAATTTAAAATCTGGTTCCCAAATCTCTGAATTACCATTATATAATCTATCTGAAACCTTTTAGTATCTCCAGGGTTCTTCCATGTATACAACCTTCTTTCATGATTCTTGAACCAAGTGTTAGCTATGATTAAGTTATGCACTGTGCAAAATTATACCAGGCGGCTCCCTCTTTCATTTCTTAGACCCAATCCATATTCACCTACTACTTTTCCTTCTCTTCCTTTTCCTACTGTCGAATTCCAGTCACCCATGACTATTAAATTTTCATCTCCCTTCACTACCTGAATAATTTCTTTTATCTCATCACACATTTCATCAATTTCTTCATCATCTGCAGAGCTAGTTGGCATATAAACTTGTACTACTGTAGTAGGCGTGGGCTTCATGTCTATCTTGGCCACAATAATGCGTTCACTATGCTGTTTGTAGTAGCTTACCCGCACTCCTATTTTTTATTCATTATTAAACCTACTCCTGCATTACCCCTATTTGATTTTGTATTTATAACCCTGTCTTCAGCTGACCAAAAGTCTTGTTCCTCCTGCCACCGAACTTCACTAATTCCCACTATATCTAACTTCAACCTATCCATTTCCCTTTTAAAATTTTCTAACCTACCTGCCCGATTAAGGGATCTGACATTCCACACTCCGATCCGTAGAACGCTAGTTTTCTTTCTCTTGATAACGACATCCTGTCGAGTAGTCCCTGCCCGGAGATCCGAATGGGGGACTATTATACCTCCAGAATATTTTACCCAAGAGGACGCCATCATCATTTAACCATACAGTAAAGTTGTATGCCCTTGGGAAAAATTACGGCTGTAGTTTCCCCTTGCTTTTAGCCGTTCGCAGTACCACAACAGCAAGGCCGTTTTGATTAGTGTTACAGGGCCAGATCAGTCAATCATCCAGACTGTTGCCCCTGCAACTACTGAAAAGGCTGCTGCCCCTCTTCAGGAACCACACATTTGTCTGGCCTCTCAACAAATACCCCTCCGTTGTGGTTGCACCTACGGTATGGTTATCTGTATTGTTGAGGCACGCAAGCCTCCCCACCAACGGCAAGGTCCATGGTTCATGGAGGGGGGGGGGGGGGGGGGGGGGGGGGGAGGCAAAGGTGGCACGTTATTATAAGGGCAAGCATCCTATCTCCCTGCAGCCTTGGAGCTTGGTGTATCTAAGAAATCGTTTGGCACAGAGTAAAGGGGTATCCAGGGCACAACAGCCAGCTCAAGTTTGCCAGGGGGGACCAAGGTAGCATGGAAGGTTGAGCCCAGATCAGTCAACCCCACACCGCCTTGTCCCACATTAAGGAGTGGGGGAAGGGGGGGGGGGGAGGGGAAGGGTGGGTTGTTCATGATGCATGGCAGTATTTCTGGTGTGCTACACACTATCAACTCTGCTCTCTTCCTGGTTACATCTTTGGCAGAGGCAAGGTGACAGCAAAAAGGCAGGCTAGATCACGAGGAATGGCTATACAGAGGTGCAAGCAGCTTGCCAGAGGGAGGTGTTTACTCTGCTAGTGTAAGTGACTGAAGGTATGTTGTGTGGGGCCTGGTGCCAGGCTCCCTTGAGAAGCCGAACAGAGTCCCAAGACGGCAGCTGCTTGAAGAAGATGTCGTTGGACACCATACCCACAATGCGGAAGAGCTGTGTGAAGTCACTGTAACTGTGGAAAGATTCAGCCATCTGTTGGAAGGCAATAAACTTCCTTTTTATTTGATGAGAACATCTCCAATTCATAGCCACAAACTTATATGTGCTAAAATATGCTTGCTCCTTCACTTCAGTTTGCTTTTGTGCTTTCCTGACCTGGTATCAATGATTGATAATCAGCTACGACATTTCCAATTCACCTTGTGATTTATATTTTCCTGCTCTCTCAGGCATAAGCATGACATTTTTGTCTGCTCATGAGGTTTGATCAGCTGATACAGTGAGCTCACGTCTGTTTGTAATCATTTTGCTCTCTTGAGCATTGAGATCATATGGTGTAAAAGTTTTGTATTTCATTAACTTGTTCTGTTCTGTGTATGTTGCAGCAGTAACTTGTATACATACATAATGAGAGAATTATTGTTCTATACTTTTTTCTATTACCGCTGAATTGGTGTGACAGTTGTGCACCATCCGTATTTTGAAAATGAAAGGCTTGTGCACAGGCAAGAATGCTTGCACTGTAATAGGATACTTGTGTCTGATTAGGTAAAAATTGAGAACTTTCTGTGGATGAGTGAGCACAAGTCTGCTTCTCCACTTTTGTAGTGTAAAGATTAGAGTTTTTGAGTTTTGATTTTCTTTATAATTAATTGGTGGAGTAATTTCTCATTATGTATTTTACAGTAGTAATCAGTGTATTACATGACTGACAAGAGTCTTGAGGTTCCTTCTGGCCTCGATGCAAACTGGCAATGATAGCGGCACACTGGGTGCATATTGTAAATATTGAATGGACGAGAATGCACACAAAGCAATAAGGTACACATCTTTACTGAATTAAGAATGATCAGCCATCTGATATAGATGCCATAAGTATTACAGTTAATCTTTTGTTTTGTCAATTCAGTTGTAATTTTTAGTGCTGTTTCATCTCTTATGTAAGTGTGCATTGCTGTGAGAGGCATGCACAGATGTGTATTATTTAGTGTTTCTCTTGAAAGGTCACACTAAATGGTAGCTATTACTTTTGTTGGTCCACTTACATTTAAAGAATTGGTTACAACCATGAAAATTTATACTGGCTCAGCTGTAAGTTTTCTAGTAAGGCCTCCTCACTGCAGAATTCTGATTTTGGTATGCACAAGTACCTGCCCTGCTGATTTTGGTTGGCCTCCTTTTGACTTGAGGTACCTGTTGGGATTGGCCTCTTGGTTGCATAAATTAATAATTTCTGCAAAGGTATGAGATTGGTTAATTGGGGAAGCTGTGAGTGATTGCTTCAAGTTGGGCTAGTGTGTCAATGAGTGTTTAAATTCTTGTCGCTCCAATGCTTAACTGTGTAACTGCGTAGGCAAAAACCGAGGTGTGGTATTATTTAAAGAATACTATCAGTAACTGATTGCCTGCAGCAGTGCCACAAGATTAAACTCACTCTGTACTGTGTGTTGGCAGCACTGCGACTCCCATGTTCTGTATAATAATTCAGCTAATTTGGCATAACTGAACAGTACTTGCACTTTAGATTTTATGTACTTGTACATTTTTTTTAATGGTCCCAAGACTATTTGTGCACCAAGAGTACTTATTCCACATACCTGTGAGTATTAAGGGCTGCAAGTGCATAATATCGATTTCAAGATATTAACTCAGTAATACTCAGTAATACTATGCAGCCTTGTCACTGTCTGTTGTTTTATAAAGGAGAGTAAATTTTAGATTTGTGTCTCCACTAGGACTGTTGATATTGTTAGAAATATTGGGAACCTGATATATAGATATTTAAAAAAAAAAAAATCATTATTGACCCTCGGCATATCGACAAAAAGTATCGGTATATCAAAGGAAAAAATATCGACATATTGGTCTATAAAAATATTGGCTACACATTGTAAATATACTGGTGATTTTAGAGTTGTATATTTAAGTATTGATTTATTATTCTGTACCGCAACAAACTAGCATCCTGCCTATCCCCCTCAGAGCAAGAATTGAAAGAAAAACAATTTGAAAATTTGTATGTTAGTAATGGGCCTCTGTGCAGATGAAAAGCTTGTATTACAATACTTTTTTGGTCGACTGTTGTGTTGGTAATTAACAACTGTGTACATGGTGCAGTGTCATGAAATATTTCATTCCAGTTAAACTCTCATACCTTATTTTCTTAATTAGTGATTGGCTATATGACCAAATAAACCTTTTTTCATGCTGATGTAGGAAAATTGCCTGTAGAAGATAATGCTGCAGTTTCTGTTGGTAGCAGTGAATGCCAGTTACGTCAGCATTTCCCCTCACACATCTCCACCCACTGCGAAGACCAATCTTGTCATTTAGATTTTTGTTCATCATTTTTAGCAACTGTTTTTGAAAAACGCCGATGTGAAGAAATAGCACACTAAAAAACAATTCCCTTCACACTGCCATAACCCTCCCCCCTTCCCAGTACAATTGGACTTCTTCTTTTGTGCCATCTATACTTGCTTCCCACAATCACATAGTCAAGGAGAAAGACTGGATGTGATGAAAGCTCAAACAGTAGTAAGACTCCTTCACACTATAAAACTAAAATTATGTTCTACTACAATTTCAAGAGAATTATTTCAAATATTTACCAAAAATCACAAAAAATATAATATAAAATAAAAATAGCGGAACTCAATATTGCCATTTTAATAATGACATATCAATTTTCATATCAACATATTGATATATCAGGGAAGAAAATATCACCAATATATATCGATATTTTCTCAGGGAAATATCAATATATCAATATTTTATCAACAGCAACAGCCCTCATCTCCACATTACTAACTGTATTACTGTATATTTAAGTAAGGAAATTATTTGGTGGCATTATCACATTATTATAAAGATTAGTTCATGCCTTTTAACAGATTTCCACAAAATTTTGCTGTCTGTAATTTTTTTAATTGTGTAAATAAACTCACTTTTAACTTTGGACTTCATTTAGTTGGGAACCAGTACCTTATGCGTTCCAAACCTAGTTCCCTACCGAATCAATGGTAACAGAGCATGGTTGAGTGGAGGGGCAGGGTTCTAATCCTGCTGCAGAGGCATTTAGGAAATGCTCGAATTATCAGCCATCATTTTCCTACAGCCTAGCCATACTGATCACCTGACCTTAACCCATGTGACTTCTGGCTGTGTGGTTATCTGAAAGATGTTGTTTAAGTGCTCCAATTACAAACGTAGCTGAACTGAAGGCATTCATTGCACAACACATTCTGAACATGACCCCTGAGACACTCCGATTTGTTGTGGAACATGCTGTTTCTTGGTTTCAGCTCATGGCAGAAAACGTTGGCAGAAAATGGTGGCCAGCATAGTGAACTGTCTTGTGAAACTGATGTAATTTTGCTTTTTATGCAGTTTTCAACCCCAGGACAATAAAAAAACCAATGTCAATTTGCTTTTCTGCAGTTTTTGTCCCCAGCATAATTAAAAACTGATGCCATTTTGTTTTATATGCAGTTTTTGGCCACAGGACAATTAAAAACTGATTTTTTCCATGCAATACGGTACGATCTTGTCATGGTGGATGGGCTTATCTAACTACCAGTGATAAAACTGTTGACTGTTGAACTTGTGCATTCACACACATTGAACAGTACGGATGGTGTAATGTGCAACTCAAACCAGAGCCATTGTACTGTGATTCATCAGTCATTTGTAGCCGACCCCAGATTCTTTGATCGATTTGCAGTAGGGGACCAAAAACAGTGAAGTCATCAGACCCATCGCGTTAGGAAAGGATGGGGAAGGAAGTTGGCTGTGCCATCTGAAAGGAACCATCCTGGCATTTGCCTGAAGTGGTTTAGGGAAATCACAGAAAACCTAAATTAGAATGGTCAGACACGGGTTTGAACTGTTGTCCTCCCACATGTGAGTCCCGTGTGCTGACCACTGCGCCACCTCGCTTGGTGGGCCAACCTCATTTATGTTACGATGTTCACTGGATCATCTATTGGTAAAATTTTTATTATTATTATTATTATTTTTATTCTTTTGACATTTCCCCCTGCCTCTATAATATGTTGTTGAAATGTGATGTCATTCTGAGTAGTGGTTTTCTTTCTACAGCATTTTAAAACTGGAAATTTAATTATGGACATCCTGTATCATTAGGTGTGGCCCTCACTTGTGAGGAATGCTTTTCTTTTTCCCAGTTCTGTCACCTCAACTCAGTTCATCCAACATACAATTTACCATGCAAGTGGAACAGGATGGTGCCCTCCCATTTCTTGACTTCCTAGTGAAACAGAACCTAGATGACAAACTGGCACACAGTGAGTACAGAAAGTTTGCACACACTGCCTCCAGTGGTCACCATATCTCCCAATATGAAGGCATCTTAGTCACACTATGACCCATCTGCGATCAAGACAGTCTTCTAACTGAGGTGATGCACCTGGAGACAACAATCCATGGAAATGGGCACAGCAGCAAACATATATGGGGTGCATTTGGACAGGTTGTACAGAGACAACAGCAGGAAGAAAGAGAAGAGCACAAATCATTAGCACGCATCTTGTTTTTCTGCAATACTTCCAGAAAAGTAAGCAGAGTCTTGGAAGTGACACAATGTCAAATGAGTATTTCATCATCCGCTAAGACCCTGACACTACTAGCGTCAGTTAAGGATGGTCTAAGCCTTCACTAATGAGGGATCTACCAAATCCCCTGCCAATGTGGCAAAGTATACACTGGAGAAATTGAATGCATTATAGAAGAGAGATGCCATGAACACAGATCAAATGGTTCAAATGGCTCTGAGCTCTACGGGACTTAACATCTGAGGTCATCAGTCCCCTAGAACTTAGAACTACTTAAACCTAACTAACCTAAGGACATCACACACATCCATGCCCGAGGCAGGATTCTAACCTGTGACCGTAGCGATCGCACGGTTCCACACTGAAGCGCCTAGAACCGCTCGGCTGGCCGTGAACACAGATGCTGTACTGAATAATACTAAATAACTAAATCAGTGATTGTCAACTATAGCACAAAAACTGGCTATACTATAGATTACAACAGAACCGAGATACTTAGGCAATCTTCCTCCTTCTGTGGTTGTGTGATTAAAGAGTTCATTGAAAGTAAGGTCCAAGACAGTCTAACTAACAAGACAGTGGCCTAAAACTGAGCCGAGAAAAAGAAAACTTTTCCCATACAGTGAGGTCTGCATTCGATGACAACAGCATGGACACTGGTGACCACAGCTCACAGCCACCCTCACCACCACCACCGCCTATCACAGTGAGTGCTCTGATAGTGACAGGAGCAGAGTGACAGAGGGGTAATGGCCAATATATACAAGACAGCAACAAGAGCGCAACAGCAGTCATCAGAAACCACCTGTAAACGGCAACGAGTCTGTTCGCCAAATTATCACAGACAGGTGACGTGACCCAAACAGATTCATTCTTTCATTCCCTCTGTTCATGCATGTGCTATTACTATTACTTTACTCCTCCTCAATTTTCTTTTTCTTCTCTTTCACTACAGGCTCAAAATTTTTGTTATGCTGGTTTATTATCATTTTTTGTTATAAATGCAGTACCAGATTGGACAGTTCCACACATTTTCTTCACCATACAGTAAAAAAAATACAGATGCATATTTATCAGCCCCTCTCCTTGGTCTCTCATTTATAACAATGGTACAGCAACATCATTTTCTGCCCCCCCCCCCCCCCCCCCCCCCCCCCGTTTCTTTGTCACCCATTCCACTTCTTGCCAGAGCCTTTATAATATCACCTTCACACATCATGGTCATGCACCTTCACACATCATGGTCATGACCTACTGATTACCTTTGTCATTAGTAGTAGCTCATGATGTGAAACATTTAAAAAGTGGATTATTGGCTCCAACTGAAAAATTTCTTTTTGACAGACCAGAATTTCTTGAAGGTGTATTCTCATATGATGGATCTAATATTCTGGCAGAGCCCTCCCTGCACAATAGTAGAAGGTGCACATTATTTGGTCTCCATGGAACCTTTTGCTGCCATTTACTGAATGATTAAGTTTCTTATACCAAAATCTATTGCCTTTGTCAAGTGCATGTATTTCTGACACTGCATTGCCTCTATAGAAAGCTTTTCATCACTTGGTATAACTTTTGCCATTACTCAGTCACTCAGCTGACTATGATTATTTTCTCAGTATATGTACAAATAATTCTTCCTCTCTATTCCTGAGACTAAATAAAAGGCTGTATGTGGACATTTCACTTTATTTTTCGGTTAAGTATGTAGCAATTTTGTGTAGTTATTTTTTTTTCTCCATTGGAAGTATCACAGATAATCACCACTGATAAAACATTTAAAAATAAAAGGAGCAAAATATGTATGTTAGAAAGGGTCATTTATTTAGTTGTATAGACTGGCTTCAACATGCCCGGATAGCTGTGTGTGTTAAAGTGCTGCTTCTGGGACAAGGAGGTGTGCAGACCGGCAACGAGGTTCCACGTGCCGACCAGCCCGGATGTGGTTTTTAGGCAGTTTTCAACATCCTATGTGAATATCAGGCTGGTACCCAAGTCCCAACTCAGTTACATGATCTGCAAACATTTAGAAAACTGCTGTTCACTTTCACACGAACAGCATTACACACAGAGAGTTGGGATACAAATATGCTGACCCGGAGGGTAATGGGGGTGGTGACAGGAAGGGTGTCTGGTCACCCCTTAAATTAACCATACCAAATCTGTTCAAACTTTCACTGATGCAGGACAATAGCACACGAAAAAGAAGGTGATTTAGACTGGCTTCAAATACTAAGACCATAGTCACAAAAAAGAAAGTTTCGTTGATGAGCATAGATCACTTAACTTAACCTCTTTACAAATTATATAGAAAAATTGGTTCCTGCTTACTGTAGTTGTGATTTTTCTCCGCATTCAGCAAGAGCAGTCAGGCCAGAGTCAAGAGATTCATTAATATGCACCCAACTTAAGTCCACCTCCACTAAACTATGATTCCATTTTTGCATAATCAGCTCCAAACCAGAAACATTTTTCCGTGAGATACAGCAACCTGAAAAATATGTTAGAAAGAATACGAGACCTGGAGAACAACTACTGCCATTCAGAAATAGAGTTATTGGAATAGAGGTAACAAATTGAACAATAATTTTTTAAATTCTCCATTCAGGATGTTTGTAACAAATAAAAAGAACCTTGTATTTCCCATATGGCTCTTTCAGTTACATCAGGGGACATTTCCTTACCTGTATGATTCTCTTCGCATTTACAAACTTCCTTGTCTTTAAAACTTACATCTTGTCATTCCCTTTTTGAAAATAAAAGCCAATAATTTTAATTTTTCTTCATTCCACATATGAAAACTTTTTCACATCTCCACACCATCTCTCCAATATTTCAGCTACAGTAATTAAAACAAACCCTTGTGTGACCTGAATGACAGTATTATTATCTGCCACACAGTGTACACAGACTTGCAGAATTTGTATGTACATAGATGTCTATTTCCTAACAATGATATCCACTGAAAATGTACCCCTGAGGAAAAAGAAAATTCAGTTTGGACTGCATTACCATGATCTAACATTAATTCACTTAGTGTCCCCAGACTTATGATTTCAGTTCCCCATTGGGGTATGCTACTGTGGTGATCTTCAGTCCAAAGATTGATGTTACTACATTCCAACATTTATGGTGTCTGTTTTGATATACAGTGGAACCTCGCGTTGTGAGCATAATTCAATCTAGAATCTTACTTGTAGTCTGAAACACTCATTAAGCAAAACAATTTATCCCATATAAATTAATGTAAAATACAATAATGTGTTCCATGCAGAAAAAGTACTAAATGTTTTTCTTATTCACGCCATTTATTCAAAGAAAATTTTACATACAGTACTATGTAATTTATTATTCACAATGCATGACTAATTATTTTTTACTAGGAAGCTATCTATAGCCATTTGTTTCTGCCGACACTTCAACACTTGGCAAAAATGCGACACTGCATTATTGTCACAAAATTTGTAGCATCCATAACAACTGCTTTATTGGGGTGATGATTTTCAATGTACGATGCAACCGATTACCGTGCTTTCAGCATTTCTCTTACTGCGCCAGAAGATTGCTGCTTTGCTGTTACTGCCTCCTCCTCCTCCTCCTCCTCCTCCTCCTCCTCCTCCCCCCCCCCCCCCCCCCCCGCCCTCTGCACAACTTTCTGTTGTAAAACACACTGCACCTGCATAAGCTCTTTAGTGATCACTTCTTGGCTGTGATCTTCCACAAGCTCATCGATATCATTGTTATTCACTTCTAGTCCCATGCTCTTCACCAAAGACACAATCTCACTGACTACAGGCTCCACAGGTACTGACTCAAATGCCTTAGCACCACATTCAACAAGGCACTCCAGCCAAAGCTTCTTTCAAGCAGATGTGAGAGTTCTCTTGGTAACCCCTTCCCATGCCTTTTCAATTATCTTGATGCAGGCAACGATGTTGAAGTGATATTTGCAAAACTCTCTGAGAGTGAGATTGGTAGCTTCAGTCAACTCAAAGCAATGCTCGAAGAGTGCTTTAGAGCAGAGCTTCTTAAAGTTAGAAATAATCCACTGGTCCACACGCTGGAGTAACAGAGTGGTGTTGGGAGGTACAAATTGGATCTTGACAAAATGAAATTCTTCAAGGTGGTGGTCTTGTAGGCCTGGAAAATGGGCAGGAGTGTTGTCCATAACAAGCAAGACATGGAGGGGCAGATTCATCTCAAGCAAATATTTTTTCACCAAAGGACCAAACACTTCACTGATTCAATCACAAAAAAGATCACGTCACCGAAGCCATGTTATCGAAGCTCCACGTCACATTTAACCTGCTCTTCTGGACTTTACACTTCTTGAAGGCTCGTGGAATTTCTGAATGGTAAACGAGCGGTGGTTTAATTTTCAAATCACCGCTTACATTGCCACAAAATAGCAGTGTGAGATGGTCTTTCATTGGCTTGTCACCAGGCAATGCATTCTACTCTGCTGTTATAAAGATACGCTTTGGCATCTTTTTCTAGAATAGATCCGTCTCATTACAATTAAAAACCTGTTACAGCAGATAACCCTCAGAATCTACGAGCATCTTGAAGTTGCTGATGAAGTTCTATTCTGCCTTCGTGTTGGAGCTGGCTGCTTTGCTGTGACTCACAGCACTGTGGATGTTGGTTCTTCTCTTAAACTTCTCAAACCATCCACAGCTTCCCTTAAACACTTCTTTGGCTGCTATGATCCTGGTGTCTTCTTAATGAGGTTGGTGAAAATCATTCTTGCCTTCTCACAAATGATGTTCCCGTTAATAGTGTTGCCTCTCAACCGCTTTTTATTTATCCATATAAGGAGCAACATTTTGATATTGTCCCTTTGAAGCATCTATCTTTTTAATCTTGTCCTTGTTCTTGAGGATAGTGCAAATAGTTGATGTAGATTGATTGTATGTGTGTGCTAAATCAGCAATGGTCACACCATGTTTGCATTTTTCTATGATTTTACATTTCATTTCTAAGATCATTTTCTTTCTCCTATGTTCATCTTCTTGTGGCTTTATCTTCAGGGACATTTCTATGAAGGTTATTAAAATTTGCACACAAAAAAACTGTGTGAACACAAGTTTAGAAAAATGTGTGATCACAAGCTGCACTGAGATGGTAGCAGAAAGAGCACTAAATCCAGACTGCAGTACACACTAAAGACATTGTTCATATGCCTTTGCTGACAATGAAACATTTCCCCTGTCACACCAAGCCCAAATGGCTGGTAATGTCACACTAAATCATTGTCATTCATTATGTGAAACATTGCTTGTCAACCGAGTCATTTTTTTTTTACAATTTGTTTTGCTCTTTATGCAAATTGTGTGTTATAGGAGGTGCTCGTTAAGTGAGGTGCCACTGTATAATAGTAATACAAATATCATAAAATACTACAAGCTTTTTTCATTTACTAGAGAACAGGCAGAAAGAAAACAACCTATGAATGCATAGACTTTACATCCAGCATGCAATGTTTTGTTAGTATGATTCAGCACATCACCAAAGCTCACTGTACTATCAGCAAATAATAAAGCACTCACTTAGTGTATAAATCTAAATTTCTCAAACAATTTAAAAATAACTTCATATCGAATTAGATAATCTACTACTTTACACCTGTGGCAGACAACTCTATGGAGACTACGAACTTTATATGCGTCTTTGTTCTGTTGCTGAATCGTAGATGTGAGGCATGAGCATTGATTTAATGACTGCCTGCATGGTCCAGTAGTTAGCGTTACTAAGAACTGACAGGGGGGCCTGACTTATTTTCAGTGACCACCTTAGACTCTAGAATGGGAGGCCAAATTGGAAGTTATTTGAATTAATAAGGTCTGTTATTGATACACAGACTATCAATGCAGGATCAGATTCAAAGGTTTACAAAAATCTGTGAGCCATATGACATTCATTCATTCACTGAATTTAAATAGTTTGGATGAATTAGACTTAACCACTGTGGAAGTCCGAGTTTCGAAAATTGCTTGCACAGTAAGAACTTGCAAAACAAACATAATATCTAAGGAAAAAATATTAATAAAATTATTTGTTATCATGCAGTTCTGTAAAATTTTATGCAAGGACTAACAAATACAAGATCTCATGTTTAGCTTGCACAAAAACTACAGTCACACAAAAAAATGAAGCACCTATATAACAAGGTCAGATTTCAATGTAACTTCATACACATACATATCATTGGCAGGTATGTAAATGAATAGGGTTGCAATTCTCTGTGACATATATAACACCAACATGAGTGCATTAATGTTGTTTGTATTTAGTGTTGTTACCAGGCCTGGTAGAGTATATAAGGGTTGTGAAAACCATCAGATGTTGAGTGGTCACCGTAAAGGACACCGAGATGCAGCGCACTCATGAGAGACAGCATTATCATCACTTGATAGAATTTGAAAGGGGTCCCACTGTGAGTCTCCACTTGGCCAGCTGGTCGAATTGTGCAATATCCAGATTTGTGGGGCATTCAGATGTGATCTTGGTCCAGCTTTGAACTGTATGGAATCATAAGTGCAGGCATACTCGTCAACATTCTGGTCGACCACATCTGACCACCACAAGGGAGGATCGTCGTACTGTGCACCGTGCACATTGTAATCCCTTCACATCCACACCTGGCATCTGATGATGCATAATGGACTTCCTGTGTCATTCTGTGTCATCCTGTACCATCGGTCAGAGACTAACAGGAGCCACACTAGGGAGTTACCATCCCACGTATAGGCTGCCATTAAAACCACAGTGCAAACAGCTGCATTTGGAGTGATGCTGTCACCAAGAAGCACGGACTGCTGATGAATGGCGTCTCGTTGTATTCAGTACGGAATTGCAGTTCTGCACTACCCTGGATGACCATCATTGGCACGTATGGTGCCGATCTGGGAAGAGGTCTCTTTCTTCCAGTGTTTTGGAAAGGCAGAACAGAGTAACTTCTGGTGTCACAGTGTGGGGGAACCATCGGGTATGACTTCTGGTCATGGCCAGCATTTATTGAGGTAACTCTGATGGCTCAATGGTATGTCACATCTTGCATCCCCACGTGCTAGTATTCCTGCAATACTACTGTGGCGCCAATTCTCAACAAGAAAACGCTTGTTGCACATGACATATCTCTATGAACTGTTTGTGTGAGGTTGAGATAATCCCGTGGTCAGCAAGATTCCCAGTCTGTCTCTGGCAGACCATGTGTGGGACCAGTTTGGACATCATCTCCTTCCCAGTGTCCGTATATCAAGTACCAGTGACAACATTTGTGGGCCAGCTTCCCTCAGGAGAGGATACAACTGCTTTATGACCCTCCTCCCAACTGAATCAATGTAGACATCCATGCCAGATGGAGTGCAATGTCACACTCATAAGTGGGCTCATACTTTGTAAATCTGACACGATATAATCAGTGAAATAACTTCACATACTCTCTCAACCCATGAAGTTTCAATTCATCTCGTCCTCCCCTTCTGGGTGCTTCACTTTTTTTGTCAAGCAGTGTATTTAGAAGGATGCTGAAGACAAATCTAAAATAAAATTAACTCTTTCCCATTTTTGACAAATATACTAAATTAATGTAGTTTCTATAAAATTAAGTGTATGTTTTGCCTGAGGAACTACAAAGTCACAAACATGAATTGCAATATAGAGGAGGCATTGAGTAGCAGACAGGCACATCTAAAAGTGGACTAACCTACTGGACAAAATCCTCCTTCAGATTTAGAAAAACACAATACTCATCCATACATGTAGAGGGATGTGGCAGGGGTCTGCTAGGTACAACATTGACAGGCTATGCTGGGAGAGGGGAGAAGGACAGGATGGGGGAGAGGAGAGAAGCAGAGAAGGGGAACAGACCATGCAGGCATGCTGGGGGTTAGAAGGCAAGAGTGCTAGGGGGGGGGGGGCAGGAGGGGGGGGGGACACAAGGCATGTGTGAGCTTGCAGCAGGAGCAGGGAAAGGAGCAGGGGCAGGTGGAAGATATGGACTAGCGAATGTTGAGATCAGGGTGGTCATAGGAGGAAACAATATGCCACAGGAGATTTAATGCCTGCGCTATTCTGAAAAGCTGTTGTTGGTGGGAAGAATACAGATGGCACAGGCTATGAAGCAGTCGCTGAAGTCAAGTGCGCCGTGTTGCACAGTATGTTGGGCAACCGTGTCTCTTGGTCACAGTTTGGTGGTGGCCACTCATGTGGACAGGCAGCTTGTTTGTGGTTATGCCTGCATAGAATGCAGCACAGTGGTTGCAGCTAAGTTGATACGCAACATGGCTTCTTTCACAGTGTAGCCCTGCTTTCAATGGGGAAGGAAACGCTTGTGACACGACTAGAATATCTGGTAATTGTCTTTTACAGAAAAATGAGGAATTGGGTAAGCCTCTGGGAGCAGGGGTGAACATACAAGGATACTGCACTGGTTGGGTAGGTGGCAGAATACCACTGTGCGGTATTGTAGCCTATTGATGCCACACAGGGAGCAATTGTTCTGGGTGCAGAGATTGGCACTAGAGAATCCATTGCAGTCTGACAGTAGCAGCGACAGCAATCGGCAATGCCCAACTGCCAGCCACATGAGTGCCATGACACCTTAGCTGAGGTGCCACCAGCAGCATGGACCACGTGTTTAAGACACTGCCCAACCGCATCTCTGCCTAGTTGAGTAGCTCCAGTCTAGCAGAGCTTGAGTATTGTTACAGTTGCAGTCACAACTTTCCCGACAAGTGTAGTGCAACAGAACTGGCCTCAAGACATGACTTATGTTTAATTCTGAGGCTTGCTAGCCAGAGTTGAATTGTGAACTGTTAAGATGTTTAACTTGTCCCAGCATTGTCCCAGGACTTGTATAATGATTTCGATGAGGATTCATTGTGCTAAGTTGCATATATTACAATATTTCTCACACTGCTTGTGTTTTCTCATTCTTTTTATTTTTGCCTCAGAAGCCCATGCAAGGTCCAAAAGGGCACGTCACAATTTTGGTGATGGGTCTTTACTTGGTCACTTCACTGGCGATGTGGATTGTGGAAGGTCACGTTCATTGACAAGCAAGGATTGTGGCAATTTCATTTTTGACAATGACTACCAGGCTGTTTTTGTGAGAGGACTTTTGTGGATTTACCACAAGCACAGCATAATTCTGCTTTATTTCAGAGCCAGTGCCATGCCCACCAGATGTTTTAGTGTACCAAAGTGTGTACTTTACTCAGTGTTCCTATAGACCTAATTGTATTGTGGTTTGTTTCAGCACTGCACTTCTCGTTTTCTGCTTTTTGTTTGTTGCTTTCCTCTACTGCATTTGCTAGTGTATTTGCAACTGAAACCACTTTGTTGTGTTTTGCTTTGTGAACCATGAGCACACAACACATGTATCTGACAAATGTTGTTCACTTTCAGGCATAGCAGATACTGTAATTAATGGAAGGAATGACCAAGTTACTGGACGTTCAAACTAAGACATCAGCATTGCTTGCTGCTGCCCCAGCACCATCACAGCAAACAATACCTGCACATGCCCTGCAGTTCAGACAATTTAACACACAGCAGGAAAAATGGGCAGAGCATATAGTGTAGTCATACACACACACTGTGGCGCACCACATTCAAGGTATAGATTGACATACACATCTTTTGTCAATGGTAGGAGTGGAAGTGTATATCTCTGTTGCAAACTGTTTCCAATGACCCATCCTGAAAGTGTTTCATATGAAGAAATAGTTGCTGCCCCAATAGATACTTTGACAAACAGATTCATGTGGTATCTTTTAGACTCAAGTTTCTCAGACTTTACAGACAGCCCACTCAAACAGGAAATAGGTAGCAGAGATCTGACTATACAGTGTAAATTTAAGTGTGAATGTGAAAAATTCTATAGTGATGAGATGTTACGTGATGCCATAACACAGAATGTCTCAGACAGTTGTATCTTCCTGTCGGGTAGACCGTTCGCCTGGTGCAAGTCTTTCGATTGGACGCCACTTCGGCGAGTTGCGCGTCGATGGGGATGAAATGATGATGATTAGGAGAACACAACACCCAGTCCCTGAGCGGAGAAAATCTCCGACCCAGCCGAGAATCGAACCCGGGCCCTTAGGATTGACATTCTGTCGCGCTGACCACTCAGTTACTGGGAGCGGACTGTATAGTAGTGACAGTAGCCAAGCGGTGCACGTAGATCACACACCATGACCCAGCATGGCACATGGTCATGTAGTGCAATGGAAGTAAACAACCATCCCAGACCAAACAGTCAGTTCCTAGGACAAAAATCTTGTCTGCTTTGTTTTAAGTGTAACAAGTGGCAGGGCATGCATGCACGCATGCACAATGTTACACTTGCGAAAAGTGTGGTCACATTCAAACTGTTTGTTTGGAAAAGATCATTTAGAAAAAGTAAGGAGTTCATTCCTCTAAAACTCAAGCCATGAGTATTAATGTACTCACATCCAAACTAGCTAAGGAGAAGAACAGTGTAACATCAAAATCAAAGTCAGTGTCAAATTCCCAGAACTTGTCTTCTGTTCAAAGGTAGGTAACAAGTTGTTTGTGTCATTGAACATTTCCAAGCAGGACCCTGAAGCATCTGTCACACTTTTGAAACATGTTATGAGAGGCTAGGTCAGCCTAAACTTTGTCAGTCGCAGTTTTGCCTATATACCGGGTGGTTATAATTAAAATGCAGCTACTCGCAAAGGGCTGTAATTGTCATATGACAGTGAAACTGGGTAGTTATGCTAATGCGGAAGTGATTTATGCTGCAAAAAAATTAGTTCTAATTTTGGCCACTAGGTGCAAATCTGGCACTGCGAACGCATGAACAACATATAGAAATACTTCCATATGTGATGGATTAGGAATGGGATGAGGCAGAAAAGTTCAAACAAGTGAGAAAGACACAATGGTGATTTTATTATTAACAGTCATTTACACAATTTGTCCAGTGTGAACACCAGAGACATCAACAAGACGCTGCGTCCATAAAATGATGTGACCAACAGTTGTTCGCAGCAGTTCTGATGAAATCTGAGCAATGTGTTCCTGTATACTGGCCTTCAGATGAAGTAGAGACCAAATGTGTACCTGGTAATCATGTTCTTTTAAATATCCCCAGAGCCAAAAGTCACATGGATTCGGATCAGTTGATCTTGCAGGCCATGCATCTGGAAAACCTCTGGAGATAATATGTTTGTGGAAGGTTGCATTAAGCAAGCAACACGAAGATGTGTCCCATCTAGCACGAAAACAGTAATTTCCACACAGTTATGCCCTTCCAAAGCAGGAATCTCATGCTGTACAATGAGGTTTTGAAATATGCAGCCACTGTTATACACCTGACAGGCCCTCTGGTTGTATTCTCTTCAAAGAAGAACAGAATAAGAATAAAGGTGCTTGTGAATTCACACCATACAGTCACGTATAGCAAGTGCAATGGCTCTTTGTGCACAACATGTGGTTTGCAGTGCACCAAATTCAGCACTTCTGTGTATTCACTGCACACTGTAGTGTAAAATGTGCCTCGTCACTCCATAGAATATTGTCTTGCCAAATGTCATCATCAACTTTGATTTTTGCCTGAAAATGAAGAGCAAATCCAGAATGTTGCTGCAGATCATGAGGCTTCAGTTGCCACACCATCTGGATCTTGTACAAGTACCAGTGTAAAATAGACCACAAAACTTTCCATACTGTTGACCACGGAATAGACAATCCCCGTGACACTGCATGAGCACTAGCACTACTTAGGGCATGGTCAGTTACAGCAACACAAACACCATCAGTGGGGTAGGACGCTTTCCTCTTCCAGCTACCCCACACAGCTCACTTGTGTCTTCCAATTTCATTATCATCTTTTTCATACCATTTACTGACATTGGGCCTCTACCTCGACCTTTCAGTCAGTAATATTCTCTCAATGCAGCACTGTAATTGCTGCTGTTCACATAAAATAGTTTCACTAACGGCACATGATCTCTCTTCTTTATAGCCATACTGTCCACTCACATTATGGCTTGTCACACGAGAGCACGGATGCCATGCCATCGTACAAACAGTGTACAGTGCCAGATTTACACCTGGTGGCCAAAATTGGAACTAATTTTCTTCCAGCATAAACTGGTTCCACATTAACACATTAGCATATCTAGCAAACATCCCTGCCATACAATAACTACAGGCCACATTGGAGCTCTGTGAGTAGCTGCACTTTAATTACAGCCACCTGGTTCAATGGTGATACTATCCTTATCTTAGGTGTTGGTAGTCTCTCTGCCACATTCAAGGAAGTTACAAAACCAGTTTTGTTTGTGGTTCTCGGTGCAAAAAAAAAACAGTCTGAACATTTTCGGCACGGACGCCTTTGACCTGTTTGGGTTGCAGATATAAGACAATGTGTTGTCAGTGAATGCTTTCGTGCCTAAAGACAGTGTCTCACAGTTACGTAATGAGCTTCACAACCTTTTTCGAGACATATTAGGCAAAGCTTACACTTCTGAGGCACACATAACATGAAAATAAATAACTGGCAATAGAAACACATGAGCTGTCCTATGGAAAAACCTGTGTGGTCTTGGTATAGGCAAAGCAAAAGCTGCAGCTGATTCCATTGTCCCAGCCAATGAACTGAACTGGTTCTTCACATTACCTTCAGTGACAACTGAACCACAAACAAAACAGAAACTGATTGATTACTTGATGAGGCTAGATGACTGCTGCCACAAAAATTTCTACCTAAGGCATGTTACTTGCAACACCATCAAAAAAGGCATCACGTGTCTCAGATCAGCATCTACTGGATATGACGGCGTCACAGTCCATATGATGAAGCTTATTATTGACCCACAACTGCCCACTAAACACATATCTTCAATCACTCCTTAACCACAAGTGTTTACCTGAGGCCTGGAAACACGGGCTAGTTAAGCCATTATCTAAAAAGGACACTGCCACAGTACCCTCTGATTACCAACCTATTTGCATTCTTCTTGCATTGTCCAAGGCCTCAGAACATATAGTCCACGATCAGGTAACAAATTACCTAACTACAAACAACCTACTAGATGAATACCAATCAGGTTTCCGTAAACATCACAGCACAACATCTGACTTAATAAAGACAACAGATGACCTGAAGCTTGCCATGGATGCACAAGAGGCAACTATCATGTGCTTCTTAGACTTCAGTAAAGCCTTTGACATTTTACTTCTCATACTTAGCAGCCTAAATCTCTTGCTAAGTGCAATACAATGGTTTTGCTCATATTTGACATCTCACCAGCAACGCGTCATGTCAGGCATCATAAAGTCACAATGGTGGCAGGTAGTAGCAGGCAACCCTCAGCGTTCGGTATCAGATCCTATACGCTTTTCATTGTATGTAAATGATGTGTCCTCAGCCCTGTCTTATTGAAAATACCTTGTACCAAGCACAAAACCTATAAACCTGAAGACAGCTACCGAGAATCTCAGTACCAACCTGTGTGCACTATCAAAATAGGCACAGGATTTACTAAAACCCAAGCAATACTGGTTAATCATTCTAGGCTCATTAGCCCAAAATATTAGGAATCCCTATCATCTTTAACCATAAATGGGATCCCTATTGTCTTTAACCATAAATGGGACAAACACCATGTAATTGATCTGGGAGATGTTATTTTTTTTACCGTATTTGTCGATACTGAATTGAAAATGTTTTCTTATATTTTTGTCAGAATTTATTATAAATTGTCTTATTATATGTTAATTTACTTCTATTTTTGAGAGTAAAAGCATATTGATTACTATTAGAAAATGAATCGAAGAATAGCAAAGAAACTGATTGTGTAAAATATCTTTGACGTTGGAGTAGTCTTTGACTATAGTCAGTCCGAGTCGGAAGCTCTAACTCTTGGTGTGTGTTGACGGAAGAACAATGTGAAGGTCGCAGTCATAAATAATTTTGAATTATGTTAACTATTATTTTTGTATTAACTAAAAAGAAGAAACTACATTGGAAGAAACTGTATTTGAAACACCAAAATGAGAGAAACACGCTGAACCACGTCATTTTCTGCAGCCGACAACGATGCATTGTGGAATCATACTTAGACAACTGAAGCCAAGACTCATATTTGCTTGCAAACGTCTAATGGAAAAGGTACTGTCACGAAATATGGCAAATTTAAGTTTATAAAAAAAATAGTGACCATATTTTCAACTTGTGTAATAGCCGGGAAGGCATATTTCAATCATCTTCTCTCCTTCAGAAAAGAATCTAAGAGCAATAACTCTGGGGAACAATTTGTAACTTAATTTCTGTTGGCTTTGATTCTTAGGCTGTTTTAGAGGTAAATGGACATGCTGATTCCAAAACTGTAATTAGTTTTTTTCTTATCGCGTCAAGTTTTGTTCCTACAGTTGTTGCGCATGCAATTACGCTTCTGACAGGCAATTTGTTTGTTGCAGAAAGCAGTGCTGCACTCTGTCGGCGAACCTTAAACCAGTGACGACTGGAGGGGATAGTGACACCGCACGAAAGGTTTGAATTCATTGTCTAGACTAATGTGGTCAGTTACGCATGAGACGCTGTAGTAAACAGGTGTACTTGTTGCTATGATATAGTGAAGCCAGTTTCCAACACACAGTGCAAGAATTTGTATTTACACAAGATTAACAGTATTTACTTCTTATTTATATATAAACGAGAAAGTTTCTTTATGTCTGCCACTGGCAGTTCGCATCTTAAGTGCTTAAAGAGTCCCGATTCATTTTGTTATATATGGGGCAGTTTTACCATTCCCAGTCAATGGACAAAAATCAGTAATTTTGTCAAGGAAGCCTATTTTGCTTATTATAAAGTAAAAATTGGCGACTAAGATAAATCATGGGCCCCTCACAAAGTCTGCAAGCAGTGCGTGGAAGGTTTGAGAATGCGGACAAAAGGAACACGTGATAAACTTCCGTTTGGTATACCAATGATTTGGCAAGAACCCAAAGACCACTCCAGTGATTGTTACTTTTGAATAGTAAAAATGTCAGGATTGAAAAAAAAATTACCCTGCATTAAAGTCAGCTATACACCCTGTGCCACATTCAGCTGAAATTCCAGAGCCAGTGTTCCAAGAATTACTCTCTTTGGAAAATACAAGAAGATGTGTCGGGCGAAGATCGAAGTGACCCCAGTGACAAAGATTTTAAAGGTGACGATGATTCTGTTTGCAAAGGATTTAATCAGCATGAGCTATGGTACAGGATTTGGGACTATCCAAAAAGCATCAGAACTTCTAGCATCAAGACTACACAAAAAAACTTGTTAGAAAAAGAAGCTAAATCACCTACTTCTGATTGAGAGAATGTGCATTTCTGTAGTTCTTCCGGAGTGCTGATGGATTTGTGTATTGCCACAACATACCTGGTTTAATGATGGAATTGAGAATTTCAGACTATAATGCAACCGAATGGCGACTGTTTATAGACAGCGCAAAACGTAGCTTGAAGTGTGTTCTCCTCCACAATGAAAATTTATACGGTTCAGTCCCAATAGGCCATTCAGTTTTCTTGCATGAAAAATACGAAGACATAAAGAAGGTCATTGATGTGTTGCAATATAACTTGCACCAATGGATCATCTGTGTTGACCTTAAAATGGTTTCTTTCCTTCTTGGCCAGGAACGTGGATATACCAAGTATCCAAGTTTTCTGTGTATGTGGGACAGCAGAGCTCGTGAGATGCATTGGGTGCAGTCAAAGTGGCCACCAAGATCTGACCTCAAACCTGGTGATCCAAGCATTGTAAATCATCCACTTGTTGACAGAAAAAAACATTATATTTCCACCTTTGCATATAAAACTAAGTGTCAAGAAGCAATCTGTTAGAGCTCTGTCAACTGAAGGGGACTGTTTTAAGTATATCATTTTAACATTTCCTAGCTTGTCATATGAGAAGATGAAGGGTGGTGTCTTCGATGGGCCACAGATTCAGCAACTTATTAAAGATGAACATTTCATAGAAACAATGAGTGAACTTGAAAAGAACGCTTTGTTGGCATTCAACAGTACTGTCAAGGACTTTCTAGGAAATACACGAGCCCAGAATTACACCAAAATTGTTCAACAACTCTTAGGGAGCTTTAAAAGCTTGGCTGTAACATGAGTATAAAATTGCATTTCTTACATAGCCATCTTGCTAACTTTCCAGAAAATCTTGGTGCTGTTAGAGATGAACAGGGTGAGAGATACCACCAAGATATGAAGGTCATGGAAGCAAGGTATCAACATAGATAGGACGTCGGTATGATGGCTGACTACTGTTGGAGCATCAAGCTAGAATGTCCCCAGATGGAACATTGTAGGAAAAGTTATAAGCAAAAATTTGTACCCTAATATCTTTGTTTTTATTATCTGTATAAACACAATGTAACTTTGAATATTATAATAACCTTTGAATGAATAAAATATTCTAATATTCTACTACGTTTGGTTAGTACCCACTTTATTTTCTTTTGTATGTCCAGTTTTAATGACTGTTAGGGTAAAGAGAGAGTATCCTGTAGTTTAAAAACTTGACGTGATAGAGAAAAACCGATAACAGTTTTGAATTCAGGGACCAAAAATTAGTTAAGAACAAGTCACAGATCTAGGACAACAAAATGGCTGTTCCCCAGTGTAATAGATGAAAATCTAAACTGGACTGAGCACTTAACTATAATATGCAAGAAAGCATCAGTATCTCTCCGAGCCCTACAAAATTATAAGAAGCTCTTCCCTCTTGACCTGAAGAAGGAACTCGTACAAACACCTATACTGCCAATTATTGATTACAGTGGCCTTTCTCAGAAAGTCTCATGGTACTGGGAACTGGTTAAGAATGCTTGCATTCATTATGTCTGTGATGTTCAACTCTTTGATCACATTTCACCACCATATGCACAGCTATTCTGGCTGTGTGCAAACAAGCACAGAGATTTCCATACCCTCCCCATCTTCTCTACTGTCTTATCAACGAACACAGTCTCTCATATGTCTCCTCAACTCATTGTTCTTGTCTGAACAGCAAGACAGAGATGCCTGTTCCCACCGGAGCAAGATCCTTTCTGTCTCATTGCATCACACAGCTACCTTCTCCTAGTCCTTGTCAGTATTGGGAACCCAATTCTGCAACAACCGCATTATATTAGAGAACTAAATAACACCCCCAGCTTCAGAAGACAGTTAATGATGTATCTACTAAAGCAACAATAAGATTACCATTGGCCCTGTTTGCATTCGTTACCCTTGTATGTCTCTCTTTTCAACCTGATTTTCCACATTCCCCAGTATTCTTAGCTGATGTAGTCTCCTTAAATTTCCTTCTCAGAATTTGCTATATCAGAAAACATCTACTTTGTAGACCTACAAATTGTTCTTTTATCTGCCATTATCATTATTATTATTAATGTCACAATTATTGTCATTACTGCTATTATTATTATTACTATTATAAATATTAATGGCTGCAGCTGCAGTAGTTTAAGTAATGCCAGTATTAACTTCGTTAGTTCATAGTTGGCGTAATTTACTCACGCCACCACTGCAGACACTCAAATCATGTTAATACTAGTTGTCATATTAAAATTGCTACTTTCCTCGGCAACTATGATGTAACATACATTGTATGGGTGAAACTCTGGTCCGATGTGAGAGCGGGCTTGATGGCCCTAATTAGATCAGGTTAAATAAATAAATAAAATAAAATAAAATAAATAAACGCCAAAACACACCAAAATTCTTTTGGGCATTGTTGGTCCTGCAAGCTACTTGGAACAAAGTAGCTAAAGAATTAGAACAACGGCAGGAACAAGGTGTTCTTGAACCAGTTGCTGCAAGCCAATGGGCTTCTCCTCTAGTGATCTCACCAAAACAAAATGGCAAGTTAGGCTTATGTGATGACTTCAGGTCCACTGTCAACACTCAAACAGCTGTACATTTGTATACCGTGCCACAGCTGGAAGAACTAATGGACAGATTAGGTGCTGGTCAATACTTCTCCAAAATTGACTTGCAACACGTTTATCTTCAGATACCCTCGGACGAACAATCACAGCAGTTTTTTGTGATCAATACGCACATGATCTTGTTCTAGTTTCTACGGTTACCTTTCAGCAGTGCATCAGTGCCTGCCATACTCCAATGATAAATGGAACAGTTGACAGCAAACGTACCCTCCTGCTCCAATTATCTGGATGAAATTGCAGCTTCTGATCATACAACAGAAAAACATTTCCCAAATCTGCAAAATCTTTTTTGACATGCTTTCCTCTCTGAAACAAGGACCAGTGTTTGTTTTTCAGATAGAGATCATCCCTCTAGGATATGTGAGAAATGCACAAGGTATTCATCCATCAGAGGCGCATCCTCAGTCATTTTTGATGTGTCAGAGCCCCACAAGATCATTGAAGTACAGGCACTGTTAGGCAAACTTACATGCTATATTCAGTTTATCCTGAATTCTGCTCAAATTGCAGCTCCATTGCATTGACTTCGTAGGAAGAATACTCACTTTGTGTGGTCCCAGGAGAGCATTTCAGCTTTCAAGAAATTAAAAGACACTTTGTTGAGTGACAGTTACCCGACACATTTTGACCCATCCAAACCAGTAATTTCGGCGGTTGACACTTCATCGTGTGGGATCAGGGCAGAATCTAGGGGGCAAATGCATAAACTGCATTTGCATCTAAGTTGCTGAATAAAGCAGAGTGCTATTACTCCCAATTACAGAAAGAAGCTCTTGCAATAATTTATGATGTCAACAAGTTTCATTGTCAGTACCTGTATGGGCAATAATTCTGTCTTGTGATGGACCACACCCTGCTGACTTCACTGCTCAGCCCATTCCACCCTGTCCCACTGTGCACAGCTCAGAAACTGCAGCACTGGTCTCTTGTTCTGTCTAATTAGCAGTGTGAGATTGTCTACCCTCCTATGGCAAAGCACTAAAATGCTGACAGCCTGTCACAGTTACCTATTAGGACTGACTCTCTCTTTGACGACAACACTTCAATATTTCCCAATCACGCATAGGGTGGTTGGTCAGGAAGTGGTGGCAGATCCTGGTTTCCAAGTGTTGTTGGTTCTGTACATCTGCACCAGTTGGCCACGGACAGTCAAAGCAATTCAGACCTCGTTGGTTTGTCAGTATTTTGCACACCAACTTGTTCTATCAATTCAGCAGAGTGTGACTCTCCTCCATGTAGAATCATATCATTCACAAGCACTTATACAATGGTCTTTACAACAAAAAGTGCTTCATTAGCTGCACAGAGGTCATGGGGGCATGGTCAGAACAAAACAATTTGCCTAACACAATTCAACACGATTGCATTTGCACCAGGATGGGACTCCAGATCAAAAAGTTGACTGCCAGCTGCCAGGCCTGTGTGGAGCACCGAGCCGCTCCAACCCAGAAATTCTCTGAGTGGCCTAAACCCACTGCCCCACAGCAAAGACTGCATATTGATTATACTGGCCCATTTTGGAACATTTGATGATTAATTGTGGTTGATGCATTTAGCAGATTTACATTTGTTGCACCATGCAGTCCATGACGGCTTCTCAAACCATCAAAACACTGACGCCAGTTTTTTTCGTAGAGAGACTTCCACAAGTAACTGTTTTGGACAGTGGACCACAGTTTGTGTCAAGAGAATTTCACAAGTCTGTGACACCAACAGCTTACAACACATGACTAGTGAACCACCCCATCACCAGCCAAATGGAGAGGCGCAACATTTTGCATGCACTTTAAGCCCAAATGAACATACTTCATACTTCCCACATATAGGAAAAGGCATTGCAAACATTCTCGGCATCCTACTGTTCGCAGTCAAGAGAAGGCAAATCACCTGCGGAAATGCGGCATGGCTGCCAAAGTAGAACTTAACTTCACCTACTGCAATCACTTCAGCAGTCAGCTAAGTACCCTTTCAATATTCAGTTCAAAATTAATGATGATGTCTTTTTCAGATTGTTTGGAGCCCGCCGAAGATAGGAATGTGCACAATTATTAACAACTGGCTAATTCTATTTTTGTCATTCGAGGCCCTTCCAGTGTGCACAGACTGCACTACACCCTAATTCGTGCATGTCAGCTGCGTGATACTGCCTCAGATCTCTCAGTTTCAGGTTTGCTGCCAAACGGATTCTCTCTACCACTGCCATCTGTGCCTCCCCCGGGGTTGGCTCCATCAGTGCTAGACGTGGAGCTGAGGGAGATCAACGCAGCACTGCTGATGCAATCACGGTGCCTACTGCTTCTGACGCTGGGGTCGGGTCAGGATCGCCCAACTGCCCTTCTTCACAACAGCAAGGACCCACAAGATGCTGAGATGTCATCCACTTCAATAGAGCCTCAGCCACTGGACACAAGTGTGTAACCTATGCCCGGTTTTTCAGCTGGTGTTCGCAGGCATTTGCAAGGCAGATGCTGGATTGTTGGTGGTGATGCTGCCTTAGCCATCTACATCTACATCTACACATACATACCTACTTCACAAATCACTGTAAGCCGTGTGGCGGAGGGTACTCTGCACCACTAGTAATAATTTTCTTTTCTGTTTCATTCACAGATAGAGCAAGGGAAAAAAACAAGATCTATGTGCCTCCTTATGAGCCCTAATTTATCATATTTTATCTCATCCCAGCTCATGTCTCCTCCGCAACACCTGTGGACAAGCCTATCTGCCCGCACTCCTCCCCACCCCCCAACCCCCCTCGTGCCGCCATTGCTTTGCTCACTACATGACAATGGTGAGGAAGTTTCAGATGGAGGGATGTGGTATTTTAGCCTGTTGATACAACACAGGGAAAATTGTTGTGGGTGCAGAGGTTGGCATTAGATGCTCTGCTGTTGTCTGACAGTGAAACAACAGCAACTGGTTCCGCCCAACCACTGGCCACATGAATGCTACATCCACTGAGCTGAGGCAAAACTGTCACCACGGATCGCACGTTTAAGAGGCCCTCCGACTGCAGCTCTGTAGAGCTGATTAGCTCCGGTCTAGCAGAAGTTAAGTATCATCGTGGTTGCAATCACTACTTTTCCTCCAAGTATAGTGCAACATCATTGGCATCAAGACTTGACTAATGTTTAATTCTGTGGATTGCTAGCTACATATGAACTGTAAACTATTAAAGGGGTTTAACTTCTCCTGGCAATGCTCAAGGACTTATATATGGATTTTGATGAGGATTCATTGTCCTAAGTTGAGTATATTACAATATTTCCCACAGTGATTGTGCTCACTCATTCTTTCGATTTCTAACTCAGAAATCCACACACCATCCCAACAGAAGGAAGGACGATTAGGATTTAATGTCTCACTGACTTTGAAGTTGTTAGAGACAGAGTACGAGCTCGGACTATTACCAGGATGGGGAAGGAAGTTGGCAGTGCCCTTTAGAGGAATCACACCTGTATTTGCCGCAAGTGATTTAGGGAAATCAAGGAAAACCTAAATTTGGATGACTGTATGCAGATTTGTATCATCATACTCCCAAATGTGAGTGCAGTGTGCCAACCACTGTGCCACCTCACTTGATCTGTCCCAAGGGACACATCATAATTTTGGTGGTGAGACTGTACCTGGTCTCTTCTCAGAACATGATTCAGTTGCTCCAGTCCGTGGAAGGGGGGGGGGGGGGGGGAAGGGGGAAGAGGAGGGGTGTGCTCTTTTGTGGCTGGTCAGTGGGTATGTGAGGTACAGAATGTGACTGCAGAAACAAGCATGAGATATCTGTTTCTAGACAAAATGGGGGCAATTTCAGACTGTGCACAACTCTGAGAGACCCTCAGCATATTTGGAGAGGGATTGCTCCCTACTGAAAATGCAACAACCACAGGCTTTACTGAAGGGACTTCTTGGTAAGGAATGGATGGGACCTGTAAAAATGGAGGAATTGTTTGTGGTTGGTATGTTTGATGTGGATGGAGTTACTGATGGAGTCATCTGTGAGGTGAAGGTAGACATCAAGAAAGGTGGCTTATTGGGCTGAGAAGGACTAGGTAAAGGAAAGGAGGTGTTGAGGTTCTGGAGAAATGGGGATAGGGTGTTTTCACACTTGATCCAAACTGTCTTCTGTAACTTCACTACAACCCTGCTGAGATTGTTGCTCACTGCAATCGAGTCTCAGTGACTGCAGACAACAGAGTGTACGAGAGGGTGAGTTGTATGTATCCATGTGTGTTTTATAAATCTGAATAAGGATTTCATCTGATCCTGAGGATAGACGTTGACTGTGGATATTGTATCACAGATACAGTCTCTTTGACTTTTCAGAGATGTCACTAAACCCATCCAAAGATGTAAACAACCATGCATGAGCAGCACCTATAAGATGGAGGGGTTCTAACAGCTGATCAGTTCCAGTCATTCCACCAGGAAGGACGTACAGGGCTCATGCTGTCTGTAGTTCAACCATGTCTATACAGTCAATACTGCGGATCGATTGCGTCCGCATTGTTATTTTGTGCCAGGAAGGACTCTCAACAAGAGAAGTGTCCAGGCATCTTGGAGTGAACCAAAGTGATGTTTTTCGGACATGGAGGAGATACAGAGAGACAGGAACTGTCAATGACATGCCTCGCTCAGGCCGTCCAAGGGCTATTACTGCAGTGGATGACCACTACCTACGGATTATGGCTCAGAGGAACCTTGACAGCAATGCCAACATGTTGAATAATGCTTTTTGTGCAGCCACAGGACGTCGTGTGATGACTCAAACTGTGCTGCATGATGCACAACTTCACTCCCGACATCCATGGCGAGGTCAATCTTTGCAACCACGACACCATGCAGTGTGGTGCAGATGGGCCCAACAACGTGCCAAATGGACTGCTCAGGATTGGTATCTCCTTCTCTTCACCGATGAGTGTCACATATGCCTTCAACCAGACAATTGTCAGAGGCAACCTGGTCAGGCTGAACGCCTTAGACACACTGTCCAGCAAGTGTGTGTGACTAGGGCCTGCCATAAGGTAGAACGTTCGCCAGGTGCAAGTCTTTCAATTTGACGCCACTTCGGCGACTTGTGCGTCAATGGGGATGAAATGATGATGATTAGGACAACACAACACCCAGTCCCTTAGGATTGACAGTCTGTCGCGCTGACCACTCAGCTACTGAGGGCAGATGCCCAGCAAGTGCAGCAAGGTGGAGGTTCCCTGTTGTTTTGGGATGGCATTAAGTGGGGCCGATGTACACCACTGGTGGTCATGGAAGGCGCTGTATTGGCTGTATGATACGTGAATGCCGTCCTCCAAAAGATAGTGCAACCATATTGGCAGCATATTGGCGAGGCATTCGTCTTCATGGACGACAATTTGCGCCCCCATCATGCACATCTTGTGAATGACTTCCTTCAGGATAACGACTTCACTCAACTAGAGTAGCCAGCATGTTCTCCAGACATGAACCCTACTGAACATGCCTGGGATGGATTCAAAAAGGCTGTTTATGGATGATGTGACCCACCAACCACTCTGAGGGATCTACGCCGAATCGCCACTGAGGAGTTGGAGAATCTGGACCAACAGTGCATTGATGAACTTGCGGATAGTATGCCACGATGAATACAGGCATGCATCAATGCAAGAGGATGTGCTACTGGGTATTAGAGGTATCGGTGTGTACAGCAATCTGGACCACCACCTCTGAAGGTCTCACTGTATGGTGGTACAACATGCAATGTGTGGTTTTTCATGAGCAATAAAAAGAGCTGAAATGATGTTTATGTTGATCTCTACTCCAATTTTCTGTACAGGTTCTGGAAACTTTTTTTTATGTGTGTATTACTTAAGAAGTCTTCAAGCCCCTTACATGTCTGGGAAACTACTCCATATGCTCATACCTTCATTAAGTGTCTGCAGTGGGGCACCATGTTAAATGCTTTTCAGAAATCTGCCTGTTTCCCTTCATCCCTGGTTCACAGGATATCATGTGAGAAAAGAGCAAGCTGAGTTTCACGTGAGTGATGCTTTCTAAATCTGTGCTGATTTGTGGACAGAAGCTCTTCTGTCTCAAGGAAAAGAATTCTGCTGCAAACTGATGTTAAAGATATTGGTCTATAACTTTGCCGGTCCATTCTTTTACCCTTCTTATATATAACAGTGACCCACGCTTTTTTCCTGTCACTTGGGACTTTGCACTGGATGAAAGATTCATGATAAATGCCAGCTAAGTAAGGGGCCAATGCCACAGAGTACCCTTTGTAAAAACAAATAGGTATGCCATCCATCCTCCCGTGAGCACACATGTCCTAACCATCCTAGCACGACTAACTTAATAACTATACTATAAAAGCAGAGAGAGAAACCTAAATATGCAACCTGCTACCCTCCTGACATGTCACCAATAGAGGCTGACTTTTACTGAGCAGAGTAGCTGGCCATTCAAATAAATTAAAACTGTGCTACAGACTGCACAAATCTAATAATACTGGGCAAGTCCCACAAATTTCATTGAAACAACTGTTCAACATTTTCAGGTGGTGGTGGTTGTGGTCACCGCTGTAAAATGTGACGGATGGTAATCACTCAGCAGTGGCGAAATTATTCTGGCCAGGAGCATGAAATATGTATGCATGGGGGTGTGCTCAGGGTTGGGTGAAAGTGGCACTGATACTGTCCCATATGGAACCAAAGAGAGGCCTTCCGTGCATGTGCAGTGGGCAATGACTGTGTCTCCGGACGCTCCTGTAGTTAAAAGATGAATTAAACCTCTACAGCATACTGTGTCCAGTCATGAGTTGGAGATTCTTGTTTCTCCTGTATAAATTTAATGGCAGCCAATACTGCATTGCAGGCAGTGCTTAACTGAAAAACTGCATCACTGTTGATAAGTTTGTTCACCATATAGATAAGTATGGCCTCCTTAAAAACACAGTCCTAGAATGATGATGCTGAGGATAAAACTTCAGTATTTTCACAAAACATGTGATGCCTCACATTCTGGCAATTATCTGCCACCACTAATTTATCAAGTTGGCTCAGGCATGTATGAAAATAGCATTCAACATAACGTTCTTGCATGTTTCGACATGTTCGCCAAATATAAGATTTCCCACAATGGCACGGGATCTTATATCCTCTACGTTTTCTAAGGCCCAAGATTGTCTTTGACTGAACACAAAAAAATCCTCCGTTTTGCTGATGGGTGAAAAACACACTTGATGTCATGTCTCTTGAGGATTTTTTTCATTCTTGAAGACATGCCACCAAAATATCTCAAGAAGGTAATTGCAATGTGTGCCTCTGCATCTCCATCTACATCCCTACACTGAACTTGTTTTGTTCACAACACATTGCATATCTGCCTACCAGAATAACAGTGCTGTTGGAACACCGTTCTTAGCATTGTAGCTCACTGTCGGTATCTGAGACCATATGGGCTCTATGCACCAGAGCATAAGACACTACTTCATTAAGCAGGGTGGTGACTGCTTTTGGCCTGCAAATATGACTCTATGTGAGTGGGTTTGCAGTAGACACTTTGTGCCATTTTTTCTTCTATGACATTCAGGAGTGGTAAGATGCCACCTTTTTCCACTTCCACAGGGAACTGAATATTTAGATGGAGCAAGTTCAAATGCTGGAGAGGCATAGTTAATGTCTCTGGCCTATTGGGCCACAACACAAATCTTCAAGGTTAGCTACTAAGAGTCTTTCCATTCTTTTGTAAATAATTTGTATAAATTTTTTCAGTTATGGCTTTCGGTATTATTCAGACCTGACATCACCTGCTTTCTTTTGAATACAAAGTATTTCTTTCTTCTTGAAGTCTGAGGGTATTTTGCCCATCTCTATATCTTGCACAGCAGGTGGAATTCTTTTGTTGTGGCTGAATCTCTCAAGGTGTAGATGCAGACATGAATAGTACACTGATTCCTCCACAGGAGCGAGCTGGCAGTAGTGACTTCTTAATAGTAATAGCCTATCTAAAGGTACGGTTCTCTGCAAAATTGGAGAAGTACCATACCAGTACCAAACTGTCACTGGCTGTATACATGACACCACAATGGATGGATGGCTCTGCCAAGGATCTGTGTAACTCTAAGAAAGTGTCATATACTCCAGAGGCCTTATTTTGACTTCTGTCCTTCAATACTCTGTCAAATTCTTCTCACAATATCATATTTTCCAAGTCATATTCATCTACTTCCTCACCCCCTTCTATAACATCACCTTCAAGCTCATTTCCCTTGTACAGTCCTCATATATATTCCTTCCACCTTTTAGCTTTTCCTCCCTCACTTAGTACTAGCTTGCCATCTGAGCACGATATTCAACTGCTACTACTCCTCCATTGAAAGGTCTCTCTAATTTTCCTATAGGATTTACCTTCTTTCACCTTATCATGCTTGTTTTTACAGCCTTGTATTTCTGTCTAGATGTCCCTGCTTTGTCATTTGGCACTTCGTGCCAATCTTATGTTTTAGATGTCCATATTTCCTTTTGCCTGCTTCATTTGCTGCATTTTCATATTTTCTCCTTTCACCAATCACATTCAGTATCTCCAATATTATCCAAGGATTTCTACTGGGCTCTGTTATTTTGCCTATTTGATCTACCAACTATATTTTAGCCCACAACTACTTTCCCTTTGAAGGTAAGGTTTATGAACAAATCCACAGCACAACCATGGGCACTCACATGGCACCCTCCTATGCAAACCTGTTTTTGGGTCATTTAGAAGCAACCTTCCTAGCCTCCCAATGCTCCCAACCTCTGGTCTGTTTCTGGTTCACGGATGATATTTTCATGATCTGGACTCGGAGCCAAGATACTCTACCCACATTTCTTCAACCTCAACACCTCTTCTCCCATCTGCTTCACCTGGTCATCCTCTAACCAATGTGTCATCTTCCTGGATGTTGACTTCCACATCTCTGATGGCTCCATTCACACCTCTGTCCACATTAAACCCACTAACCCCCAACAGTACCTGTATTCCAATAGCTGCCATCCCTTCCAAACCAAAAAATCCCCCCATATGGTCCAGACATCCATGAACGACCTATCGTATTTACTCGAATCTAAGCCGCACTTTTTTTTCCGGTTTTCGTAATCCAAAAAACCACCTGCGGCTTAGAATCGAGTGCAAAGCAAGCGGAAGTTATGAAAAATGTTGGTACATGCCGCCACAACTAACTTCTGCCGTCGAATATATGTAGCGCTACGCAGGCATGCTTTGTAGGCACAAAGATAAATACTGGCGCCAAAACCTCTGCGTCAGTAAATAAATTAAAAAAAAAAGTTGAAGACGAGCTTTTTTCTCCGCCGCGAGTTTCGACCACTGCATTTTCATACATTATCCAAGGAAGTAAATACAAATTCCGTATTGTTCATCTTCGAATGTAGCACAATTTCAGTGTACTACGAAAATCTGACTGGCAAGACTGTTTGGGATGTTTGTCAATTTGGCCAGCTCTACGTTCTGAATTTTTTCCTGTCTGTGAGAAGAGATGGTTGCTAATAGGAACCTGATGAAATTTGAATCACATACAGTATTCTCTTCACTATAAGAATAATACGAATATAAACATTTTGCCATGTATTCTTTCGTGTTTGCCGCTATCTCATTTAAATGCTGTCTGCCAAATAAACTACGAAACTAGAGTGAGACAACAGCAAACGCGGAAGAATATACGTATAGTGTCATGTTTATATTCGTATTATTCTTATGCCTAATAGTGATACAGTCAGAAATGAAGCACGGCAACTGACTAGATTTTTAAATCTAAGATGACTAATTTCTGTGCAGAATTTGATGTAATAAAGAAGCGGCCGCAAAGATTTTCAAACGGAGAAAAATTTTCGCCCAACTCTCGCTCAGAACATGTTATATCATACGCAGTCTATTATTTGATTCTTGTTGATCATTATCAAAGAAAGCAGCAGTGTAAGTAACAACAAATATCAGTCTCTTGCCATTGTTTCGCTAATTAGACGATTCCTCTCTTTTTTTTTAATTGTACGCGGCGGTAGCGCGCACAAAAGCAAGCCATGCCGCGAGCCGCGACAGGACGTAAACACGCACTATCAAAATGCGACAAACAATGCATGACACAGTGCAGTAATGCATTTTCAGCTGAAGAGTGACGCAAACACCTATAACAAAGAAAATGGCACTTATCAGATCAAAGCAAAATAAGCAATCGATTCAAACCAGACGAAGCACGTGAAAAAGGAAGGGCACCCGTATAAATACGGACGGAGCGCCTGACGCATAGCAATGGCTATGTGGTAAAGCTTAACTGCTAAGCTTACGACTCGAACCAAACTACTGTAGCTGTATCATCATTCATTCGACCTAAATTGTGTCTCATATTACAATGGACCAACTTTGTTTCGATTTGGAGGTGCGGCCTACAACTTTTCTCTCCCCTTGAATTTCGAGTCTCAAATTTCAGATGCGGCTTATATTCAGGATTTTTTTTTTTTCCTTTATTTCGAGTCTCATTTTTCAGGTGCGGCTTAGATTCGAGTGCGGCTTAGATTCGAGTAAATACGGTATCCACTGTGACGAGAAATCCCTTGCACAGTATGCTGAAGGTCTTAGAAAGACTTGCACAGACAGACAGGAAATTCCACCCCCTCCCCCACCCAAAAAAATAAATAAAAAAAAATCTACTACCTCACCCAAGAATCAGCTACAAAGGAGTAGCCTCTCATTATTCAATATCACCCCAGACTGGAACAACTGAACTATATCCTTCACCAGGGCTCTGATTATCTCCCACCCTGCCCTGAAATGAGAGATATCCACCCCTCCTAAAGAGGTGTTCTACCGTGCACCCAACATATGCAATATCCCTATGCCATTCCCAGTCCAACTCCCTAGCCAAAGGGATCATATCCCAAAGTACATCGCCTGCCCAATCCACCCAACCAGCACCTCCTACTCCAGTCCTGTCAAAGGCTTATTCTACCCCACCAGAGGCTGGGCCACCTGTGAAAGCAGCCATATCATAAACCAACACTGCTAAAAACACTGTACAGATTTTTATGTTGGTATGACTACAAACTAGCTGTCCACCAGGATGAACAGCAACCTCAAGAACAAAGTTGACCACCTGGTGGCACAACATGCAGCTGAGCACAATATGCTCAATTTCAAAGGCTGCTTCACAACCCAAGCCATCTGGATCCTTTCCTCCACCAGCAGTTTCTCTAAACTACGCAGATGCGAGTCATCCTTACAACACATCCTCTGCTGCTGTAATCATCCTAGCCTCAAATTCTGGTAACCCTGTGTCCCTGCACCCTCCACCCAACAGTCTCTCCCTGCCTCCCATTTCTATTTCCCTCCACCCATCCCACATTAACACTACTCCCACCACAACCAGTTTGCCTGCTGAAAAAATAGCATTGGCACTTTTAGCCCAGTCAGCTCCATGTACAGGCACAGGCATATGTGTATATGTGTGTGTTTGTGTGTGAATTGTACTCTAGCTCATCAGAGGATAACTCTGAAAGATAGTAAGAACTTGAGTGAAACATTAATTAATGTCATTCTTATGTATGAACTCATTATGAGTGGACAAGCTAGGTTGCCTATTCCGTAATGTTCAAAACGTTGTACACTGGGAAATAATATATGAGACTGGTTCCAGAAGAAATGCTTCATATTCATTCATATGAAGTTGAATACTTGTTGAAACTTTTCGGTGCCAGCATAAGCAGGACTGCATTGGTGATGAAGTCCATCATATTTGCACCAGCATAGTCCAAACAGAATTTGATTTTAGGTGCAGACATTCAGAGCTACAAAAAGTAACAAGCTACAATGTGAACATGCTTATATTCATATAAGGGGAATACTGGAAGAGCTAAAAGTTATCCTAAGGATCGAGTTCCAGAGGTGTTTCGGGGATTGGAGAAAGCACTAGCATAAGTGTATAGTATCTAATGGGGACAATTTTGAAGGGAATGACATTGATGTAGACGAACAAATTAAATTCTTTCCAAAAAACAATAATTCCCACTACTTTTTATCACACATACTAACTAAGATTGTAAATTTCAATTGGTACTTACCTGCAAGAAATAATCGTTCAACATTCCATGCAGGTATTCTTACTAAACCTGCATCTGACACACTATTCTGGCCACGAACATCTAATAGCTTAAGTTTAGTTGAGGTTTTTAAAATCCTTTCTATGGAGTTGTCATCAACTATGGGTTTTGAGCATGATTCATCAAAAAGAGTAAATGCTGCAATATTTAATTCCTCAAGGTCAGGGAAGCCAGGAGATAAAACCTGAAACAGTTTCAGTTGTGTTCTGTACTTTCTATCACAGAAATAAAGACTTAACATGTATCCTGAAGTAGTTGAATAAAATTTACTTTACAATGACATGGAAAGTGCTGGATGGACATAATCATACACACATGAACAGTTTTTTTACCCTACTCAGCATAGGTAGAACACAGTCTATACACTCATTCTCACAAGCAGTGATGCAAAGACTGGTGGAACAGATATGCAGTTCCTATGGTTGATGATGGCAGAGTTCACAAAGTGGACAGCTATCCAGAAGCAATGTCCAGAACATAGTGAAAGCCATTGTAAACATACATAAACAGCTCAGCGAGTGGTCCAAATTGAAAAACATAAAAGTGCTGTGTGGTGGACCGATGATGAGTCTTGAAGTTATAGATGCTAAGAAACAATGTCCACTATTGCAGCCCATGTGCCGTTTTATCAGGAAGTCTTGAGTGTGGGACAAATAGAGGAATGAGAAGTTTGTGACTGGACATCAGGTGAACTTTAGTACCACAGAGATATATGTGAAACTTCTTCATGCTATGTATGACTGTCGAAGCTTCTTTCTCCATTTGTGAGTAGTTTCCCTGTGCTGCATTTAATGTTTTAGACACAAATTCAAGGGGCTGTTCTATGCCACTGGCATATTTGTGTGACAGCACTCCACCAATGCCACACTCTGATTCACCAGTGGCAAGTGTTAAGCATTTCCCCAAGTTGAAAGTTTATAAACAAGGGACTGGTCTAAGGTAAGAAAGCTTTCTGGCATGCCTCTGACCATGCAAATTTAACTCTTTAACACATGTCTGCTTGTGTCTGTATGTGTGGATGGATATGTGCGTGTGTGCGAGTGTATACCTGTCCTTTTTTCCCCCTAAGGTAAGTCTTTCCGCTCCCGGGATTGGAATGATTCCTTACCCTCTCCCTTAAAACCCACTTCCTTTCGTCTTCCCCTCTCCTTCCCTCTTTCCTGATGAGGCAACAGTTTGTTGCGAAAGCTTGAATTTTGTGTGTATGTTTGTGTTTGTTTGTGTGTCTATCGACCTGCCAGCGCTTTCGTTCAGTAAGTCACCTCATCTTTGTTTTTATATATAATTTTTCCCACGTGGAATGTTTCCTTCTATTATAAACAAATTACAGTACCTTAGATTTTTCATTATTTTGACCACTCTCCTGCAGAAACAAATTCTAATAGAAGAAACATTAACACCTTTAAATACAAAGTAACAGAATAATAATGGGGTTCTATGTAACAAATTAAAAAGGTCTAGTGACAAATGGAATGAGTTCTACTCAACCCTCCTGACATACAGCATTGCTGCCTTGTTAAAAAAATCCAGAAGGTAATGAAAAATTACCAAAATGGAAGTAATTCTAGATTGAAACTTCCACCAAGTGTGATTATAGACTCACAAAGAGTATACATAACAAAAGCCTGCTTTACAAAACTGCTAAACCACTGATTTTTAACCAAAATACAGGGAGTCTCAAAAGAAAATTTATACTTGATGACCTCTCTGCACAGGTGCAATAAATCCGAGGAGGGGGGAGGGGGGGGGGGGGGGGGGGATGCGTTGAATGCTTGCTAGGTCTTTTGGAATTCAGTCAACATGGAGCACTTCTTGGGAGTGGACCGCGCGTTCTGGGTGCAAAAATTTTACAAAAATGGTGATTCAGTGACTCTAGGATGGAGAAAATTTTACAGTGTGGACTGCATAATGTAAATGATGCTCAAAGTGTTCCCCTTATCCGGAAATGGACCAAAAGGTTTGTGGAGGCTGGTTCAACAACGGTCAAACAGAAGTCCAGGTGACCAAGGTTATCAAGAATGAGTGAATCCATGGAGAGTATAAATTGGTGTGTTCGTGATTATCCTAACCTCTCTATTCATAAGTGTGCAAGTTCTTTGAATGTGCACAGATCATCACTGCAGCATTACAAAGTCCAGTTGGTGCAAGAATTAAAGCCTCAGAATGCCAGACATAGTCTGCAATTCATTAATGATGCGTGCCCCCCATTAACAGCATCTTGTTTTCTGACAAGGCTCATTTTTACTTGAACGATCACATCAATAACCAAAATTTCCGCTACTGGAATGCAACAAATCCTAAATACACTCCTGGAAATGGAAAAAAGAACACATTGACACCGGTGTGTCAGAACCACCATACTTGCTCCGGACACTGCAAGAGGGCTGTACAAGCAATGATCACGCGCACGGCACAGCGGACACACCAGGAACCGCGGTGTTGGCCGTCGAATGGCGCTAGCTGCGCAGCATTTGTGCACCACCGCCGTCAGTGTCAGCCAGTTTGCCGTGGCAAACGGAGCTCCATCGCAGTCTTTAACACTGGTAGCATGCCGCGACAGCGTGGACGTGAACCGTATGTGCAGTTGACGGACTTTGAGCGAGGGCGTATAGTGGGCATGCGGGAGGCCGGGTGGACGTACCGCCGAATTGCTCAACACGTGGGGCGTGAGGTCTCCACAGTACATCGATGTTGTCGCCAGTGGTCGGCGGAAGGTGCACGTGCCCGTCGACCTGGGACCGGACCGCAGCGACGCACGGATGCACGCCAAGACCGTAGGATCCTACGCAGTGCCGTAGGGGACCGCACTGCCACTTCCCAGCAAATTAGGGGCACTGTTGCTCCTGGGGTATCGGCGAGGACCATTCGCAACTGTCTCCATGAAGCTGGGCTACGGTCCCGCACACCGTTAGGCCGTCTTCCGCTCACGCCCCAACATCGTGCAGCCCGCCTCCAGTGGTGTCGCGACAGGCGTGAATGGAGGGACGAATGGAGACGTGTCGTCTTCAGCGATGAGAGTCGCTTCTGCCTTGGTGCCAATGATGGTCGTATGCGTGTTTGGCGCCGTGCAGGTGAGCGCCACAATCAGGACTGCATACGACCGAGGCACACAGGGCCAACACCCGGCATCATGGTGTGGGGAGCGATCTCCTACACTGGCCGTACACCACTGGTGATCGTCGAGGGGACACTGAATAGTGCACGGTACATCCAAACCGTCATCGAACCCATCGTTCTACCATTCCTAGACCGGCAAGGGAACTTGCTGTTCCAACAGGACAATGCACGTCCGCATGTATCCCGTGCCACCCAACGTGCTCTAGAAGGTGTAAGTCAACTACCCTGGCCAGCAAGATCTCCGGATCTGTCCCCCATTGAGCATGTTTGGGACTGGATGAAGCGTCGTCTCACGCGGTCTGCACGTCCAGCACGAACGCTGGTCCAACTGAGGCGCCAAGTGGAAATGGCATGGCAAGCCGTTCCACAGGACTACATCCAGCATCTCTACGATCGTCTCCATGGGAGAATAGCAGCCTGCATTGCTGCGGAAGGTGGATACACACTGTACTAGTGCCGACATTGTGCATGCTCTGTTGCCTGTGTCTATGTGCCTGTGGTTCTGTCAGTGTGATCATGTGATGTATCTGACCCCAGGAATGTGTCAATAAAGTTTCCCGTTCCTGAGACAATGAATTCACGGTGTTCTTATTTCAATTTCCAGGAGTGTAGAAGCATGAGAACCCCTTCATTTGCCAAAAGTTACTGTATGGGCTGTGATTTAGGATCGAGGAATAACTGATCCGTACTTGTCAAGGTCAAGAGCAGTCATGCAGTTACAGTGAATTCGGAATGTAATGTGACGATGTTAAATGATGTTTTGCTACCTGAATCGCAAAACTTTCCTGGTGATAACCAAAGAACATGATTTCAGCAAGACTGAGCCACAGTATACATGTCCAATGCATCTTTACTGCGAGTTCATAAAATTTTTGCTGGCACAATGATCTCCAGGAGGGGTGACATAAATGGGCCATCCTGTAGTCCAGATTTGAGCACCATGAATACAGTGTATGTCAATAATCCAACTTCTCTGGAGCAACTGAAAGAAAATATCTGTAGCAAAGTGGCAGCCATCCCTGTGTTTACATGCAGAGAGGTCATGGAAAATTTTGTTCATAGTTTAAATGAGTGCCATAGGCATGCTGGATTGCATTCAAATGACCTTATTTTTAAGAAGTACATTTCTAAACTGTATTTTTCTTTACTAAATACATATTCTGTCAATAGACTTCAAATTCTATTTTATTCTGACATATCAAACATAAACTTTCTGTTGAGACACGATGTACAATCCATAATCTCTAACCTCAGGAAGCAGACTAACAAAAAAGCAATAGGGCAGTCTGGTAACACAACTTAGGCATCCTGAGAGCTAATTGACAAATATTGTAAAGGTCCCAAGAAGATGAATGTGGAACCATTCAGTGTTAGACATGAAGGTAACATTGTGAAAATCCTAAACACTGCATGTAGTATTTTTAATAACTGTTTGACTTCTACTATTAACCAACGAATCCATATGCAGATGCACAGGTAGAGAGACCCCATGTCCCCTTACTCAGTGTACCAAGTTTGAATTTGAGGAGGTGAATGAGCAGAGGTATGCAAAGTAATACACATACTAAAGAAAAAATATTCATCTGGATGGAATGGCACATTAAGTGCAATTACTAGAGTGCTTTTAAGAGGAATTTCTAAACCTCTTGCCTACCGGATTAATTGCAGAATTACAGGAAACATGTAAACAATTGTTCTAAACAAGAGTGTTGTGAAACCATAGTATAATAGGAGAAGTAAGAAGGAGGTCTCCAGTCGCAGATACAATAACAAGAAGAAGAAGAAGAAGATTAAAATCTATTGTCTCTACTATGGCAAATACAGGAACAATTGGCATTCACACAGAACACTGAGAATGCAGGTTTCACAGTTGTACATTCTGATCCCAGTGGTTGTGTTTTCTGATCATGTAACTGAAGATTTTAGGTCTTATGCCACAGGCCTCCATCCTCACTTCTCACCACGGAAGGCAATGGCTGAATGAATTCAGAAATATCTTTCACTATTCTGGTTTCAGACAGAGCTCCCTGCCACCGTTGGATAAGCAGCAGCCAGCAGCAAGTCGTACTCTTAGCTCACTTATTTGTTTCATAGTTTAATTCTTAATTTCTTTGCATGTTTTTGGGAACTTGTATAGTTTAATTCACAAATTTTGGGTGTATTATAGTATTTGAGAGTTGTAGCATCGCGTTTTAGTACCTGTATAGTGTAAATTGGCGTAGTCATCAGTCATCTGTTTCTTTTGAACAGCTTGTGAGATAAGAGAGAGGAAAAAAAAATTGTTAGGGATGGATAGGGACTGCGCCTGTTGTGTATGGATTCAGGGGGAATTGGCCACTGTCTGTAAACAGCTGGAAGCTGTGTTGGCCGTGATCGACAGGCTCCAGGCTGTTGCCCTGGGCTGCGGTGACATTGGGACACCTGAGGCGAGCATTTTGGCGCCTCTGGAACCTGTAGCATCACCTGGGATCTCTGATGCCACTGTGCCCTCGGATTCGGACATCCCTGTCGGTCGGCACTTGCCTGACAATGATTGGCGAACTGTGGTGGGGTCGCGAATCCCTGGGCGGAAGGCGAAAGTTGGTGCTGGTCACAAGGCTGTACCCTTATGCCTCTGTAACAGGTTTGAGGTGCTGCCCACTGCTGAAAGTACTTCTGAGCCAGCAAGGGAGACCTCGCCTGTTGCGGCAGTGGCCGGTCTCCCTGAGCGGTCCGGACAAGCACAGAGGGTGGGATTGCTTGTCATTGGGAGCTCCGATGTTAGGCGGGTGATGAAGCCCCTTAGGGATATGACAGCTCAGGACAGGAAGAAAGCCAATGTGCACTCCGTCTGCATACCGGGGGGAGCCATCCAAGATGTGGAAAGGGTCCTTCTGGATGCCATGAAGGGTACAGGGTGCAGCCAACTGCAGGTGATGGCTCATGTCGGCACTAATGATGTGTGTCGCTATGGATTGGAAGAGATTCTCTCTGGTTTCTGGCGGCTATCTGGGTTGGTGAAGACTGCCAGTCTTGCTAGCGAGATGAAGGCAGAGCTCACCATCTGCAGCATCATCGACAGGACTGAGCGGACCTTTGGTACAGAGCCAAGTGGAGGGTCTGAATCAGAGGCTCAGATGGTTCTGAAACTGTGTAGACTGCAGATTCCTCGACTTGTGCCATAGGGTGGTGGGGTTTCGGGTCCTGCTAAATATGTCAGATGTCCACTACACACAGGAGGCGGCTACACGGGTATCAGGGGCTGTCTGGCATGGACTGGGCGGTTTTTTAGGTTAGACAGTCTTGGGAAAGATCAAAAAGGGCTCCAGTCTCAAAGGGTGCAGGGCAAAGAAACGTCAAGAATCGACCAAGACACAGTCAGTATTGTAGCTGTAAATTTGTTGTAGCTGTGTTGGAAAAGTACCAGAGCTTCAAGCGCTGATAGAAAGCACTGAAGCTGAAATCGTTATAGGAACAGAAAGCTGGCTAAATCCAGAGATAAATTCTGCTGAAATTTTTACAGAGGCACAAACTGTGTTCAGAAAGGATAGATTAAATAAAGTAGGTGGTGGTGTGTTTGTGTCTGTTGGTAGTAGTTTATCTTGTAGTGAAGTTAAAATAGATAGTTCCTGTGAATTGCTATGGTTAGAGGTTATACTCAACAGCCATACCAAAATAATAATTGGCTCCTTCTACCAACCCCCTGACTCAGATGATATAATAGCTGAATGTTTCAAAGAAAACTTGAATCTCATTACAAATAAGTACACCACTCATACAGTTATAATTGGTGGAGACTTCAATCTACCCTCGATTTGTTGACGAAAATACATGTTCAAAGCTGGCCGTAGACAGAAAACATCTTCCGAAATTGTACTAAATGCTTTCTCCGAGAATTACTTTGAACAGTTAGTTCATGAGCCCACATGAATTGTAAATGGTTGCGAAAACACACTTGACCTCTTAGCCACAAATAATCCTGATATAATAGAGAGCGTCATGACGGATACAGGGATTAGTGAACACAAGGTCATTGTAGCGAGGCTCAAAACCATATCAACCAAAACCACTAAAAATAAATGCAAAATATATCTATTTAAAACAGCTGATAAAAATTCGCTTGATGCCTTCCTAAGAGAGAGTTTCCGTTCCTTCCAAGCTAATTATGTAAGTGTATACTGTATCGACAGAAATAGATAGATTCATACCGCGTAAGTTAATAAGAGACTGATCCACCATGGTACACAAAACATGTCAGAACACTGTTGCAGAAGCAACGAAAAAAGCATGCCAAATTCTGAAGAACGTAAAATTCCCAAGACTGGCTAGTTCTACGGAAGCTCGAAATTTAGTGCGGACGTCAATGCAAGATGCTTTTAATAGTTTCCACAATGAAATATTGTCTCAAAACATGGTAGAAAACCCAAAGAGAGTCTGGTCGTATGTAAAGTACACCAGTGGCAAAAAACAGTCAATACCATCACTGCGCGATAGCGATGGAAATGTTACCAATGATGGTGCCACTAAAGCGGAGTTACTAAATACACTTTTCCGTAATTCCTTCATGAAAGAAGAGAAGTAAATATTCCAGAATTCAAAACCAGAACAGCTGTTAGCATGAGTGACATAAAAGTAGATATCTTAGGTATTGTGATCCCACTCAAATCACTTAAGAAAGGCATGTCTTCCAGTCCAGATGGTATACCAATCAGGTTCCTTTCAGAGTATGCAGACACAATAGCGGCTTTCTTAGTAATCCTACACAACCGCTCACTTGACGAAGGGTCTGTTCCTAAAGATTGGAAAGTAGCACAGGTCACACCAATATTCAAGAAAGGAAATAGGAGTAACCCACTGAATTACAGACTCATATCACTGACCTCAATTAGCAGTAGGATTTTGGAGCATATACTGTACTCGAACATTATGAATCACCTTGAAGAAAATAACTTACTGATTCATAACCAACATGGATTCTGAAAATATCATTCATGTGCAACACAGCTAGCTCTTTATTCCCATGAAGAAATGAGTGCTGTTGACAAGGGATCTCAGATTGATTCCCTATTCCTAGATTTCCAGAAGGCTTTTGATACCGTTCCTCACAAGCGACTATTAATCAAATTGTGTGCATATGGAGTATCATCTCAGTTGTGTGACTGGATTCGTGATTTCCTCTCAGAGAGGTCACAGTTCATAGTGGTAAACAGCAAACCATCAAGTAGAATAGAAGTGATATCTGTCGTTCTGCAAGGTAGTGTCATAGGCCCTCTGCTGTTCCCGATTTACATAAATGATCTAGGTGATAATCTGAGCAGCCCCCTTAGATTGTTTGCAGATGATGCTGTAATTTACCATCTAGTAAAATCATCAGACAATGAATTCCAATTACAAAATGATCTAGAGAGAATTTCTGTATGGTGCGAAAAGTGGCAATTAGCACTAAACAAAGAAAAGTGTGAGGTCATCCACACGGGTACTAAAAGAAATCTGATAAATTTTGGGTATACGATAAATCACACAAATCTAAGGGCTGTCAATTCGACTAAATACCTAGGAATTACAATTACGAGCAACTTAAATTGGAAAGACCACATAGATAATATTGTGGGGAAGGCGAAACAAAGACTGTGCTTTGTTGGCAGAACACTTAGAAGATGCGACAGACCCACTAAGAGACAGCCTACATTACACTTGTCCGCCCTCTGCTGGAATATTGCTGCGCGGTGTGGGATCCTTACCGGGTAGGATTGACGGAGGACATCGAAAAAGTGCAAAGAAGGGCAGCTCATTTCGTGTTAATGCACTGTACGCATAGTGCCAGAACTGATTCACTTGGCTCACTGTCCTGTACAGCCTTATATTTTTCAGCAATAAGTCATTTGTTAGATTGTGGGTTTACAGAGGACAGTACTAACAAAGTATTCTGTGATACTGGCATTAACTGATATAACATTTATTGTATCTGCTGGGGATCTACCTACACACAATACACGTGTGTACTGCAGGCTGCTGCTTTTCTGGCACTAGTGACACCATTATGGGAGATGCAAGAAAACAGTAAGATGACAACATAAGCATACCGCACTGTCATCACAACCACCATTGTAACATGTGGCACCAGCTTCGCTGCCATCGCAGGCACATTCTTTTTCCACAGGTCATATGCCCATCGATCACCGTGCCAATATTCTTCTGCCATGTGGCTACAAAGGATGCTGCCTAACCAGTCAGTGCCAGTTTTGCACTTAGAGTTGCTCCAGACCAAGTTTCAACCACATCTTGCCAGTCCCTCAACTGGAGTTCCCTTCGACCCATTGCAGTCATTCGCTCCAAGCTGTGTCTGAATCTTCACTCTGTACCTTATCTGAGTTCTCCGTACCAATCACCTGTGTCTTCGCTCCGAGCTACATCAGAATCCTCACTCCACGTCTCGTCTCAATTTTTCCACACTGAACCTGGCACCTTCACACCCACAACCCCAGCCATGCTACCTCCATCCGAGCACGCACTTCCATCTCCGCAGGACCTCTCTCCTCATGCCCTACTGCTCTCCATCAATATGGCCACACTGATGTCACCCTATTAAGAACTTTCCCAGTGCAATGTCAGTGACTATTGGGGGATTAGAACCAAATATTGAAGCTTCAAGTCTGAATGACTGTATTGTTCTATTCAGTTTATGAGTGTAAATAAAGTTCATTTAATCTAGCTACTTAATTGGTGCTGGTGGGACCTTCTTGCCCACAACACAATAACATTTATGGCCAGAGAGAGAGAGAGAGAGAGAGAAGGGAGGGGGGGGGGGAGGGGGAGAACGGCATATTAACAGTCATTGAATCTCTAAGAAAATTTGGATTGTTTTAAATTTTGCCTGTACATCTGAACCCAAATAATACTGCAGATAGTCATTCAAAAGACAAGAAACAAACATCACTGTAATTTTCAAGAATGGTGTTCATATATGGTGCTGGGTGGGAAAAAGACATACAGAAGCTACAAGTATTGTACCATGTGACATTTACACCATTCACAGAGCACGTACCAAATTTCTGTAATGATAAACTGTCACCAGTTGAGGTATTTTGTAGCTTGCTGAAGGAACTTCACTAGGCCAATCAAACCATTTTCTTACAGAAGTTATATTTTTATGGATTTCATGGTTCAGTATACACTTAGTTTGGTTCCTGTTTAAGATACAGAATGCATAAAGTTTCATTAGGCTGTTTAAGTAACGTGGAGGGACTGCTCACCATTTGTACTGGGATAAATTATGACAGATGTACTGTTGCTTCAGTTCCATATTAATGCCCTACCAGTTTATTTTAATCACAAGGTAGAATTAATCAATTTGCAGCTATGAAAAGTCTATCTTTCAGACCAGAATTCACTTTGCAGTGATGTACAAATTTGATAGAAACAAGATGTGATTCAGATTCCACATTGAACTTTATGTCCCCTTTCGCCAGTTGGACAACTAGGGTAGGCTAGAAACACACACGTCACCACAATGGTGTCCAATAGAAGACTTGCACCAGGTCATTGAGCCATAGGAAATTATTATTATTATTTCTTTCTTGTCTCAGACGTTATGTCTGGTTAAAAATGGAAGGTGACGCGGACCTTGATCAAGCGTGACTTCCTTTTAACTGTACGGTATATGTTACATTGCATTTAGGAACTTTCGTGTAATTGAACAAGTGTCAATAATTACAGATTTCTGTAGTTGTATATATAAGTTTGGATGTAGCTGTATTGCATTGATGTACTGGTGGATATTGTGTGGTATGACTCCTGTAGTTGATAGTATAATTGGTATAATGTCAACTTTATCCTGATGCCACATGTCCTTGACTTCCTCAGCCAGTTGGATGTATTTTTCAATTTTTTCTCCTGTTTTCTTTTGTATATTTGTTGTATTGGGTATGGATATTTCGATTAGTTGTGTTAATTTCTTCTTTTTATTGGTGAGTATGATGTCAGGTTTGTTATGTGGTGTTGTTTTATCTGTTTTAATGGTTCTGTTCCAGTATAATTTGTATTCATCATTCTCCAGTACATTTTGTGGTGCATACTTGTATGTGGGAACATGTTGTTTTATAAGTTTATGTTGTAAGGCAAGCTGTTGATGTATTATTTTTGCTACATTGTCATGTCTTCTGGGGTATTCTGTATTTGCTAGTATTGTACATCTGCTTGTGATGTGATCTACTGTTTCTATTTGTTGTTTGCAAAGTCTGCATTTATCTGTTGTGGTATTGGGATCTTTAATAATATGCTTGCTGTAGTATCTGGTGTTTATTGTTTGATCCTGTATTGCAATCATGAATCCTTCCATCTCACTGTATATATTGCCTTTTCTTAGCCATGTGTTGGATGCATCTTGATCGATGTGTGGCTGTGTTAGATGATACGGGTGCTTGCCATGTAGTGTTTTCTTTTTCCAATTTACTTTCTTCGTATCTGTTGATGTTATGTGATCTAAAGGGTTGTAGAAGTGGTTATGAAATTGCAGTGGTGTAGCCGATGTATTTATATGAGTGATTGCTTTGTGTATTTTGCTAGTTTCTGCTCGTTGTATAAAGAATTTTCTTAAATTGTCTACCTATCCATAATGTAGATTTTTTATGTTGATAAATCCCCTTCCTGCTTCCTTTCTGCTTAATGTGAATCTTTCAGTTGCTGAATGTATGTGATGTATTCTATATTTGTGGCATTGTGATCGTGTAAGTGTATTGAGTGCTTCTAGGTCTGTGTTACTCCATTTCACTACTCCAAATGAGTAGGTCAATATTGGTATAGCATAAGTATTTATAGCTTTTGTCTTGTTTCTTGCTGTCAATTCTGTTTTCAGTATTTTTGTTAGTCTTTGTCTATATTTTTCTTTTAGTTCTTCTTTAATATTTGTATTATCTATTCCTATTTTTTGTCTGTATCCTAGATATTTATAGGAATCTGTTTTTTCCATCGCTTCTATGCAGTCGCTGTGGTTATCCAATATGTAATCTTCTTGTTTAGTGTGTTTTCCTTTGACTATGCTATTTTTCTTACATTTGTCTGTTCCAAAAGCCATACTTATATCATTGCTGAATCCTTCTGTTATCTTTAGTAATTGGTTGAGTTGTTGATTTGTTGCTGCCAGTAGTTTTAGATCATCCATGTATAGCAGATGTGTGATGATGATTATTATTATTATTATTATTATTACTGAAAACAATTGAGAAGTATGGCGTAAAGGAAAAGTATGTAATGTATTGTAGAAATCTGTGCAATATAATGAAGGCTAGCTGATGAGTAAAACATGAAGAGACATTAATGCACAAATGAATATGTGAAATAAGAAGAAACTGTTGTAATGGGGCAAAAAAAAAAAAAAAGACTCAGTAATTAATAATTATACCATGCATAACTAAAATGGCAAAAACAGGATTGGAAAATATTAATAGTTCTCCTATAATGGAACAATTATTTACATCTATAGCAACACTTCAGGAATGATCTTACAATGTGTGACAGAGACTACTTGAGGACAACTACTGTTTTCTCCGTTTCCTGCTGTACTTGGGAATAGTGTGCAGGGAGAATGACTTTCAGTAATAGTGAACATGAACTATGAAATAAGAAAAACAGAGAGATACTGATACAAAAGGAAATATCACAACAGTAATTGTAAAAAAAAATTAAAGAAATAAAATAAATAAATAAAAATAAAAATGAGTAGATGAAAATGGCAGCAAATGACAACAGCAATAAGGAAAACTTGGAAAGGAAATAAAAACAAAACCTGCAGAATGAAGCAAAAAAAAAAAAAAATAGGGATGATAGACTTGAGAGCAATGATGACATACAGGAATAGTGTTTTTATAGAAAGTTATGTGAGTCGCAAATATGTCACCAAATGGAACTGAGTAGTTCAGCAGTGTTAACAGTATTACTACACAGGTAACTGCTAATGGGAATGAAACCAATTTTAATATACTTTAAGAGGTATTGTAATGATATAAACCTTACTTGTATGTTAAGTGGCACTGGGCTTAAAGCTATATTGCTGTTTGTAACCCTCAAAACTTTCAGTTTCTGGCATCCGCTCTGAAATTTTTCCAGGTTTATCAGTGCAGTAGAATGCATCTGAAGAAAGGAAATATCCAGCAGTTCTAGATTAGGGCATGATGTCTGAAATAAAAGATTAAAGAAAAATATTAGTTAAATCAGATCACATGGAAATATTATCTCTGAGCCTATATTCCCAGATGCTATTTGTATCTGCATTGTCTAAGATGAGTGAAAATCATTTCAGTATCTGACACTGACCCATTATTCATTTTTTGCTAAAACTGTCTATGGAAATTAGACATAAACTGAATGACAATAGTTTATAATAGTTAATTAGTTTTCATTTTGATTACAAAATAAACAATTTCAAATATATTCTTTTATGTTGTTCTGTTATTTTATTCCCACACAGTAAGACTGTCACATGTTATCATGGAAAATTATTCATAATAAAAAGCTAAAGTTGGAAAACTACCAGTACAACTCATCAGAAATAATTTGTAAAACTCATGTAACACTCAAATCACAATCGGGGCACCAAGTAGCAATGCTAATTACTCATCACAAATACAAGAGATCGTCAGTTCCATTCATTTCTGTACCAATTACAGTTGTGTAAACTTTAAGCATATTCCTGGCAGATTAAAACTGTGTGCTGTACCAGGACTTGAACCCATAACTTCGCCTTTTATGGACACAACTCACCCAGGTGTGACTCACAGTCTACCCTCATAGTTATAATTCTGGCAATACCTCTCTCCTATGGTCCAAACTTTGTAGAAGTCTCCTGCATACCCTACAGCACAGCAGTCACGGAAGAAAGGATACTACAGTGAAATGGCTTAGCTATAACCTGAAGGTTGTTTCCAGATGGAATCTTTCATTCAGCAACATAGTGTGCAATGTTGTGAAAGTCTGCAGCTCATGGTCTAGTGACTAGCATTGCTGCCTCTGGATCACGGGTCCCAGGTTCGATTCCCGGCCAGTTGGGGATCTTCTCTGCCTGGGGACTGGGTGTTTGTGTTGTCCACATCGTTTCATCATCATCGTCATTCGTAATAGTGGCTACATTGGACTGTGGAAAAAATTGGACTGTGTAAAAAAAGTGGGACTTTGTATGGGCGCTGATCACTGCGCAACTGAGGACCCCACAAACCAAACATCATCATCACTGTTGTGAAACTTGACAGATTAAAACTACGAGCTGAACAGGAGCTCGAAACTGGAACTTTCATTTTTCAAAGGCAGTGTTACATCTAATTTAGATATCTATGCACAGCTCCTGGCCTGCCTGCACAGATTCAACTTTGTAGTTACCTCTCTCCTACTTATAACTGCTCACTGTTGTTCTATAATATACTTCTACAATATACACAGCTAAAGGCACTTCCATCCTATTTCAACACTTTTAATTGTGCAAGCAAAACCACCTATTGGTGAACATCAACACCTAACCACAGCTGGTATCTTTCCTTTGCTTGAGTTCAGATGTCTGGATGGTTTACTCTGTGAAGTATTATGAATTTGCTGTTTCTCTTTGAAATACAATCATATTTGTTGTCAGCAGGAAGTTACATTCAGAAATCTTCCATCTTTCTTTTAACATAACTGCAAACAATTGTTTTGACAGTACTTTGAAGACTATAGTCTCATTGATAAAGAATTATCTTCTCCTGCACCCTCTACCTGCTGATACTACATGTCTTTACTTAGGTTATTTCTTGAAATTTTAATTTCAATAACTTCTTTTATTATGATATCCCAGTAACAGTTCTCATTATAATGAGAGACAAGTCACTGAATGTAACTCAGTATCTATTTTCTAAACCATGTTCTTCACTGGCTGATTTCCTGGGATAACATATGTATAAAAAGTCTGATGTTCTGTCCAATGTTGCTTTACAATGCATATTAAATTTGCTCAGTGTAATAGTAGTCATACTCACAAGGTACCACACATACATCATGTGCTGAGAGACTTTTATCATCCTTCGCAGGTGTCATTAACTGCCATTTCTTTCCTCAGAGCTTGAAGACTGAAATCATGTTCTCTCTCTTTAGGGGCTGGCTAATTTTCCCTGTCACTGAGCCAGAATATGGCAAAAATGCAACTCCTATGGAGGCATTTTGCTTGTTTGTCTCACCTGATACAGGTTGCAAAACCTGGCAGTGATTGTATCCCTTTCACACAATATGTTTTACAGGTAAATAAATTCTTGATGAAGATTTATGGTGTCTGAGCCAGCTTTCACACAATACGCTAGGGTCTTCATAACATTGTGCTTCTGTGCCAGGTGATGGTGGCTGAGAGTAGCACTTGTAACTTACTGGGATGTCCATGATTACTTTGTCTCTTAGACACACTACAGGCAACTTGAGAAGTTACAGCATACAGGGAGTTTTACAGCCAGAGTACATCTCATTGATCTGGTGTCCTGAAGATTATTTGTAATTCTGCACCAAATACAGTACTATAAATTCATTTGGCATATGGATATTGAAGAAACAACCAGGAAAACCACAGGGCAGCTAAGAGAGTCCTCATGCTTAGAAGCTTCTGTGAAGACTCCTACACAGTTGTTCTCTTATGCCTTAATAAATCTAAAATTATTCCCAGGCTCCTCAGTAACAAGGGCAGGTGCCAGTTTCAGTTGGTATTTGATCCACACCTATTGCCACAAGGCTATACTTTATGAAGAACCCAAGAGGCCTTGTTTTTGCAGACAATATGTGAAAATTAGTTCCAGACAAGGGCAACAGTTTGATATGCCAATAACCAAAATATTCTTCCTTCATGAGAAAGAAAATTGTCCAGTACATCACACTGAATTAAAAAATTCTAAGAGGGTTTTCTTTGATTTGGTTTTCAGGTGTCACAGTGTCCTATTTTGAATTTCGTAGTGACTCAGTATAGTGCCATCAGCCTTATATAAGTACCAAACCCTGCTCTTACACAGAGAAGGGGCAGTTTCATGACTAAGAATTATTGGGTCAGAAGTCTAATGTAACCCTCTCCATTGTTGCATGGCAGTGGTGGAATGCTCGATCCTGGCTGGCAGTGGCAATAGCCATGACAAAATGGTTTACCGCTGTGTGGGTGATGTCTCCAGGTGTTGTTTGAAGACACTGGTACCTCTGCACAGCTGTTACAGGTGACTGATTTGGCGAACCAAAAATCATCCTGGTAGATTTTCATATTTCTATGGAACAAATAGAGTATCTGACAGAGCACATGAACACTTCCCTCTGTGTTTCTTTACCTCCTCTGATTGCTTATTTAGCTTTGGCACTCACAGCCTGAAGGGCTGTGGCATTTTCTTTGGCTGGTTGATATTTGTACTATACCAGAGCTGCACATCTGACAGATTCCAGAGTGACACTTTTCATTTGACCTAGGAACATGGTGAAAAGAAGATTATGGTATCATCCTGTCACTGGTGAGACCAGTAGAGGTGGAGCAAAAGCTTGGTTTTGGAAAGGTGGAAAAAGGAAATGGTCACACCCTTTTCCAAGCAACCAGCATTTGCCTTACGCAATTTAAGGTAACCACGGTACAAACGGGATGCCTAGGCTCTCTGCCACTGACATGTGAAAGCTTCTTTACTTCACATACTTTCACTCCATTATATCCTATGGTATCATATTTTTGGGACAATTCTGTGCATTCACAAACAACATTCTTATCCCAGAAAGGAACAGTAGATGGAATGATTGTAGTATCCGTTTGCAAACCTGGTGCTCGTCAATACTCAAGCATCTGAAAATTCTACCTCTGCTATCTCTTTTTGAAGACTACAGCATGGGAGTTTTTGTTAATAATACAGATTAATTCAAAAGAAATTGCAACATTCATTCAGGGAAAACTAAACAGAAAAATGTTTTGAAATTGTATGACCAGTACCAGTGCGGGTATATGTGAGGTTGCTAATGTGAGGGTATATGGTTCCTGGGACTTCATGGGGCTCTCTACTTGACCCGTGGGATAGGTAGAGGATGAGCTCCTTAACATGGCAAGTGCATTAGTGTATAAGTAGGACAAGAGGCCAGGGAAGTTTTTACCAGGTGAATGAGAGTCTCATAGTCTAATACTACTTGCAGTGGTAAGTATAGTGAGCATTTTGTTATCCTCACATATATTTCAACAACAATTTCTTAGAGATCAACAGCCAGGAAGAAATAAAGAAACTGTGTATGTTGTTTACAAATACAACCATATTTTCTTTGGCCCTACAACAAGGTCATCCTTGATGTGGGAGGGTATAGCCCCTTAGCACATGTGCATCAGTGAGTTCAAAGCGGCTCTCTAGCAAAGATAAGTTCAAAGGTCTTCCCTATGCCAGTTTCTCCACATTTATCCTGTAAGACTGTATGAGAAGTTTGGTGGTACCCTCAGACTTCACAGTCCATGGTGTTTCTATAAATATCATCAGATCTTTCAGATTAAAGTAATGGTGATTGGTCTGATGGTTCTAGATTCAATTGTGCAAATTACTTCACTTTCATTTGCCTCAGTCTGTGTCAAGATGCTAACTTTCTGTACTAGTGTTTTCAATGTTGCAGCAGTTGTTCTTGCTAAGTTGGGCAACTGTTGTGTTTTGTGTAATTTTTGCTTCACTGACTTGGTCCCTCGAGTTTTCTGTATCTTTGCTCCAAGTAAATGGAACCATCATTACTCCACAGAGTATGGCTCTCACCACAATTAGCATACAATGGTGGCAATTTACATAGGGTATTAGGTTCATTGGCAACTTTGTCTTCATTTCTGCAAGCTCCTATGCTCTTACACACACCAGTGCATTGTGTTTGAAACATTTGCATTTAGAACACCTCAGAGGGTTCGATATGTGGAGCCAGACTTCCAAGGGGCTTAGCACTCTCTGATATATTTGGAAAGAACAGGCATGTTAAAAGTCAACACAAATGCTGCTGTACTTTGGGGTTCACTATTGAACTTTTTGACAATATTTTGTACATTATCAATCTCCCATTCTTCCTTGTGGTTTACAGTTTAAATTCTGAAAAATTATGTTCCTAGAAGAGACAATGAATATATTGCTTCCTTCTACACAGGAGGTGTGATCAAAAAGTAATGGGAATTTTTTAATTTCGCAGGCTTTATACATCTGATTTTCGAAATTTTTTATCCTGTTGATACACATGTTCCTGACATCTGCCCGCATTTTCAGCTGTTTTGAATATTTAGTTTATTGTTGACAGTTGAAAAGCTTATATACATTTTCGAGTGCTTGGTAAATTTCTACTTTTGAAAAAAAGGCATCAAAGAATTTGCATTAAATTTTGGCTGAAGATGGAATAAAGTGCAGCAACACATTTGAAATGTTGACTGTGGCTTTTGGAAAATCTACTATGAGTATGACAAAAGTTTACAAGTGGTTTAAACATTTCAATGAGCGTGAAGATGATGTTGAAGATGATGACTGCCCTGGATGCCCTAGCATATCAATTACTGATGACAATATGGAAGAGGTAAGGAAAATAGTTCTGGAATCACAATCAGAGAGGTTGCATGTGATGCCGGCATATTCACTGACCCATGCCAAGCAACTTTTTTGGATGTTTTTGGCATGAATGTGTAGCAGCAACGTTTGTTCCAAAACTGTTGAATTTTGACTAAAAACAATGTCATGTAGACATCGTTCATGAATTGTTCAATGAAGTCGACAATGGTCGAGAACTTTTAAAGAAGGTTACAGCAGATGATGAAACCTGGGTATGACACTGAAATCAAGGCCCAATCGTCTCGATGGAAACTGCCAAGAGCAAAAAAAAATTCGACAAGTTTGATCACATGTGAAGATTCTTCTCACTGGTTTGTTTGGTTACAATAGGATAGTACATCATGAGTTCCTGCATTATGGTCATATGGTCAATAAGGAACACTACCTGGAAGTTATGCGCTATTTGCACGAAGCAATCTGTCAAAAACGACCAGAATTGTGGCAAAACGACTTGTGGAAATTGCACCACGATAATGCTCCCGCTCACATCTTAATGCTTGTTCATGATTTGTTGGCAAAGAACACAAAACCATTATATTTCCTCAGACACTGTATTCACCAGAAATGGACTTCTGTGACCTCTTTCTACTCCCAAGGCTGAAGAGAACCACGAAAGGGTGTCGTTCTGACACCATTCATGGGATAAAAATAGAATCACTTAAGGATCTGAACACCATAATGGAAAGTGAGTTGCAGAAGTGAGTCCAAGATTGGAAAAAGTGCTGGCACAAGTGTATTATATCTGAGAGTAATCCCTTAAAAAGGGACAAAGTTGATGTTGATTAATAAATAAATAAAGATTCTTTAACAAAAACAAAAATTCCCATTACCTTTTGATCACACCTCATATATCTCACAAGAAATACCATGAAAATTAAATCAGAGAGAAATTTGCGTATAACAGGAGAGGGTGGAGGTGACAGTGATACCGCAAGTATCTTCAGCTACACGTCAGGAGGCGATTTGCCAAAATATACATGTAAGTTCACTAGTGTCCAAGTCTTTATGATCCTGCAAATCACAACCACTTTGTTAAAATCTAGAGTTTAGTGCAGCTCTGTCACTGCTACTCACCAAGTTGTTTTGCATTCTGTAGTACTGTAGTTCTATATGAAGCAGCAGTTTCTGCTTGCAATGTTACATTTCAAAAATGTTTCACTGTCTCCATGGTTCCTCCTAACCCCTAGCAAGTTTACAAATTTGGACAAGTGACACTTCTCTCTTTATTATTAAAAACATATTCTGGAAGTTGATATGTGTACTGTTACTATTATCTTGTTTTATTTTAGTTGGTTCATGTTCACAACTTCTCTTGTTGATTCAAGTGTTAATATCATCAGTGGCCCAACCAAAAATTTTATATGCTATTGTAGGATCCATGAAAATCCCATAAAGAGCTAGAAAATAAAGATATCACCTCAGACAGAGCCCAGGAATGCTAACAAAGCATTCTACAGTTAAGATTAGCAGGTACCTCAGACATTGCCGGCGAAGGAATGATTTGCTCAACAGCCATCCACTTCATCAATACATAGCATACCTTGAGATTGAAGATATTTATATAGAGATTCCTATCATTTTTGCAATTGGAGAAGTTAAGCTCAGATGCTCATTTACTGTGTCACATGATGTCCCCATGCTACACTGGACAGTGTTTGCTGAAGTACTCCCACAGAGGACTACTGGCAGTCACCAGCCCCAGCCCAAGAACTCTGAGTTCATCAAACCTGTACCCAACCCTGGCAATGAGGTGCTTGGCATTTAGCTTGGTCTAGGATGAATATATGGTTTACCCAATGGCACAGATAGTGTATAAGAAGACTTTTTCTTCCAGCTCAATTATTTTTGTCACGCCTCAAAATACTGAACTTTTTTCAAAAACACCCCATACATGTATTAGTTGTTGTCAGTAACCAAGGAACAAAATTATGTTCATGTTTACTCATTTATTTTCTCAGGTTCTATGGCATAAGCCACTATAAATATACTTTACAGAATTGAGATTAGGAATCAAAAACATAAAACAAAACAAAATATTTGTGATTTTTATGTACACTTATCACTAAATTACATCAAAAAACTGTCAGGTCATTTGCCACACCAGTATGGGAATGATAGGAATGGAACACTTGGAATTATCAGAATGGGACATCATTCTGTATAAGTTAGATGGCTGACTTGATGTGCACATGCTTAGACTGGCTGGGTAATCAGCACTGTCAAACAATGGATGTATAATTAGATACATGCAATTTGATGCCACACTAGGTTTATCAAATGGTGCAGAAGAATTATTATACTGATCAGCAGTAGTAGACAAGGCTGTCATATTCAGAGATGTACCACATTCTACTGGATATTCAATAAATTAACAGGTCTTAACAAGATGTATTCATTGTAATTTGAACAAATCTGGAATACCAGTACAGTGATTTTTGAACTATTCAGTTCATGGTATTATTTGACATACACCAAATTTCACAACTGGATTAAAGGATGGTGATGCACTGTTTTCTTTGATGATTCATATTTCACCCACCAAGCAGGTGATAACCGTATAAAGATTCATCAATGCAGTGAACTAAAAAAAATAACTTAAATATTCATAACAACCACACATTTATCATTTAATGTATCAGTGTTACACTACTTCTGCTTCTCATCATATTTTTGTTTCTGTTTCAGGGGGTGGGATGGATTGAAGAAAGCATAATAACATGTTAATGATTTGCTGACATTTACCTTGAAGTGTACCTTGTTTCCTGACCCTAAAAAATAATGCTCATATGACTCAGTTTTTACTGGCTCTTATCTGTGGGGTCATTTATTTTGTCACATGCTGAGCATATCTTAGAGGAAATGTGATATATTTTACACCATCAGTCCCCTGCATGGACATTTGATTTACTTGTGCAGTTTCAGAATCAGTTGTAGAATCTACTACAAAACATTATATGTACCATTTACAATAGACTGCTTCATTGTAGATTCCATCTTTCTAGATTTCTGGAAAGCGTTTAACATAGTGCCCCACCAGTAGGCTCAATCAACTCGCGAGTTTTACAGAGATGCTTCATGAACTCATGTGGGAATCCCTGTAGGGGAGACAATGTTCTTTTTGCAGAACACTATAGAGGAAACTCAGGAACCGGCACTTGAATCTGACTGCAGAATGATTCTATTGTCACCATTTCACATAAGGACCATGAAGATAAATTGGGGCTCACACAGAGGCATGTAGACAGTCATTTTTCCATCACTTTATTTGCAAGTGTAACAGGTAAGGAAATAACTAGTAATGGTATAAGGAACCCTCCACCATGCACCATATAGTGGCTTGTGTAGTAGGTATGTAAATGTAGATCTCGAACAGCTCATGCTCCACCATTGCTTCCCATACTGAGTTGGTGCTCGGTTATTGTGAAACATAATTTACGTTATACTAGCTGTGATAGTTTAATTGTGCTTCACATACTGGAGGATAACAGAAATTACCATAGGGCACATTACATGGTGAAATGTCTCCTCGTTTGGATACAGGCTCGAATCTATTGTGGCATATCAGCAATGAGTCAACAAAGCAGTCCCGGTCCAAATTGTCCCCACTCTTCAATAAGGATTCTGCAGAAGTCGTGCAAAGTACATGGTCATTGCAAATGTCCAAAAACAGCTTATTTAACTGAATTCACATCCAGGGAACAGGCAGGTCACTCTATTCTGTCGATCCTCGCATGCCGAAGGAATGTGTTCGTGAGAACAGCACAATGAACGTGTGAGTTATCACCCGTGAAGATGAAATTATCACCAAAATGTTGGTGATATAGTCTCACCAGTGGTTAGAGAAATTTGCCCATCTCATAGAGCAGTGAGATTGCCTTCAACAACCATGAGAGTTGTGTGGATGCTCCAGGTTATGGCACCCCAGAACATCACTCCACCACCGCCTTGTTACACATGTGGGGCACAGTGTAGGTAGTGTTCAATTTTACCAGGTTGTCTCCATACCCATTGGCTATGATTATCAGTGTGCAAACAGATCCCAGTTTCATCTGTAAACAACACCTGATGCCAATCCTGGGGTGTCCATTTTGCACAATTTCTTGCCGCTCTGTGGCAGGATCCGTGGTGTTCTGGTGTAAGATGTGGTATTTGCCACAGTTGTCGGGAATGGAGATTCACATCGTGCAACTATCTCCTAGCAGTTTGGTACAATACGTGACCTCCTCCAGCCCCCTCGAATGCTGAATTCAGTTCTGGAGCACTCAGCCCACAGTTCCTTTGACTCGACAGTTGTAGACACGGATCATCAGGAGCTCCTTTTGGATGTGGTCGGTCAGCGCAGTGAAGTCCTCGTCAGTACCCGTCGATTGAAACCCATTCCGTGTCCACACGACATTACTTTGAATCTATTGCACTTCTCTGGCTGACGAGCCTTTCGCACATAGCGTGATAATGTGGTCACAACTGTCCTTCGTGGCACGACTGATGTTCACTCTGCTGTTCCACAGGTGGCTTTAATGGATCCCTACCAGTGATTTACTTTCAACTGAAGTGCTGCAGTTCATTTGAGTGCAGCATTCTAACTGTAAGTAGCGCTCACGGTAACTGTATGTATGTTTACAAACAATATCAGGGGTGACCCTCCAATCAGTACAGGAACATATCGTGGTGATCCAATATTTTTGTTGATGTGCATATTAAGTCGTGGTTACAGAAAATCTAACTTAAAGTCAAGGTGGACATTAATATTGGGTGTGTCCACCCTTCACTTTTATGGCAGCTTGAACTCTTCTGGGGACACTTTCAATGAAGTGACTGAATGTCTATGGAGGAATAGTAGCCCAGTCTTCCTCAAGAGGCAAAACCAGGGACAGCCAATATTCTAACTCACACAAAAGATGTTGGATACATTGCCTAGCACACTGATTAAACTTGAGCCTAGCTGCTACAATGTGAATTTGGTGACTGTGGTAATCAGCAAACCATAAACATCAAAATAAGTCCAACTACTAGGAATGATCAACTGATGACTTCTAGTCAATGTCATCATCCAATTTACTGAGTATGTGTTTGTCTGGTAGTTTGGTGGCACAGGATTCAGTAGTTAAAGCAGTAGTTAGTGACCATCTGCCCTCACTGTCAGTAGATGCCCACAAACAGAAGCATTTCAATCGGCATCAGCATGTTGCAAAATGAGCATTGTTTTATTTCCCATCATTGTCAACAGACCCCAAAAAAGTTTGTGCCATCAAATTGTTTCCAGACTGTTGCTGACAGCATCCATGGTGTCACTTCCCTTCCCATGATATCATCTGTTTTGCCTGCTGCAAAATGGGGCACATTGTGAGTGTCTGCCTTGGCTAGTGTGTCTCAACAACATCGGCTGTCAGCACACAATGTGCTGTCTTGCTGGTGCCCATAGCAGCTGCAGGGTGGCTGCAGTGCCTCATCTTGCACCTGGAAATTAATGGGGCAATGGCAGGTTTCCAGTTGGTGCAGACTTGTCTCTGATTAACGAGGACAAACAATACTGGTGCACTGGCTTCCCACAGCTGGAGTCTCCTCAGCATAAATGGCCAGTCAATCCCATGGTGGTGTCAGGTCATTGTCCAAGCTAAGTATAAAAATGTAGCTCAGCAACTAACCTTTGCTGTAGTCAACTCTTCGATAGAAAGTAACATTTTTGGTTTGGACGCTTTCACATTTTTTATTTTCAAATTCAGCATCAAGTTAATCTAGTTTCAGCTGCATCACATTCATAGAACTTTTATGTTGTGTGTTAAAACCAAGCAGCTGTCCATACTTACATTAGGTTGTCCATCAGAGTTACAGACCAACATATCCATAAAGAAATTGGTAATGCATAAGTTTTGTAGAACTTGTTCAGTGCCTTTCACCATGAACGTACAAGTTAAAGCAGAACTAGATAGGTTACAAAGTGAGGGTTTTATATCCCCAGTAGCATCTATCCAGTGGGCTACGTCCATGGCCATAGTTAAGAAACATAAAGGCACCATTTGTATTTGTGGTGCTTTTAAGTCTACTGTTAATGTTCAAGCAAATGTCAATTTATATTCCCTTCTCTGGCAGGACGAATTTTTGATTAAATTGCCTGGGGCTATTATTTTTCAAAGATAGATCTCACTGATGCCTACTTTCAATTGCCTATAAATGATCAGATGAGACTGTTTCTAGTGCTTAATACGCCATTCAAAAAGTATAATTATAACAAGTTGCCATTTGGAGTTGTAAGAGCACCAGCGATGTTTCAGAGATACCTTGGGCAACTCATACAAGGATCCCCAACTGTGCTAATTATTTAGAAGCCTTATTAGTTATGGGGCCACATGGGAGAGGCATCTGCCCAGTCTACAGATGTTGTTTGAGTGGATCCATGTCCATGGCCTGTGTTGTCACCTCAACTATGTAGTTTCTTTGAGCCACGTATCAAGTACTTGAGACACAAATTAAGTACAGATTGGCTCACACCCACACAGGATCATGTGGATGCTATCACTAACTTACTGGCTCCTAAAACCTCAAAGAACAACAGTTGTTCCTTCACAAAGTACTGATGCACTGCAATGTGGCGTCGGTGCCATGCTGTCCCACAAATATGCTGATGGCATAGAATGGCCCATTGCATTAGCATCTAGAACACTGAATGTAGTGCAGAGAAATTATTCACAAATTGAGAAGGAGGCATTGGCTATTATATATGGCATGCAGGACTTTCATGTGTACCTCTACAGTGCTAAGTTTCACCTGATCACTGATCACAAGTCCCTTACTTCACTTTTCGGCCCCCATCTGAAACTTCTTGATAAAATGGCACAGAGGCTGAAAGCATGGGTGTTGTACGAGGCATGTTTTTTTTAAGTAAGGTCCATTTGAACATAAGTACACAATGAAAGGTTATTTCAAAAAAGTAAATTTATTTTCAGAAAGTACATGCTTCACTCTATTTTTTGACATAGTTGCCAAGTTTGTTGAAACACGTATCATACCTCTCAATCAATTTTAAAATACCCTCTTCATAAAAACTTGCCACCTGCTCCCATAACCAAGAGTTCACTGCTGTTTTCACGTCGTCGTCATCATTGTAACGTTTGCCACCGAAGTGTTGTCTGAGATGAAGGAGCAGATAGTAATCGCTCGGCACAAGATCAGGACTGTGGGGTGGGTGGTCTAAAGCTTCCCAGCCAAAACTGTCCAATAAATCGCGGGTCTGACCTGCGGTGTGAGGTCTCGCATTGTCACGGAGAAGGACGATTCCCTTTGTCAGCATGCCGCGTCTTCTGTTTTGAATCGCTCTGCATAGCTTTCTCAGGGTTTGGCAGTATGCTTCTGCATCGATAGAGGTTCCTTGTTGCATGAAGTCGACCTACAAAATACCGTGCCTATCCCAAAACACAGACACCATGATTTTGCACTGGGACAGAGTCTGTTTGACCTTCACCTTTACAGGCACATGTGTGTATCTCCATTCAACACTTGGTTTTTGTGGTCCTCTGTTAGGAGTTTCGGGACTCAACGGAGCACAGCTTCCTAAACTTTAGGTGTTCAGACACAATGCTGTAAAGCACTGATCTCAACACATCAGGAAATATCGTTTGAGAGACCTGTTATTGTGAAGCGCACGTTCTCATGAAACCTTGCTTCAACTGAAGCCACCAAATCGTCTGTAATCAAAGAAGGGCGACCGGAGCGGTCCTCATCACGGATGTTGTCACGGCCATCTTTGAATTCTTGTACCCACTTATGCACTTTGCTTTCACTCATAACAGTACCACAGTACACTTCGGCAGGCAAGCTGATAGCCTTAAACATTTCGAAAACACAGAACAGAACCGTACAGGTTAGCAACAGAGTTGAAATGGAGCACAGTTGTTCCCGAGGCATGCCGGTACACGATGCACATGCTCATTGCGGTAGATGCACAGACTACTAGTGTCTACAACAAAACAGACCTTACTTAAAAAACACACCTCGTACATAAGTAACTATACTTATGAGATCCATTATCACCATCATGCAGCACTCCAGCACTAATACTCTTTCCCAGCTGCTGTGCGGTCCAGATGCTGAATTTGATAGGCATGAGGCACTGTGTTTTGCCACGGATGCAAATCAGTGACACACTTTTGACAAATTCCTGATTATGGCATGCAAAGTAGCAGCTGAAACAGCCCGTGATCTGCTCCTCAGCAGGGTGTTGTCTGCTGTACAGGGGGGTTGGCCAGAGCACTTGCCTAACAACACTGACCCAGAATGGTGTACCTATTTTTCCTTATGGCACAGGCTTAATGCCGCTGAGTGGGTCATCTTGTTGCCTACGGATGATGTTGAATGCCAGGTGATAGTTCCTTTCGTGCTTTACCCCTGCAAACTCTAGCTCCTCCACACTGCACATTGAGGAATGTGCACAATGAAAGCAATAGCACGCATCTCGAGTATTGGCATGTGGTTGACACTGCCACTGAATGCACCATTCAGAATTGCCACATCTGCACCCACAACCAGTCAGCCCCGGCACAGCATTTCGACCGTCTGCACCCTGTCCATCATATTTGCTACAGGGAGGGGAGGAAGGCCCTTCCATCCTTGTTTCTGACAACAGCCCTCAGTTCATGGAATCTGCATTTCAGATTTCTGCTACGGGCTGTTACACAAGATGTCCAGAGGGCCTGAGGCAGCATCAGCAGGTGCTCGGTATCCACACAGCTGCTGACGAGGAAGGTGCTGCGAAGACAACTGTGGCAGCATCGAGATCCCAGAGATCGACACCCAATGCCAGGAAGACTAAATGACTGTAAATAATAAACAAGAAGGAGCAGTTCTAACCGTGGGTTGCCTTCTTCTGCTGCATCCACATCTGTCACTGGCAGATAATCATTCATCCACTCCAGTACATCCTGACACCCCATCACAGTACATAAAATGTTTTCAAGCCAAACATTTCTGTAGATGTGAGAACAGGCAGAAGTCACAGGGTGCCAAATCTAGAGAACAGGGTTTATGTTCCAACAATGTGCACTTCAAATACTTCCATTTTCTCATTGCCAAAGCAACTTTTTGAGCAAATGAAATGGCTTAATGAAAGATGATTCTTTTTGTTCTTTTGAAGAAGAAGAAGAAGAAAAAATAAATAAAGGGGGAAAGGAAGATCAGGGTTTACCCTCCTACCAGCAATAAGACCATTACAGATGAAGCACAAGCTTGTATTGATTCGAGGATGGGGAAGAAAATCGGCCGGGCGTTTTCAAATGAACCGTCACAGCATATTTTACGGACATCACAGAAAACCTAAATCAGGATAGTCAGATGTAGATTTGAACTGTCATCCTTTCAAACACGAGTCTAGTGTGCTAACCACTATGCCAACTCCCTTGGTTTTCTTTTATGGTTCCGACCTCTACTAACACATTATTTCATGGAGATGGATCAAAAGACTTGCATAGTACTTTCCACTATTGTTTTACTTTATGCAGGGAAGGAATAAGAATAATTTCCTTTGGATCCCAGAAAGCACAGACTAGCAGGTGAACCCAGCCTCACCAAATTTAGTGCAGGGTTTCAATTTTCTGGTTTGATTGTAGTTTCGTTTATGGAATCATACAGTGGCCCTGTGTCTCATCCAGTTTTAACAAATCAGCACACAAAATCAATAGGATTCTTTTCAACCCAATTTGAACATTACTGAGAAAATTTTTCACATTCGCATTTGATCACTATTCAACAAATGTGGCACCCATCTTGAACAGAATTTCCTCATAGCCAATCATTCATGTAAAATATACCAGATACCTACATCTACATCTACTTAGATAATTCGCAAGCGACTGTACAATGCATAGTGGAGGGTACCCTGTAGTACTACTTGCCATTTCCTTTCCTATCAAAGCAATTTTCTCACATTACAGATTAAATGTATATGAGTGCGTGCAACCCAATTCAAGGATGTGCTGAAAAGTAATGTCTCCAAATTTTTAATGTGAAAATATGTGCAGCTTTTTAAATAAAACAAACTTTATTAACATTCTACATCTTTATTCTTCATGTTTACATATTTATTTCTTAACATAGTCACCCTAGCGATGAACACATTTCTCTCAACGAGAGACCAGTTTGTTGATACATTCACTGTACAATATTTGACTGTGTTGATGGATCGCAGCCTCACCTCTGCTTGCACTGATCTATCACTATCAAAGTGGAGTCCTTGAAGGTGTTATTTAAGTTTTGGAAACAGCTGAAAATTGGATGGGACCAAGTTGTAGCTGTATGGAGGATGATCAACGATAGTGGACCTGAGGTATCGGATTGTTATAGGTGTAGCACTCGTGTGTGGTCTGGTGGTGTCATGCTGAAGGAGAGGTTGCTCCATGTGTGGACAAATTTCAAATTTGAAGCCTGGTTACAGCACGCTGTTTCTCACACTTCAACATAGTTACGTTACACACTGTCATGTTACACATTACAATTTGGAGCGTTTTAGCAGCAGAGAGCTGTAAATACAAATACATGAAGTATAAAGATGTAGAATGTTAATAATCTTCAAATAATTTATGGGAATGCAGCTGGGTGATGTCATCGACACCAACCAATATTTCGACAGGAGCACAGCCTGGCATTTTCAAGGTGTGTGCGCTCTCTCTCTCTCTCTCTCTCTCTCTCTCTCTCTCTCTCTCTCTCTCTCTCACACACACACACACACACACACACACACACACACTCTACAATGAAGTGTGCGCTGATATAAAACTTCCTGGCAGATTAAAACTGTGTGCCTGACCGAGACTTGAACTCAGCACCTTTGCATTTCATGGGTAAGTGTTTTACCGACTGAGCTACCCAAGCATGACTCATGACACGGTGAGACAAGGTACTGGCAGAATTAAAGCTGTTTGGGTGGGTCATGAGCTGTACTTGTGCAGTTCAGTTGGTGGAGCACTTGCCCGAGAAAGACAAAGGTCCCAAGTTTGAGTCTCGGTCCAGCACACAGTTTTAATCTGCAAGGTAGTTTCATATCAGTGCACGCTCCATTAGAGAGTGAAAATCTCATTCTGGAAATATCCTCCAGGCTCTGGCTAAGCCATGTCTCCGCATTATCCTTTTTTCCGTGAGTGCTAGTTCTGCAAGGTCTGCAGGAGAGCCACTGTGAAGTTTGATAAATAGGAGACAAGGTACTGGCAGAATAAAAGTTTTACAACCAATCCTGTTCAAAATGCTCCCTGTGTACGGCAGAAAGGCCCTAGAATTTGGTGTCACCTTGGTATTATCATCAATCACCCAGTGCAGAGTTGGTCAATAACGCAATGCACATCTAATCTGTCTTTCACTATAACTATTCTGACGAAAGGTGACTCTAAGATGGGCTAACTCAGTTGACAAACTCTCAGGGTCTGAGATGGGATTCCTCTTCATCTGACTGTGAGTAACATTAGTGCTCTTATGTACTCTGTAGCAAAACAACTTGCTACTCTGTTGTCCCTATAGTAGACTGGTGTGAGAACCACATTAAGAACTTAGCGGATTTCTTATGTTGAGTAGAGGGAATACTTTTGAATGACTCTGATATTCTAGTAAGTTTTGATGTTATCTCCCTCTCTACACACACGTTCCTCTGTATGGTTTGTTACAGTTGATTAAGGTCAGGTTTGGTGCTGAATTAACAAACCTATTTCAACATGTTGATTTCCACTTACTTTTTATTCAATGATCACTTCTATGAACAAACAGATGGAGTTGTGATGGGCAACCTGTTGTCACCTACTGTTGCCAATTTGTTTATGGAAGATTTCAGGGAATGTGCCTTGGAGATCATGGCTTTGAAACCAGCATGTTTTTAGAGATATGAAGATGATACTTTTGTTGTTTGACCTCATGGCAATGAGAATTTGAATGACTTTTTAGGACACCTGAATTCAATCCACCTAAATATTTGTTTCATGGTGGAGATGGAAAAGGATGGCTGTCTGCCCTTCTCTGATGTTTTGGTCAGAAGGAATGTGGATGGTACATTGGGACATGCCATTTGGAAGAAGTCTACTCAAATTCACTTGTATCTGTAGGTTGATAGTTGTAACCATCTGGCTCAACATGAAGGGGTACTTCCTACCTTAGTTCACAGAACCCATGCCATCTTGGACCCTGATAGTTTGTCAGCTGATTAAGCTCATTTTGAAGTCAGCTTTCATCAGAATGGTTATAGTGAAAGGCACCTCAGATGTGCAGTGTGCTATCGATCAACTGTGCACTGGACGAGGGATGATAATACCGAGTCTACAGTCTTTCTGCCTAATGCATAATTATGATGTGAAGTGTGTTTTTCAACCACCATCTAAGATCAGGGTACTATTAGGTTCTGCAAAGGTTGCTCTTGGTTTGTGTAAGGCAGGTTGTGACAAAGCAAGATGGGATATTTTTACTTCCCCTCTTGTTTTGCCATCTGCCTCCTTAAAATTCATTTTTTCATTTTTGAATTAATTACCATTAACTTACGTGAATATAATCTGAATTTTTATAACAGAGAAAGAATATAACACCAGATCTAATTTTGTGCTTAGTTTTATGTATGTAATTGATTTTCTTATTTTCTTCAACTATTCCTAGTTAGTATCTTTTGTTATAGGGTGAAATCGGTAATTGTTTCGTAACTTAAATTCTATTGTTGACATATAAACAAATATAAATTCTGTACTAATTATGAACATTTCAGAGATGAAACACTAGTATTCTTATAGCGTCTATTTGGCTCTATCCAAAAACATGTTATCAAAACCAGCCCTTCATTAATTCCAAAGTAATTTACATGTTTGTCAAAAGTACTGTTTACATAACTATACATGTCAACTTCATCATTTAAACAAATAATTTGGCCTAAATCTTGTAGTATAAGAAACTGTTAAAAAGACGAAATTTTTCGATGTATTCAGTTAATTTAATCTATCGTATTCCTTGCAGTTGTGGCATATCATATACTGGTCAGACTATCAAGATTGTTGAGGACCGGTGTACTGAACACAAGTGGCACACACACTTACAACAGCCAAGCAAATCTGCCACTAAAGAATATTGGCATTTCCTTGGCACCGGTCATAACAACACATAACAACACAGAGATTCTGGCATGCACCTCCAGCTATTGGGATAGTGTTATTAAGGAAGCTGTTGGAATTAAATTACCAAGTATCCTTATAAATAGAGACAATGGCTTTTGTTTAAGATTCTGCATGGAATCCTGCTCTTTCCCTTGTAAAAAAATAAAAAATAAATAAATAAATAAAAAAAAATAAAAAATAAAAAAAACAGAAGGACAGAGTTTATGCCACTCACATGTCGATGATTAATTTCACTATCAATAACTTCTGATGTCGGTTATCTTTGGTGTGTGATGGTGCTAGGTTTACTTTGTGTGTGTGTGTGTGTGTGTGTGTGTGTGTGTGTGTGTGTGTGTGTGTTTTATCTTTTTGGAGATTTTCTTAAAATTAAGGTTTTAAATTCTCTTGCACAGCACTTACTTGGTGCAGTTTTGACTTGAAAATGGCAGGGTGTGCTCGTGTCAAAATATCAGCGATTGACGGTGATATTACCTGGCTGCATTTCTGCAAGATATTTGAACATTGTACATGTGGGGAGAAATTCAAGTCTCACAATGTTAATAACATTTGTTTTATTTAAAAAGCATTGAGAGTTTTCACATAAAAAGTTACAATTCATTATTTTTCCACACACCCTCATAGTTTACAAGACAGGGAAGTTCGTCAGGCATGGCTCAAATCCACTTACCAGATTAATAACCATACATCTGGCATACTGGCCAGTCTGAGAGTAGCAGTCTCCTTCTCTTCTTAGTTAATGCTTGGCTGGTCTGCAATCTTCACCTCAATAGACATGACAGACACAGAACAAAGTTTACTTTTACTTGATTCACAAACACATGCCACACACAACCAACTACAGGAGGAGCTTCAGTTTAATGTGGGTTCCAAAGCATGATGCAGCTAATCATTTTACACATACACACAAACCATTGCCAGTGTCCTAGGTGAAAGATGACAGAACAAATTCTGGCACTGAATGAGAACTGAACTATGGACCTGGGATTTGTACTGTGCCACCAACCTATTTAGTCATCAAGTCACACCTGATATGGTGCTTCGAGAGTTTTCACATGAAAAGTTCCAATGCACTATTTATCCACCGCCTTCATTTCAAACATCTTTAAGTACAATTTCTTCGAGACCAAAGCAAACATTTCCTAAATTTCTTAATGAGTGATTGTAGTTTTGTGCCATCCACTTCACGGATCATCTTACAAATAAATATGGCCCTGCTTGAAATCAGACACCGAATGAGAGGCATAGTGATTGGGAAATGCTGGGATCATTTCTTGGGAAAGGAAATGGCCAATTTTCATCCCCATATTTCCCCAATCCAAGTTCGCACTCCATCTCTAACATCCTCATCATCAACAGGATGATAAAACTTCATTCTTACTTATTTATTTGAATTCGGTTGCCCATGTCTTAACTGTTGGAAATAAAGATGCAGATGGGTCAATCTATATGAAGTGGTCCAGTGATGGTTGCTTGACCATTTTTAAATATTTTAATTTTTTTATATGTGATTGCCCTTTATTTGAGAAGTTCAAATAGGTTTTTAAAATAATTTATCTTGCACCTTTACTGGATGGCAGCCATTATTATTTGTAGGCGCACGATTTTTCAGTCTGGAGACATTAGCGAAAATTTGAATATCTCTGCACCGAGTTCAGTTACAACATTGAAATTGACATGATTGTTTTTAGAAAAGTGTCCTCTACAACGTTGTCTATTACAGAAAATATCCTAAATTCAAAAATAACAAGTCAAAATGACCTCCAAAGTTTCGTATCCAAATATTCAAAAATCCAATTTTAGGCCCAAAAATAACAAACAAGGAGTGATTTATGAGAGTCTATTTTTTTCCTATAGTTAGATATCATACACTACTAGCCTTATATAGAGCAAGAACACATACAAATGTTTATGTAATATTTTATGAATTTTTGAAATTTGAAAATTTTCATTTTTTGTAATGTTTGGGGTTAGTTATCTCAAGTGGGACTGAATATAAAAATATGATTCTTGCACTGTTTGTACACCTATATGATTTTTACTGTAAATTTCAACATTGGTATCTGACTGTGAACAAAGATATGAATTTTTGAAAATGAGGAAATAATTCACATTACTCAACAAACTGATCTTATGGCTGTTGCCAACTTAAATGGTTTATTGTTTCATTGTAATAAAATTTAATTGTGACATACATTTAGTTAACACTACCACCCCACATTCATTTAGTTTATTTATTTTTAATAATGCAATATTAAACAACAGGAGCTTTCGCTTTTGTTCTATGGTAACAAAAATGCCCATTTACGTTTAGGTTTATTGTCAACAAAGAAGTACATTATTGCTGGGCGTGGCATTGTTGTAGTCAGTCTGTTGTAAAACCTCTGTTAGAGTGGATGTACATACTTCATCGAGAGTGTAGAATGTGTTATGTGCTTTGTCCGGTGTGTAATTTGTAATTAATTTTGCAAGATTAACTGGAATTCAATAACATCGATGAATAGTGCTCTGTTGCACAGATAGCAAGTGAAGTGTGTCACAAAACAGTTTACAGTTCAGTTTCAAAAACTTAAAAAATGTCAATGACTTTGATGAAGTTAGACAAACTTTGTTTAAATTTAAAGTAAGTTCCCCTGTAACATCAGTGTGTGAGTATCATGAGAAGAAATACATTCTGAAGTACAACCATATTTTTGGAAGAAAGAGCTGTGATACACTGAAAGCTCGTAAAAAGCCTATTACTAAAGGTTTGAGGGAAATAAAACTTGAACATTTGTCCTTGTTATGTGAGAATGAAACAGCTTCCCAAGTGAAATGTAATATGATTCCTGGAAATTCCCTCTGCCCAAACTGTTACTCAAAATTATTTGTCGTGAATCCAGAAGCAGAATCATGTAAACTTGTTAATGACATTTACATTCCTAATGAGGAAGCTGTTAGCATTTTGGATATTGCTTGTTCTAAGTTCAGACATAGCTCCTGCTTCAAAAATAATAAAATTAAGTAGCAGAAAAAGAAAAGCAGCAATTGAAAATAAGGTACAACAAATCATCATCATCATCATCATCATTTAAGACTGATTATGCCTTTCAGCATTCAGTCTGGAGCATAGCCCCCCTTATAAAATTCCTCCATGATCCCCTATTCAGTGCTAACATTGGTGCCTCTTCTGATGTTAAGCCTATTACTTCAAAATCATTCTTAACCGAATCCAGGTACCTTCTCCTTGGTCTGCCCCGGCTCTTCCTACCCTCTACTGCTGAACCCATGAGTCTCCTGGGTAACCTTGCTTCTCCCATGCGTGTCACATGACCCCACAACCTAAGCCTGTTCGCCCTGACTGCTACATCTATAGAGTTCATTTCCAGTTTTTCTTTGATTTCCTCATTGTGCACACCCTCCTGTCATTGTTCCCATCTACTAGTACCTGCAATCATCCTAGCTACTTTCATATCCATAACCTCAACCTTGTTGATAAGGTAACCTGAATCCACCCAGCTTTCGCTCCCATTCAACAAAGTTGGTCGAAAGATTGAACGGTGCACAGATAACTTAGTCATGGTACTGACTTCCTTCTTGCAGAAGAGAGTAGATCGTAGCTGAGTGCTCAATGCATTAGCTTTGCTACACCTCGCTTCCAGTTCTTTCACTATGTTGCCATCCTGTGAGAATATGCATCCTAAGTACTTGAAACCGTCCACCTGTTCTAACTTTGTTCCTCCTATTTGGCACTCAATCCGTTTATATTTCTTTCCCACTGACATTACTTTCGTTTTGGAGATGCTAATCTTCATACCATAGTCCTTACATTTCTGATCTAGCTCTGAAATATTACTTTGCAAACTTTCAACCGAATCTGCCATCACAATTAAGTCATCCGCATATGCAAGACTGCTTATTTTGTGTTCACAAATCTTAATCTCACCCAGCCACTCTATTGCTTTCAACATATGATACATAAATAATATGAACAACAGTGGAGACAGGTTGCAGCCTTGTCTTACCCCTGAAACTACTCTGAACCATGAACTCAATTTACCGTCAACTCTAACTGCTGCCTGACTATCCATGTGAAGATCTTTAATTGCTTGCAAAAGTTTGCCTCCTATTCCATAATCTCGTAGAACAGACAATAACTTCCTCCTAGGAACCCGGTCATATGCCTTTTCTGGATCTATAAAGCATAGATACAATTCCCTGTTACACTCATAACACTTCTCCATTATTTGCCGTAAGCTAAAGATCTGGTCCTGACAACCTCTAAGAGGCCTAAAACCACACTGATTTTCATCCAATTTGTCCTCAACTAATACTCGCACTTTCCTTTCAACAATACCTGAGAAGATTTTACCCACAACGCTGATTAAAGAGATACCTCTGTAGTTGTTACAATCTTTTCTGTTTCCATGTTTAAAGATTGGTGTGATTACTGCTTTTGTCCAGTATGATGGAACCTGTCCCGACTCCCAGGCCAATTTAAATTTCAGACAAAATTAGAAAAGACTTGGAATAATGCTTTAATAATACAGATACCAACATTATTTATAAAGAAGAAGAAAACCTACCAATAGCATCATTTGACACTGAATATTTTAGCTTAATAGAGAAATTAAAAAATAAATGTTCAGTGACATCTACAGAGGGAAAAGTTAAAATTTTAAGTATGCTCCCTGACTCATGGCCAAGAGAAAAAATAGTTCATGAATTCAACGTTTCTCATCGTTTGGTTAAACTAACCAAAAAATTAGTGAAAGAGCAAGGCATTCTTCCAGTTTTAGGAAAGAAGAAAGGAGTAGGTATACGTGAAGAAACAATTAAAAAGATCCAGCAGTTTTCTGAAGATGATGAAAACGGTAGAAAGTGCCCAGGTTGCAAAGATAGCAAAAAGAGTTGTTATAAATGGAGTTAAAGTAACAAAGCAGAAACGACTAGTGCTGTCAAATTTAAATGAACTTAATGTAGCTTTCAAAAATTCTCATCCTGAATGCAAAATTGGAAGGTCAAAATTTTGTGACCTCTTCCATAAGTGATGTATTTTGGCTGGATCCTCAGGGACACACTCCGTATCTGTTTGTTTATATCATCAAAATGTCACACTGATGATTGCGGGTGCAAAACTCAGTGACCTTAACTACAAAGAGTTACTAGATTTAATGGTCTGTGACATTAACAGTTATGACTGCATGATGAGTTTGTGTAATAAATGCCCTGGTAAGGAAACCGTTATTAAATTGTTTCACAAATATGATGAGGAAATGCCAGACAGAATTACCTTCAAACAGAGGGTCACAACTGACAGGACAGAAATGATAACAGTGGTTAAATCTCAGGAAGAGTATTTGGAATCTTTAATTGATAACTTACAAAAACTCAAAAGTCACCACTATGTTTCTAAAACACAAAGTAAGTTTTTAAAGGACAAAAAAGCACAACTTCATCAAACTGAATGCATAGTGCTAGCTGATTTTGCAGAAAATTTTACATTTGTGATTCAGGATGAAATACGAGGGTACCACTGGGTCAATGACCAGGCAACAGTGCATCCATTTATTCTCTACTTTAAAAATGAGAAAGATGAAGTTTGCAGTTCTTCAATTTGCATTCTAAGTGACTACTTGGAGCACAACACTTTGGCTGTACATGTGTTTCAAAAGTACATAATAAATTACATAAAAGAAAATTTTCCCAAGGTTGAGAAGCTAATATACTTTTCAGATGAAGGAGTAGTCAGTATAAGAACAAAAAGAATTTTTCAAATCTGTGCAACCACAAAGTAGACTTTCGGTTGGAGGCTGAATGGCACTTTTTTGCATCTTGCCACGGTAAAAATGCATGTGATGGAGTAGGAGGTACAACAAAACGTGAAGAAGAAGTGGTTCAGCATATGAAAACCACACTTCAAAGTAGATTTGAAAAGTGTATAGCAATAAAAGCAACAAAGCATTTCCACATTCCTTGGCACTGCAAAAAACCTAGTTCGATGCTATGTAACATCAGAAACCGAAATTTATGAGGATCATTGTGTCAGTAAAATTAAATCTCTGTCTTTAACATTGAATGACATAGTGGCATGTGTGTATGATGGACAGTGGTAGCCTGCAGAGGTTGAAAGAATAAATTTGGAAAACAATGATGTTTTTGTGCATTTTTACCATCCTGCTGGCCCAAGAAATCCATTAGTGACAAAGTTTTGATACCAATGAAAAATGTTTTAAGGAAATTTTCAGTGATTGAACTTACCACAGAAACTGGGAGGTCTTATTCTATATTACAGAAGCTGTCTGAAAAAACAAGTATTCTTAACATTCACCACCAGGTTTAGGAACAGTCGCATCATGAAGGATGTACATTGAAAAGACTTATTTTATGTCAAAATTATATAAATGTTAATTTCAGTGATGTTTCCAGTTTTGTATATAATTCAGTACCTTACTTCAATAATAATTGATTATATCCCGCCAATATCACACATGAATAGGCAAAAGTCATAAGATCAGTTGTAGAGTAATGTGAATTATCTCCTCATTTTCAAAAATTCATATCTTTGTTCACAGTCAGATATCAATGTTGAAGTTTTTACAGTACATTGCTATCATATAGGTGTACAAACTGCGAAAAAATTGTATTTTTATATTCAGTCCCACCTGAGATAACTAACCCCAAACTTTACAAAACATGAAAATTTTCAAATTTCAAAAATTTATAAAAAATTAAGGAAACATTTGTAAGTGTTTTTGCTCTAGATGAGGCTAGTAGTGTATGATCTCCAACTATAGGAAAAAAATAGACTCTCATAAATCACTCCTTGTCTGTTATTTTTGGGCCTAAAAAGTGGATATTTGAAAATTTGGATACCAAACTTTGGAGATCATTTTGACTGGTTATTTTTGAATTTAGGGTATTTTGTGTAATAGACAATGTTGTAGAGGACACTTTTCTAAAAACAATCATGTCAACTGTAATGTTGTAACTTAACCCAGTGCAGGGATATTCATATTTTGGCTAACGTTTCTAAACTGAAACATCGTCACATGCTTACAAACGAAAATGGCCGCCATTCAGTAAAGGTGGTAGGTAACATTTTTTAAAAAACTGTTTTGAACTTCTCAATTCTAGGGTAATCACATATAAAAAAATTAAAATATTTAAAAACGGTCAAGCAACAAACTTAATTTTTATTGGACCACTTCATTTGGATTGACCCCTACTCATAAAAGTTCACCAAGTCTGGAGGAATTTCCATTACCAATAAACTGCCAAAAATGAAAAGAACTTGATGACTGCTTAGTATCCATTTAAATGAAAAGTACATAACACCACTGGCCACTGGATTACTCTACTGCAAAAGGTGTATCAACATACCAGAAACTCAATTTCATTTATATTAGTGTCTTGTCAGTGCCAGACTTTTTCCTTTGTACTCATATAATATCTTGAAAATAGTGAGCATCAGTTAACAAATTCAAATTGATTAACAAAAATTCAGAATCACTTTAATATTTTTCTATAGACCTAGCTCACATAAGTAAGTAAAACAGATATTCTATCCGAACATTATGTAATTATTATATTTTTCTAGGGAGCTTAAGAGTGCTTTAGAGCTAAAAGACTGACACTCAACTGCAGTAAAATGTGATGGGTTTGTCCTTCTGATGCCCACTATGGAAACATGGTTAGTGAAGCAGAAGACACCAGATTTCTGGTACTGAGAGTATATGGAAAGTTTTTGAAGGTACATAGCCACAACTTCCTGTATATGCTGACTGCTGCTACCTTTATGATTTGGATGTTATACACAGTCAACATTGGCAACACAGTCAACATTGGCAATAGTCAATCCATGGGTTAATGTTTGCAGAAAATCAGTTTCTATCCCAAAAGCCAGCACAGCCATCGGTGGGGTTATTTCACCAACTTCCCATAGGCCTCTGCTAAACATACCGAAGATTCTTACAGTGTTACTGTGTGCATTGCTGTGCAGCATACATTTTCAAAAGGTAAAGTGCAGGTGTTCAAACACAAATTGCTGGACTTTCTCCAGGCAAACTTCTCCATTTCTTGCAGGAGCAGTTTTGGCAAATAAATTGTGTTATGGCAATGGCAAGTCACTGAAATTACTTGGAAGTAGAGAAAAAAGCGATATAATTGCCTAGGCTTCTGTGGCCTGAGTTTTCTGGGTATGGTGCCACACCATATTGTAAAATAACAATCACTGGATAAAACTGATGTTTTGGTCATTGTTACAGTGAACTTCTTATGTGTCTACTGGTCAAGAAAAAGACCCAGAAGAAGGCCACTGTAACCTCGGCAAGAATTTCATTTTTATCCACCGATAATCATTTTATGGCATGATGCAGTACTATATGGAGAAAATTTTTATGTAGACAAGGAAAAAAATGTTCACGTAAACATCAATTCAGTCATATTTAACTGGTCTAGCTATAGTGGTTTGAGATTTCTCTGAATTTTTTCCAAATCAGTCAAGGAAAATGCTGGGTTAATACTTAAAATAAGAGAAAGGCAACCACTCACACAGCAGACTGATGACTGGAACACAGAGACACGTAACAGGAAACAGCATTCACACTAGCTTTCAAGCTCTCACTCTTTTTGTCACAAAATTACACATGTTCACAAACATAACTACACAGACACCTAAAAGTGCTCTTCTATGGCCCTCGTTAGAGTTACCTGTTACGTGTCTAATTGCTCCATGCTTTGGTCTCTAAAGGTGAGTGATTGCCTTTTCCTTATTTTACGTATTGCTCCATCCAGGAATTTGTATTAGTGTTGTAAAATGCTGAGTTGGTTGCTACTGACTGAATATGACCAACACATTTCCCATTCCTTGAGCATTATTCTGCTTTTTCAGAACATAGTACAATCTTATGCTGACTTAATTACTACCATTATTGTCACTTTTATTTTCATTGTGGCATTTTATACTTCACTGTGTACACATTTGAAATTCTGAGTATGTGATGATATATTCCATGATCATGTACCAGACAGAGAGATTCTATGGAATAATAATTAAGTACTTTATATTACCAGTTTCTTATGAAATCAAGCAAACTATTATGCAACAGATAAAAGAATTCATTTCCTTACTTACAGACAAAGCAATAATGATCTGTGAAAGGCCACACATTGTGTTGTTTGATAACACCAAATGTGTCAGTCTATGAGTCATAATTTGAAGAACAGATGTATATGACTGTGCTGGGACAACTTTACCATCACTCTGAAAATAAAATAATAATAATAATAATACACAGTTACAGCAATGACATTTGTTATGTAATTAACAACACATATAATTAATAGGGAATTCATAGAAAAACAAAAAAATCAAATGATGAATGAGAGAAAGAGTAACTACTCAGTACATGCAAATTAAAGAAGTATTCACTGAAAAATTAAAATTGTGTTTGGAATTATTCTAACTAGATCTATGAACTCTGTAAAAATAAATTCAAAATGCATGACTCTTTATGTTCATAACTGATAGTATTTGTCTCAATAGCATAACAATGTTGTTCCACAGAAGGCAACAGTACTGAATAAATCCTAAAACATAGTACTGTTGGTAATGTGTGCTTATGTCACGTGGTGTAGACAACTGTGCAGGGCAGACCAAATGGAAGACCAACTGACTCCAAAATCCCACCGTATTTAAACATAAAAACATTTGTTAATGATGGATGAATGTCAAGAGCTCAGATGGAAACCCAGTTCTAAGCAAAGAAGGGAAAGCAGAAAGGTGGAAGGAGTATATAGAGGGTCTATAGAAGGGCGATGTATTTGAGGACAATATTATGGAAATGGAAGAGGATGTAGATGAAGATGAAATGGGAGATATGATACTGCGTGAAGAGTTTGACAGAGCACTGAAAGACCTGAGTCGAAACAAGGCTCCGGCAGTAGATAACATTCCATTAGAACTACTGACAGCCTTGGGAGAGCCAGTCCTGACAAAACTCTACCATCTGGTGAGCAAGATGTATGAGACAGGCGAAATACCCTCAGACTTCAGGAAGAATATAATAATTCCAATCCCAAAGAAAGCAGGTGTTGACAGATGTGAAAATTAACGAACTATCAGTTTAATAAGTCACAGCTGCAAAATAATAACGCGAATTCTTTACAGACGAATGGAAAAACTAGTAGAAGTCGACCTCGGGGAAGATCAGTTTGGATTCCGTAGAAATATTGGAACACGTGAGGCAATACTGACCCTACGACTTATCTTGGAAGCTAGATTAAGGAAAGGCAAACCTACATTTCTAGCATTTGTAGACTTAGAGAAAGCTTTTGACAATGTTGACTGGAATACTCTCTTTCAGATTCTGAAGGTGGCAGGGGTAAAATACAGGGAATGAAAGCTATTTACAATTTGTACAGAAACCAAATGGCAGTTATAAGAGTTGACGGGCATGAAAGGGAAGCAGTGGTTCGGAAGGGAGTGAGACAGGGTTGTAGCCTCTCCCCGATGTTATTCAATCTGTATATTGAGCAAGCAGTGAAGGAAACAAAAGAAAAATTCAGAGTAGGTATTAAAATATATGGAGAAGAGATAAAAACCTTGAGGTTCGCTGATGACATTGTAATTCTGTCAGAGACAGCAAAGGACTTGGAAGAGCAGTTGAACGGAATGGATAGCATCTTGAAAGGGGGATATAACATCAACAAAAGCAAAACGAGGATAATGGAATGTAGTTGAATTAAGTCGGGAGATGCTGAAGGTATTAGATTAGGAAATGAGACACTTAAAGTAGTAAAGGAGTTTTGCTATTTGGGGAGCAAAATAACTGCTGATGGTCAAAGTAGAGAGGATATAAAATGTAGACTGGCAATGGCTAGGAAAGCGTTTCTGAAGAAGAGAAATTTGTTAACATCGAGTATAGATTTAAGTGTCAGGAAGTCATTTCTGAAAGTATTTGTATGGAGTGTAGCCATGTATGGAAGTGAAACATGGATGATAAATAGTTTGGACAAGAAGATAATAGAAGCTTTCGTTATGTGGTGCTACAGAAGAATGCTGAAGATTAGATGGGTAGATCACATAACTAATGAGGAGGTATTGAATAGGATTGGGGAGAAGAGAAGTTTGTGGCACAACTTGACTGGAAGAAGGGATCGATTGGTAGGACATGTTCTGAGGCATCAAGGGATCACCAATTTAGCATTGGAGGGCAGCGTGGAGGGTAAAAATCGTAAAGGGAGACCGAGAGATGAATACACCAAGCAGATTAAGAAGGATCTAGGTTGCAGTAAGTACTGGGAGATGAAGAAGCTTGCACAGGATAGAGTAGCATGGAGAGCTGCATCAAACCAGTCTCAGGACTGAAGACCACAACAACAACATAATGATGGAAATGAAAAGTAGCTCCAAAATGTTCTCATGGAGCTGACTGACACACATACAATTCATAGTTAACTTAAGAATATTCTGAGAATTGCAAAAACACTATTCATCTCTGTCCATATATCATATGATAAGCTTCTCTGACAAACCAGCCTCACAAGCTGAAATGAAGATCCATAATGATCACTGGAACAATATGAAATGGACCAATACCTTGCCTCATGTCAGTGGTGACTAATCTCCGAAACTTGTAGTGAATGTAGTTGAGCTTCATGACAAGATCCCTCAATTCCTGTTATTAGCTGAATAATATGATTATTGTCTACCCTTTTCTAGAAGCAAGAGAGAACATAGTGCTCATCAATGTCTCTGTTTCATGTTCACAGAATAAAAATAGCGTAAATTGTGCAACACCACAGATGGTAACATTACAAATGGTAGCACCGTTGGATTGGGGTTGGGTTGTTTGGGGGAAGAGACCAAACAGCGAGGTCATTGGTCTCTGTAGCACCGTATACCGACTGTTAAATATCAGTGCAAACTGACCAGAAATCAGCTAAAAACACCTGCTATACTCAGTTGCAAATAGTAGCAAATAGTAGGAAATCATCATGTGCCACAAATATATTATTTAATATTGTACCTAAATTCTGACACAAATCTGAGCAGAAACATTTTTTGCAAAGTTGTCAGTACAGATCTTGGGGATTTACACTCCAGTTTCCTTAGATGGACACAAGTACACCTGAAACTTACATTAGACAGCTTTTATGGTATATCAGATAAAGAAGCCTGTGCAAAGAATAATTCTGTAATGTGAGAAACTCTCCAGGAAGATAAAATCCATTTCATTTTGGCAGGTACAGCTGAAGAAATGTTCAAGTGGCTGTTGTAGAAGAATCTGGCAGTAACTGGTTGTTAATTCTTCATTATGTATATGTTTTGGAGTGTATCACATGAGATGGATAAAAATAAATAGCAACAGTTCTCTACAACATTCTGTGTTCTGAAAGATTAGAAAGGAATGAAGTGAAAACTGCAGTAAAGAAAAAAAGTAAAAATCTAAATGTAGACCATGTCCCATGTATGCAGTTGGTAGCACGCATGTTGAAATTTGCAAGATATTGTCTGCAGTACGACTGGAAAGACTAAAGTGCTACTTGGTGGAAAGGTAGGAAGGAAATTTAGGGTTTAATGTCCCATTGATGATGAAATCATTAGAGATGGGCATAAGCTTGGATTGGGGAAAGATGAGGAAGAAAATCAGTCTTATCCTTCTGAAATGAACTCTCCTGGCATTTCCCACTACTGATTTGGGAAACACAGAAAACCTAAACTAGGATGGAAAGGGGATTTGAATCCTGCTCCTCCTGAAAATGAGCCCAATGAGCTAAACACTCTTCTACCATGCTCAGTTTACTTGACTGAATCTCGATTGCCAAAAGTAAATGTGAAAGAGTCGGAATACATTCAGTAGACAACTGGTCTGACAAAGACACAATAGCAAAAAGAAAGAAGGCACAAAGATTCTGCAAGGTGTGTACCCACATACAAATTAGAGTTCTCATTCATAAACGTAGTCAACTACAACAGCAAGCCAATAGAAAAAATAGGGCAAAAGTTAAACAAGGAAGTTTGTATAAATCAGGAAAAGTAATGTAATTTTGCAGGTCAACAGTGACATTTGTGCTGCCTCACAAAACACAAATCATTGAAAGTGAGAAAGTTAGGTTATGGAAAAACAGAAGTTTGAATTTATCAGGTACCATTTAAAATATGTGTTATTCCTAATAAGCTATCAAATAATGACTTCCTTTGGTTTGTAGTGATTCAGTGGCTGTTCATATTTTGAGAATAATCTTAAAGCAGTTGAGATACATTAGAGGTCTTACTATTAACAATATAAACAATTATGACTTAATTCAGTCCTTACGTGTAGCATTCATTAATGTATCGATGCATTACACTGTACATCACTCAGCCTTAGTGTGGCACAAAAAGGAAGGAGGCAATCAGCCATGAAAATCTGTGACCACTTAACCCACTAATGTGAAGGACCCACAAGGTAATTTTATTATCTACAAACACAAACTGAAATCATATTTACTTGGCAACTATCCTACTCCATAGAAGAATTTATGCATTATGTAATATTATAAAGAGAGTGTGTGTGTGTGTGTGTGTGTGTGTGTGTGTGTGTGTGTGTGTGTGTGTAATGGTGAAGGGGGCAGAAGAGGGTGGGAAGGGCGGGGATGGGAGGGAGGGAGGGAGGGACGGAGGGAGGGAGGGAGGGAGGGAGGGAGGGAGGGAGGGAGGGAGGGAGGGAGGGAAGGGGTGGGAGGGGGGAGGGAGAGAGACTGATCACAGAGTTAAATAGAAATTTATTTACTTATTTATTTAACCAGCTATCAGGATCTCTCTTACAATGGACTAGGATTTCACATAAACAGTACCTTCTTTTCTACATCATAGTTACCTAAGACATAATAATTTTAATATAACAAATAGTATTATAATGATTTGAGTGTATATAGTGACAATGTGAACAAGTAATACTGACCATGAACTAATAAAGTTAATACTGGCAGTACTTGTACTACTGCTGCTGCCGTTAATAGACAGTGGTTAGGACATTGGACTCGCATTTGGCAGGACAATGGTTCAAACCCACATCTAGTCATTCTGATTTAGATTTTCTGTCATTTCCCTAAAATGCTTCAGGCAAATGCTGGGGTTGTTCCTTTGAAAGGGCATGGCCACTTCCTTCACCATCCTTCCCTAATTCGATGGGACTGATGACCTCGCTATTTGGTCCTCTCCCCCAAATCAACCAATCAACCAATCAACCATTAATAGTGATGATGATGATGATGATGATGATAATGATGATAATAATAATAATAATAATAATAATAATAATAATAATAATGAAAATACAGGGGTAATCCCAAAAGTAAGGTCTATCATTTTATAAGTACAGAACTCTGTGTGGCAGTTGGTCACACTGTTATGAAGAGTGCTTCATGTACTGTGTGTAAACATGCGCATGCCGTGCTGAGGTGCTCAGTCTTGGCTTGGCAGCTGTTGAAAATGGAGCTCCCATTGGATGTTACCGCAAAGTGCTAATTGCACTCAGTTATTCGGTTTTTGAATGCAAAGGGCACTGTGCCGATTGAAATCCATCACCAATTGATGGAAGTGCTAGTCGTGTATGGATGTCAAAAATGTTCATAAGTGGTGTAGAGAGTTTGCAGCTGGTAGCTGGTCGGACCGAAATTCACAACGAACAAAGGAGTGGGAGACTGTCAATTTCTGAGGAGACAGTGTTGAAGGTTGAGCAAAGCATGCGTGAATATCGAGACCAAGCAGCAAGCGTGCCAGTGGCGGCATCCTTCTTCGCCAAAGCTGCAAAAATTCAAACAAACACAGTCTGCCGGTAAAGTCATAACAACCGTTTTTTGGGATTGGAAAGGGTTATTGTTGGTTGACTTTATGGCCACTGGGACCACAATTAATGCTGACAGATACTGTGAGACTCTGAAAAAACTCAAACAGGCGATTCAGAACCGGAGAAGAGGAATGTTGAGCAAGGGCATACACATTCTCCACGACAACGCTCACCCACACATCGCTCGGCAAACCGTTGCTCTCCTGCAACAGTTTCAGTGGAACATAATCACCACTCACCCACCCTATAGTCCTGACTTGGCGCCCAGCGACTATCATGTGTTCCCTAAGTTAAAAGAACATTTGGCTGGAAAGCAATTCAGCTCCAACGACGAGGTGAAAGAAGAGGTTCATAACTTTCTGAACAGCATGGCGGCAAGCTGGTATGACATGGGCAGACAAAAACTGCCACAGTGTCTACAAAAATGCATCGACAGAAATGGTGATTATGTCAAAAAATGGCTAAATGTTCAAGCTGTAAACTGATGTAAACCATTGTAGAAATAAACAGGTCTAGGTACTTATAAAAAAATAAGAGACCTTATTTTTGGGATTACCCTCGTAATAACAATAATGACAGTGGCAGATATAAAAAGAATGTATACATGTGCAAAATAGATGTTTTCTAATACACTGTGTTCTGGGGAAAGGAAGCTAAGAACACTGGAAAACGAAGAAGATCTGATTGGAAAGAAGGATTTATACAAGGGTTACAAGTGTGTACAGGGGCATCCTTATTGTTGCTTTAGCAGACATGTCATTAACTGTCTTCTGAAGTTGGAGGCAGTTCCCTAATATACTGCAGATGGTTATTCCCAACTCAGGTTTCTGTTACACGAGATATACAATGGCGGTAGCAGAATTATCACACTGTCTTCTTCAAATATCATTTCTCTAAACCCAACAGAGTTTTGCAATAACAGCATCACTTTTCTTCCAAAGATTTCCATTAAATTTCTCCAAAAACCTTTATTAAACTTTTTTATGGCCTATAGCATCACAACTGAATGCATTCGGTGCCATGTCTACTTGATAAGAACTCCAAAAGCTGGAGCAATACTGTTTTAATAGGTCGCACTAATATTTTCTAAGCAATTTTTTTTGCAGATGCATTGTTGTTTCCTAGAATCCTTCCAACATCTAATTTCTGCATCTGCCTTGGCAAATAATAATCTTACATGCTCATTCCATCTCATAACACTTCTTAGCATTACCCTTAAATATTTTTTAAATGATGTGACATGCTCCAGATATTCAACATTAATCTTATTATCAGATACAATCAGGTTCTGTCTTTTTGTTACAGGCATTATCTAGAATGCATTCCCATTTAAAGAAAGCTACCATTCAATACATATGTGGAAATTTTGTTCAAGTCTTTCAGTTCAATGATTACCTAACAACAATATAAATCTCTAGACAACAGCACCATCAGTGAATAATTTTAGAATACTACTGACCTTATATGATACACCATGTACGTATTTTGAGAACGTTAGAGGTCTTATCATGCTTCCTTAGGGCACAAATGATGCCACTTACATTCCTATTGATCATTTTCCATTCACTATAACTCACTGAGTTTTATTTGTGACAAATTCCTCAAGCATATATTTGAGAACACTCTGTATGATCATATCTTGGTTATCAATACAAAAACCCTGATTCATTAAAGAATCGAACTCTCTTGGATAAAACAGCTTCCAACAACTGGTTACTTCACAAATGAATTACTGTGTTAAACACCTGACTTTTAGCATGTAAGAGAAAAAGAGTTTAGAAAATATTTGTAATTATGCTTAAAGCTTGTTGAAAATCATTAACTGCTCTCACTATAGAACACTGTATAAATACAGTCTGGGTAATTTGCACTCCTGAATTGTGTGTTGCACAATATGATTTTTCTGGTACATTCAGTGATATATGTAGATCCCGTCTGTGAAGAGTGTTGCAAATATAGAGTTAGTAGTAAAGAAGTAATAAATGAAAACATCATGGCTGAGGCTGAAGTTTTATTGCATGCCATTTTAAGCAAAAGCTAGTTCTTTAAGCAAATAAATGTTTATGTTGTCATATCTCCTGAACTATGTGTTGTTCAATGATATAATCTTTCAGATAAATTCAGTGGTACATGCAGATACTGCCTGCAAACTTTGTTGCAAGTAGAACTGGTAGTAAAGAAGTAATAAAATGATATGTGTGATGCTGAAGTCTGCATGAAAAGTTAACATGTAGTAAGTGATAAACTCTTTTCTTGTAGTAATTTTGTGGGGCATGTCAGCAAGTAAAAATTTAGTAAATGTTTGAAATTTTGTTGTGAAGTTTGTTGGAAGTCACTAAATGCTCTCATTTTCAATTACTGGATGAATATAGTCCAGACAGTTATGTGCCATCAGTTATGCTGCCTTAAGAAAAACATGCAGTTTCTAACTGTAAAACTTGTTTTACTGCGTTAAACTTTTAACATTATACCTCTTAATGAGTACATCATGACAGCATCTAAAATTTTTAAATTTGGTCAATAATTACATGAAATATTGAAAATAAAATTTTTGTGTCCCTGGAAGCCATTAGACAATTAACCTACAACTGGCACTGCATTTCAGGATAGTGGCTTAGAGATACATTGTCGAACACCTTTCAGAAATCTAGGAAACTGGAATCTCCTCGTTCATCTGCCTTTATCATTTGCAAGGTATTATGTATGGATAAAGCATGCCATGTTTCTCATAAGTGCTTTTTCTTGAATTCATGTTGAGAACATAGAATATTGTAAAATCTGTATAACGTCGAATATTGTAAAAATCTGCATACAATGATAATGTAAAAAAAAAATAAAAAGCCATAACAGTTTTCTAATGACAGCACAACGGAGTATTTACAAAGTAAATTTTAAAATAAGATTGTAAAGGATTACGTACAACCGTCCTTGAAAGATCAACTCTTGACAAATTAGGTAAATTAGTTGCAACATATGCTAGATTTGCAGGACTCAGTCTTGTCCAGCCCGACAATGACAGACTTTCCAGTCTTTGACAACTTTCACATATAGCCGCCAGCACATCAGTTACATTTACAAGTTTCCAATCACCTGTAAAACAATGTTATGAGATATTTGCAAATGAACACTGTTCTTTAGCATGTATTTATTTATTCATTCTGTAAAATCTGTTTACATACAATGTATGACAGATGTTGTACAATGTTTTAGAGTGCATCAATATTACACAGTTATTCTAGATTGCTACCCATATAACCAGACATACGGTTAAAATTTTTTCTTAATACAAAAGATTGACTGTTTTTTTGAGTGCATTTACTTCATTGGTTGTCTTTATAATTTCTGGCAGCTTACTGTAGAATGTAATAACTGGATGGCATGCACCCTTTTGACACAGAGTTATGCTGCAACACTTTATATAATTATTTTTCTTTAACCTAGTATGGTACTCATGCACTGCATTATTTGGGATCAAGACATTCTCCTTCTTCACCACACTTTTCCTTACAAACAGTACAATTTCTAAAATGTAAATGGAGGGAAGAGGAAGAATATTTAAATATCTAAAAATAGGCTTACATGAACTTCCATTGTCAGATTTTTTTATTACTCTGATTATTTTCTTTTGCTTCCTGAATGTTCTTAAGGCATGAGGAGGATTCCACCAAAATATAACACCATACCTTAACAGTGAGTGTCTCTGAGAAAAATACACAGTTTTTACAGTTTCATGGGTTGCATGCTGGATAGCACTCTGATTACATACAACTTAGACAGCTGTAAGTTGAAGGAATATATGTGAGAGTTTCATTTTAGATTTTCTTGCAGGAAAAGCCCTAGAAACTTTGTCTCAGTGATATTTTGAATTTCCTGGTTGTTAATGTGAATTAGTTGCTTTTCTGCATTTTTATTTAGTGTAACTAACAGTTTTTGTGGGTTTATGATGAGCCTTTTTCTATAGAGCCACTGGGAAATTTCATCTGTGATGACACCTGCAGAAGTGGTAAGATCTTCTCTATTTTTTGCTTCAATAAGTAGAGTGGTATCATCTGCAAATAGTATTGCTTCTGCATTCTTTACACATAAAGGCAGGCCATTAATGTACACTAGAAAAAGAAATGGTCCTAAGATAAAGCCTTGGGATACCCTGCGTGACAGTAAGGGTGGCTCTGAAAGATAGTTCTGTGTTGTGTTACTGTGCTTGTGTTTGTTCTGTGTAATCTAATATCAATTACTAAAGTAAGAGTTCGGCCACTCCTGTGGCACACCGTAACAGTCAATTTTGTTTAGGAGAAGTGAATGATCTATAACATCAAAAGCATTTGTCAAGTCTAAGAAAACACCTGAGATTTTGAAGTGTTTGTCAATTGCATTTAAGGTATGGTTGACAAAATTAAAAGTAGTGCTCTCAGTGGAATGCTGTGCTCTGAAACTGTATTGGCATACAGATAATATAGTATTCTGACTGAAACATATTGCTAGCAGAGCTAGAAAGAGTTTGATTTGTATAATGCTGCCAACCGGCTGCAACAAAATTCAACATGACCTGATTTTGACACCAACTGTGGGTGTCTTCTTTGGAAAAAAAAAAAAAAAAAAAAAAAAAAAAAAAAAAAAAAAAAAAAAAAAAAAAACTACTGGCTACAAAAGATTAAAACACTATTAAGATAGAGGAAAAACCAAGACTACATGGTTATTATGCTGAACAAATTTATGATGTGACTATACTCACATGCAGTGACAGTTAAAACAAATTTGCAAGCAGAATACCCTTGTCCTATAAAATAACTTCTTAAAACCATATTTAAAACCGATACCTGTAGTTCTTATATAGTTTTAAATATGATTTTAAGACATTAGTTTATATGATGAGAGCATTTTGCTCATAAATCTGTTTTCAACTGTCACTACATGTGAGTATACTTAACTCATAATAATAACTAACTATTCTTGGCTTTTTCCTCTATTTATATAGAGTGCAGCAATCAGTCGTCCTTTTTTTGTAGGTTTTATTTGGCAAATCCAGATTTCAGCTACTGCCTAGCCATTATCAATGCACTATTTTCTAGTCTCTCTCTCTCTCCTTTTTCTTTTTCTTTTTTTTTTTTTTTTTGGGGGGGGGGGGGGCGGCACACAACTACAGTGGTCATTAGTGCCCAGACTAAATTATGAATGCACTGTGAGGCATAATGTTAAAACAGCAACTAAAAAGGACAACACTATAAAAGGCACATTAACAGGCAAGGGATTAAAAGAAAACAGCAGAATCAAATGTCCTTAGACAGGTTAGTCAAGTGGATAAAATGAAGAACGCGAGCAGCTGCTCCTGGGTCATCCGCTAAAATTTGATCCAGAGTACATGGCAGTCCAAGATCAATGCACAGTGTATCAAAATTCGGACAGGACGTTAAAATGTGGCATACCGTCAGCAATTGCCCACATGGGCAGAATGGCGCCGGTGCAGCCGTCAGCAGATGGCGGTGGCTGAACCGGCAGTGTCCAATCCATAACTGGGCCAAACCGACCTCCTCCCGCCGAGAAGGGCGTGAAGAGGTCGTCCAAGCCGTGGGTAGAAGTTTCGAGGCCCGAAGCTTGTTTTCAGTAAGTGTAGACCAATCGGCATGCCACAGCGATAAAATGCGCTGACAAATGACCCTGCTAAAATCAGATGAAGGCACACAGCCTTGGCCGCAGCATCTGCAGCTTCGTTCCCAGGGTTACCGACATGGCCAGGAACCCACATAAAGGTAACCGGAGAACCGTCATCTGCCAGCTGCTGAAGAGAGCGTTGGATCCAGGGCACGAAAGGGTGAACCGGATACGGATCACTGAGGCTCTGGATGGCACTCAGGGAATCGGAGCAGATGACATAAGCAGAATGTCGGTGGCAGCGGATGTAAAGAACAGCCCGATAGAGGGCAAATAGCTCAGCTGTGAAGACCGAACAATGGCCACGGAGTCGGTATTTGAAACTGTGTGCCCCAACAATAAAAGAACACCCGACACTGTCATTGGTCTTAGAGCCAGCTGTATAAATGAAGATCAAACTAATGAACTTCGAATGAAGTTTGACAAGCCGTGAGCGGTATACCGAAGCTGGGGTAACCTCCTTTGGGAGTGAGCTGAGGTCAAGGTGAACGCGAACCTGAAGCCAAGGTGGCGTTTGGCTCTCGCCATTTTCTAGTCTCGATACACGTCAGTTCCCTGTTGTTCGGGTGTCAGTCACAGTTCTTTGAATACGATATTCAACAATAATATATTCAAAGAATACTATACGAACTGTGACTGACGCCACAACAGGGAACTGACATGTATCAAGACTAGAAAATAGCGCAGTGATAATGGCTAGGCGCTAGCCGAAATCTGGATTTGCCAAATAAAACGTACAAAAAAAAGGATGACTGATAGCTGTGCTCTATAATTTATAAATAATATCACAGTCACTGAGTGTACCAACTTTCCTATGGAAGGTAACCTGATGAAGATTTTAATGGTTTTGTGCTCTAGGTACCTGTTTTTGGTTTTTTCTGATGAAGACACCCGTAGTAGGTGTCAAAACAGGTCAAGTTAAATCTTTTTTAAATCAGTTGGCTGTATTACACAAATTGTATTCTTGTATGGTTGCTGCCACACAGCCATGTTTAAAATTTCTGGCAAGATTTGTTCAATAGTTTTTAAAAGCCAGATAATAGTGCTACAGGTCTATAATTTGACATTTCCTGTGAGTCTCCTTTCTTATATAGTGGTCTTACTTTAGCAGTTTTTAGAACATCAGAGAAAATGCCCTCTGATGCTAAAGAACTGTGTATGTCTAATATGGGTGTGAGAATACAGTTTGCTGACAATTTTATCATGTGATCAGGGATCTCATCAACACCAGGTGAATGACTATTTTCAATGAGCTCTGTGCACATCAGCTACATCTACAACTTGTTAGTCACCTTTAAAACAATAGTACAAGGTTTATACAAATGAATACTGTTCTTTAATGTGGCATTGTGATTTTTCCTGGAACATTTTTAGTACTGTATGTTCAACTTCAGCAAAATATTTAACTGAGGTACAAGAGCAAATAAGGCCAAATTCTCTTCAGGAAATATCAAGAAAAAATAAAAATCTTGAAAATTTTGAAACCACTTGTCTGATTTATCCTCTTTATTGACTTTCAGTGATTGATAGATCATTTTGTCAGAACTCTCTCTCTCTCTCTCTCTCTCTCTGTGTGTGTGTGTGTGTGTGTGTGTGTGTGTGTGTGTGTGTGTGTGTGTTCTCACTGAATGACTGGTATACAGTAGAATCTTCACAGAGATAAGTGTATTACATAGCTGTACTAAAGCTGCAATGAACAGGGACACTATCTGATCTACGAATCATTATGAAATACAGTGCTCACTTTGTAGTGTGACACAAGTAGGATGGGACGTCAATACGGTTGCATACTGAAGCAACTAAAGGACAGTCAGCTAGATGAACACATGAGACTTCATTCTTCACTGACATGTCTATGACTTATATGCTTTGGGCATTACAGACAAATAAGATTTTCTCTGGTTCTTTGTATTTAAGACAGACAACCTGAGCGTCTTACATATTTATGAAGTAAGTTACATTTGTTAGAATTTACAGTGTACATCATTTTGTTTGCCAACATAACACATACATAAAGTTGAATGACAGTCCAATTCTAGAAAACAATGTAGTCTGCAGTTTGGCTAAACACCTGTTATTTGGCAGGGCTTAAAGTTAATAACATCATTGTCATTGATACAAACCTCTGGAATTTAATATAATGCAGAGATGAATAAATAGAAAAGCTGTTAATTTCATGGAATTTTGTTTCTAGTTTATATTATTGACAGGTGTTGACAGATGTGAAAATTAACGAACTATCAGTTTAATAAGTCACAGCTGCAAAATACTAACATGAATTCTTTACACATGAATGGAAAAACTGGTAGAAGCCGACCTCGGGGAAGATCAGTTTGGATTCCGTAGAAATATTGGAACACGTGAGGCAATACTGACCCTATGACTTATCTCGGAAGAAAGATTAAGGAAAGGCAAACCTACATTTCTAGCATTTGTAGACTTAGAGAAAGCTTTTGACAATGTTGGCTGGAATACTCTCTTTCAAATTCTAAAGGTGGCAGGGGTAAAATACAGAGAGCGAAAGGCTATTTACAATTTGTACAGAAACCAGATGGCAGTTATAAGAGTCGAGGGGCATGAAAGGGAAGCAGTGGTTGTGAAGGGAGTGAGACAGAGATGTAGCCTCTCCCCGATGTTATTCAATCTGTATATTGAGCAGGCAGTAAAGGAAACAAAAGAAAAATTTGGAGTAGGTATTAAAATCCATGGAGAAGAAATAAAAACTTTGAGGTTCGCCGATGACATTGTAATTCTGTCAGAGACAGCAAAGGACTTGGAAGAGCAGTTGAACGGAATGGACAGTGTCTTGAAAGGAGGATGTAAGATGAACATCAACAAAAGCAAAATGAGGATAATGGAATGTAGTCGAATTAAGTCGGGTGATGCTGAGGGAATTAGATTAGGAAATGAAACACTTAAAGTAGTAAAGGAGTTTTGCTATTTGGGGAGCAAAATAACTGATGATGGTCAAAGTAGAGAAGATATAAAATGTAGACTGGCAATAGCAAGGAAAGAGTTTCTGAAGAAGAGAAATTTGTTAACATCGAGTATAGATTTAAGTGTCAGGAAGTCATTTCTGAAAGTATTTGTATGGAGTGTAGCCATGTATGGAAGTGAAACATGGACGATAAATAGTTTCGACAAGAAGAGAATGCACTGTCTGGAACAGCTTGGAAGACAACTGTTTAGGGAGATGAACAAGGCATCAACTGGAAACATTATGGCAGAATACAAGATATCTCAAATACTGGGATCCCAAGAATCATCAGTGTTTGGTGTTAGTGATCATTTAGATATGAGTCATGTTAGTAAAATGTCTCAGCAGCATATTTGTTAAGGACGAACATTCACTGACTCATTGTCTACAGGTCGTTAAACATTAATCTCCTACTCTTGATCATTTTCAGCAACTTCCATGAAGCTATGCAAAGTTTATTTGCTCTCTCTATCTCTCTCTTTCACACATTGTAGCTGTGTGAATGCCACATGGATCATCCACATGGTTGCAGTGCTCTAATGACTACTACTAAGATAACGAACACTCACTTTTCTTCACAGTAAAAGAAATCTGAGCAGCCCAAGCATATCAGTTCCACATAGCTGATCTTAACAGGTACTTCCAAATCACACCATCTGAAGTCTCATACCTACAACAGTTTCTCTACACTATGATGAAGGTCTTTTCTGTCCTGAACACTCTTATGATCTCAAAATCCTGTCTCCCTCTCTCTACATTTCTGTTCTCCTAACCTCGTGCTTATATTTCTTCTACTTCTTCTTAGCTTCAGGCGTCTCTAATGTTTTCTTTAATTTCATTTGTTATTCATTTTATCCTCCTTGGGGATCATTTCTTAAAACACTCACATTTTTATGATGTTGCCTTTTTCCTGCACCCCACTGTAATGCACCACCATCTTCCCATAGGTACTGTGTCCGCATTGATTCATCTGTGTATGCTCTCCCTGTGTTCAATTCACCTGTCCCCTCCTGCACTCACTCTAAGCAATCATATGTCATGTTTTCTTCTACTTTTCCTGCCTATCCATCCTCCTCAGCTTAGGCCAACAATCTTGAGCCACATTACAGCTACAGAAGCATGTGTGTACGTATACTTTCTTACTATGACAAAAACTGTAGTGTGAAGGCTTTTCCACACTAATGGTTACTTTTTCTGTGTCTGCTTTCCCTGTAATTCTTCATCTTGCAAGTAATTGATGATCTATAGTCTCAATCATTGTTGGATTTTTGTTGTTAAGCACTAGGAAGTGAATGTACTGCATATGAATGTGAGCTTACCAACTGTCTTAAACATGCCTTGTCATGAAGATTTATCATCAATGCTATGTAACGTTTTAATACTTGTTCTGCAACGTAAGTATACTACTGTTGTTGCTGCATTTTTGCAGACTAGAAAGGAGAGAAAATGAAAAATTGCTACATTTTTTATTTTCAGTTCAACAGAATGACTTCTCAGCATAACTCATAGTACACTAGAGTTGAACAGAAAAACACCCAGTAGTTGGACTGAACCGAATCTGGGGCAAAGTCTGGACACTTTAAAAAGAATTACCATAAACGGCAAATTAGGTGTTAGTTAACTTACAATAGGGGTAGTTCTCTAAGTAACATAATACTGAAAAAAGAAGACAGTATGAAACAGTGAAGTTACTCACTTACAGAGCCAATACAGAAGCCAAAACTGTTATCTTCTATATTTATTTTCATTGGAGATACCTCATTATTGAGTCTAGAGCAAACATGACAATTTCTTAAATGAAAGAAGGGAAAAAAACAATAAAAACAGAATATTTTCGATGTAGCAGTCATTTTGAAATTGGAAATAGTGGATGTAAGTACTGCTAATTTCACCATCCAATGGAATTAAACCTTAAAATGGCACAAGATATAACACTTCACTAAAGAAAGTTATTTAGCCACCAAATAATGGTGCTGTTTACTATATAGCAATAACTGCTCTTGTAAAAGTATCCTAATAATTCAGAGCTGTCCTATTCGATTAAGTTGAATTCTGATTAAAGCAATCTAACTTAAACATATCAGGTGATACTTCTTGTAGTGTTCCCTGTTGCTGCACTTGATGTGTCATTTATACAAGTACGGCAACAGTTCTGTGTCCCTGTAAGTTTGCACCTCCAATCAAACAAATATTTTCTGCAATTATTACAGGGTATTGTCTAAAAACCCCTCTTACTTTTTCTTTCTGCCCTGATAGTAAGTACACTGAATAATATTAAAAGTAAAATAAATAAATACAACATAACAAATATTTGGAACCTACAGATTTACATGCAACTGAAACACATCAGAAAATAAATCAGAAAAGACCTGCATTTGCATACCAATGTCAAGATGACGTACATGTGTCAATTTATTCAAAAATAACCGTCTGATACGAGTATCATTTTTGTATGCTTTTTTAAGACGGTTTCCTGATAGATCTACATTGTGCCACAAGGAATTAATGGAAGCTACACGGTTCCAGAGATGACACACTTTTGATGCCCTGTAAAACAAAAATATATTAGAAGTCAAATGATACAACAAGTTTACTGTTATAGTATAGCTTAACCTAAAATGTTCACATTAAAAATATATTTGATGTTTTATGTTTCATTGCTCCTAGAATAATGAATCGATGTGTGGTACTATTTACATGGTATTCTTCAGCATGATTATTGGTTTTAATATCGAAAAAGTATACTACGGGAGGTAAACAAATGAAAAAGTAATAAATCCTCCTGCAGAAGTCTCACTCTCCCCTGCTTTTGCTAACACTTATCTTCAAATTCTCCTGCCATTCAAATGGAAATTGAAATAATTAGTTTCACTGTTACATAAAATACATAAAAAAGTAGAAATACAAAATTCTGCAAAAATGCATACCAGGTGAATGTGGCTAAGATATCAGTTTAGAATAAAATTACATGTCAATATCCTGAAAATGGATTAAAATCTTGTTAGCCTATTAAGGAAGAAGCCAAACATTGTATAAAGTGTTTGTATACATACTACTTCTTTAAAAAAAAATGGTTCAAATGGATCTAAGCACTATGGAACTCATACTACTTTCATATTGTCATTAATTTAAATAGAGGGTGGGTACAATAATAGTAAGTTCCTTGCAACTTATTATCAAATACAGCTCAGTCAGTAAAATGTAGAATTTAATTTTCCTCTTGTCCCATACAGTAATCAACACACCCAAGCCATCATCCACATGACTGAGAGCATGTGCAGTACATACAGTTTTGACACCTGATGTAATTACACCACGGTAACCACAAGAAAAAATTTATTGACATATGTAGGTTGACATCTTGCCTCCTGCATTTGTGAAATCGTTTTGATAAATGTTGCTAGCCTTATTTTGATCCAAAGAACAAGGTTAATTACACACAACTCATATGTCCCTAATTTGAGCCTTGTTGCTATCTGATTACACTTACACAAATTCCAGACCTGGTAATTAGAACAGACTGCTAACCATCTTCACTTAACATCCTGACAGATCCTTGGACCTCATAAAAGAAAAGTTCTGAAACAGCAGTTAAAAAGCAAAAGTTAAACTGTCACATGTGAACCAATACTTTTGTTTCCATGGAAACACTGAAATTTATTTACACTTAAATAACTGACCACGTGTGTATCTCCAACCAAAATCTCTAGCTTGATATAAGGACTAAAACCTAACACTGAATTACCCCCTCCACTAAACCACAACACTTCCCTTCAAATATCAAAGCTTCCCACTTGCAGTTATTTAAACTCCATATGCATAGTATCATACATGTGATGGACTTGAACACTTTTTGAGCAATAGAACCCAATACATTGTTGTAGATGGCAGAGACAAATGTAGTGGATAATGACACTTTTAGTATTGACACAGGCGTGATAATGCCTTGGAATTGTCATTAGCAGCATGAATGGAACTAGGCTAGCTGATAGTGGCTCAACTACAAACTGGGGAGCTGAATGCTGGAAGAGGGAACAGATCTTAACAAGTGAGTTAATCTGCGGGGAACATAGAGTCTGAATACCACGTAGAGAATGAGCATGGAGGAAACCACGACACATGACTAGCGCGAGCAATTGACAACAGAGCACATGGAACAGAGCACTGTGTGGTGCTGAGGCTTGGTCCACAGGCATTGAAATCAGTGTTAGAACTGCTACACCAGGCATACAGCTACTGATACCTGACATCAGGGTCAGTGGCTCTGCTCATGCCATGCTTCACACGTGTCCCCAAGGCAGTGCTCTGCACTATTCTGCTGTAGTATCCATGCCAGCTTCATTGCATACATCTCTATGTCTGCTGATGGGGATACTAAATCCCTTCCCCCTGAAAAGGCCAGGTAAGGTCAAAATACAGCTTGCTCTGCCAGTGGAGCAGCAGAGGCTGGTGTAATGGTTGGTTATCCGACACAGTCAGGGTGTAGACTCCGCCACTGGCGAGCAGGGAAAGGAGGCAATGGTTCAAATTCCACGGGTTCCACAGTAGGGGGCACAAGAGCTAGCCCTACTGGTGCCCCACTCTGTGGTCGAAGGTAGAATGGTGGAGGGCACATGGGGACAGTAGCAGGGGAGTAAGCAGCTGCAATTGGGAGGCTCCCACTGAAACAATGCCACAACCGACCCCATTGTCTGTCTAACAGGGCACAGCCGCAACTGATTACAAGGATGGATCAGCTGTTCCTAACCAGTATCCACAATGCCAATCTATGTGGTCCACCACTACACCCAGCAGCAACCCTGCTGCTAGCTGAAAGACCGGGTTCAAACTAACAGCAGTCCTGTGAGAAAAGCACATCGGGATGTGACAATCCGAGGCATATGACATTGTGGCTGGGCATGTGGCTGGTGCCCACGTAAATGTTCCATCGGACTACATCTGTTACCTGGCATCGCCCGGTATTTAGCCAGGCAACTCAACGGGGTCACAGTATGAGGCAAACACACACTTCTGCATTTGGATCTTGTACATACACACATAGTACTCCACCTGTGAGTTAGACATCGGGTGAAATAAGGTCGTGGTCAAATGCTGGATACCACTGCAAATGCAGTCTTTAAAATCCTGTGACACAAATTGCTGATTGTTATCAGATACGAGAATTTGGGAAACCCCTCGATAGCAAAAATTACAGCTAATGCACAACCATTTGCTGCCGACATTGTGGAGGACAGTTTGGTGACATAAGGGAAATTCGACAAAGCGTCAACCACCAACAACCACAAAGGAGTCTGCAAAGCTGGCATGCACCCTGCCCCCAATAGTGATCTGCAACTCACCAAGGGGAAAACTGATGCGGCAGCACAGCACGGTTTTGTACACAGGCCATGCAAGCCAGTAGATGTGAAGACGTGCCTAAGCCTTCATAAGAGTCATACGCCAGTGTGATGCGTGCTGCAGCTGGAGTATGCGAGGGCACAAAACTGGAGGGATGACAACTGGACAGCTTTGCTCCTCCATGATGAGTATGAGGATGCCCTGGAGAATGCTGAGTCAATCATAGCAGAAAAACAATGTACATCACACCAGATCTGCTCCAAAAAGAGTGCCTCAGGCCACCCCACATGGACAGCTGAAACAATTTTCTGGAAAAGTAGGGCAGTGGTTGTGGCAGCTACGACTTCCTGTGCTACCGTAGGAAAATCTGGCAACGTCTGTCGCAAGACATTAGCCGAGGCAAAAATGAGGGCCTCCTGTGGGTTGAGTTCTGGATCTGGTCCCACTGGCAATCAAAATAGCCCATCTGCATTTGTATGATGGGCAGTGGTCTGTTATTGAATGTCATAAGAATAATTATTGAGAAAAAGCGCCTCCCTACAAAATTGGTGGGCAGTCCTATTCGGCAGTTTGGAATGAAGGCCGAATAAGGAAAGCAATGGCTTGTGATTGGTGGTCAGTACCAACTTCACCCCATACACGAAAAGTGAAACTTTTTAATTCCAAAAATGATAGCCAGTTCCCTCTTTTCAACCTGTGAATAATTATGTTGCACTGCAAAAAGCGTCTTTGTCGTACAAGCGATGGGCTATTTGGTGTCGTCTGGATTCTGATGTGATAGTACCACACCACAATGCCATACTGGAATGTGTCACAGGCCAGGGTTAAAAACTTACCCAGCATAAAAGAAGCCAAATGGGGAGCACAGAACAAACACTATTGGTAGGATTGAAAGACCCTGTGACAATCTGCAGACCAGAGAAATCTGATGCCCCTTTGGCAAAGCCAGTTACGGGAATGGCAGATGTGGGTGGCTTGGGAAATGAATCTTGCCCAAAGAGGTCTCAAGGTTCTCTGATGCTGGCAGGTTCACAATGTCTCGATGTGCTCCATAAGGCTGAGGCAATCTTTGCTGAGCACATGACGCAAAAAATGCTCCTTTGGGGAAAAAGACTACATTTTTTTCTAATTTGCAATGAAGGCCAGTCTACAAACGGTGTTGGAAATCTGTCTGCAGGTTCCACAAATGCTCCTCTCGTGTGGAGCCCGTGGCCCAGATGACATTGAGGTAGTTTACGCAACAAGGAATTTCCTGAATTAACTTCTCCAAATATCATTGATAAAGTCCAGACATGAGAAGGTCCAAAAGGTGAGCACTTACACTGATAAGAGCCCACAGGAGGTGTTAAGCACTAACAAACTCCAAGAAGTGGTGTCCAGTTGCAACTGCACATGTACGTCATGCAAGCTGATGCACAAAAACTACTGGCTCCCTGACAACTTTGCCAACAACTCCTCTGGGTGCGGGTTGGAATACGAGTTCATAACACACTGTACATTTATCATCTGTTTAAGATCACCGCAAAGGTGACATATGGCTTCTCAATCGTAACCAAAGGGATGGCCAACTGACTCAATGAAATAGGAGAAATGACACTGAGGTCCTGCCAACAATGCAAACTGATCCTGATCTTACGATGCATTGGGAAGGGAATGGGGTGGGGGTGACAGAATTAAGGTATTGGCTTAATGGTGTGTGGACCACTATCAGTGCAACATGAAAATGGAGTAATTCCTGATTCTGTTTGAGCAGTTCCAACATTTGCTCCTGCTGCAGATTTTATTGCTGCTCCTGGAGGCACAACTGCTCCTTCCGGCATTGTACAAATGGGTCCATGGTAGGCACAGTTTCACACTCTAAGGAAGAAAAGAAGAGTGTAACATGCACAGGACTGTCTGATGTTGCCACTTGGTACAGGCTTGACAACGCCATGGAATTAGCCTCTGTAACTAGGGTAGTTGACAGTGACTTGACTACAAGCCAGCAAGCTGAACACCGGAACAGTGAACAAATCTCAACACGTGAGTTAATCTACGGGGGAACAGAGGGTCCAAACACTGCGTAAAGAATAAGCGTGAAGGAAAACACCCTAATGAGACCAGCACCAGTGACTGACAACAGAGCACACAGAATAGAGCACAGTGCAAGGCTGAGGCTTGGTCCGTGGGCATTGAAATCAGCATTAGAACTGGTGGGCTACAACTATTGCCGACAGTAAGTAAATATCTGAGTCAGAGGCTCTACCCGTGTCACACTTTGCACGTGTCTTACACAGCAGCATTCTGTACTATTTTGCTGCGATACCCGTGCCAGCTCCTCTGAAAATTACCGTTACATACAGAAAAGTGACACTGTTGAGTGACTGTAGAGGGACAACTTGACCATAATTTATACCTTATGTAATAAACAGCCGCATGCTTTATATGTTGATGGATAGGAGAAACATTAATGTAATGTTCAAATACAGTATTATGACACGAAATAGATCGAGCACATATGGATAGTTGTACATAAGGCAAATAGCCCAGCTATTATTTATTCAGAGAGAGTAGTGCATCTATAAAGGAAACAGTGCACAGAACACTTGTGTGACCCACTCTTCTGTACTCCACAAGTGCTGGGGATTCTCAATTGGTTAGATTAAAGAAAGACATTGAAGCAAATTGGTATGCTGTTAGACTTGTTACTGGTCAGTTTGATTAGTATGAAACTGTTATGGAAATGCTTCATGAGCTTAGATGGGAATCCTTTGAGTAAAAAAGATATTTTTGAGAAATGGTATTAAGGAAGCAAACTCGGCATTTATGACAGACTGCATCGTGATTCTGCAGTCTCCTACATTCATCTCATGTAAGGATCCTAAGGACAAATAAGGGAGATCAGGGCTCATACGGAGGTGTACAAGAAATCATTTTCTCCTTGCTCAATTTGTAAATGGAACAGAAAAGTGAATAACTAGCTACACTACAAAGTCCCGTCTGCTACTACCACACACTAAACAGTGCCCTGTGGAAAATGCATACTTTCTGTAATAAGCAGCAGCATGCTGCAGATGCTCTTTTTTTGCACTGAACTGTTTTTTCAAGCTCATAGGGTGTCAAGGCTCACAGGTCTACAAAACTGTTTTGAAATGGTACAGCATTTTTACTGCAACTGAAAATGGTGATGAAAGTGTCAATATCTTCTAACTGTATTACCTTGGTGAAAAAATGAAGCACCTCGAGCATTGCAAATAATCTAGTTCTTTCCCTGAGCACAGTGAAAGCAATATGACATGAGTTTTATTCCTCTCATAATGTAGAGAATTTCATGCTATGCTGTAAAGTCAAGTGCCAGCAGGCCACTCGGGAATGACAGGGAAGAAATCAGCCAATCGCACGCTCACCATACCTCCCTCCACGACGACAATACGACAGGAGCGGACCGTGCACGAAGAGGACATATGCACTGTGACAGACTGGTGAGAGCCCAGTTCAAAAGCAGCTTCAAGATTAGTGACTTTGGTAGCAACATCAACTCTAGTAACTTTGCTTGTACTTTCTATGTTGCACAGACTTGGGATTGTTTATACTGAAGAAGATAGATTATTTTGTATGTCGCCTTTTGCTTGCCACACATCAGTGTAACTGTCAAAGTTAAGTATTGTAATTTTGTTTTTGTAATAAACCCCATTAATATCACTTGTTTGATTGTTTGTCTAGTGAACCGAGTATGCAGGCTTCCTAGACACTAAACATTTGGCAACGAGGTGAACAAACACCATAGCAACAACCTGTTACCAGAGCCAACAGCCTCCACAGACTCTCTGTTTTGTTTTGTCGTGGGTCGCTGAATAAGGTGAAAAACTGCACTTCCTACTACTGACAAAAAGTAATATAGTTTCACAGTACCTGATACCCTGTGAGCAATGATGTGGGCTTCATGCTGTTGCAACCTCTCGAGCCCTTTTTCATTAAACTGGTGAAACGACACAAGAGTGGGTCACACAAGTGTTCTGTGGACTGTTTCCTTCGTAGATGCACTACTCTCTCCCAATAAACAATAGCTGGGCTATTTGCCTTCTGTACAACTACAAATGCAATAGCTCAGTCCTCACCACAAGCTGCAGATTTACGCTCCAATACTGGTAACAGCTTGTCCGAGAATCTGGCACCATCCTCGTAGGTGTCATCTCCATTACTGCTACCATCAACATACGCAAACTTATTGCCGACAGTGGGATTAATACTCGTGTTGGCCAATATTCTGGTGACCTTGACAATAACATCCTGTACAGAAACTGTGGAACCTCTTATATCTGAACTTGAGACAGTTCCAGTGGCTGTGCTATTATCCATATAAAGATCTTTTTCAAGACAGAGTGACAACAGCTCCAGTAAGGCACTTATTGCTCCTTCCTCCACATATAGCTCTGTCCTCGCAGTATCGCTTTGAGCCATCAGGTTTCCACGAGCACATCCCAAGCAAACCACTGTGTCTCGTCTACCAGGGTATTTTTTCATTAGTTTTACAAATAATCCAAAGCAACCATCATAAGCAATAACTGTGTCACAGCACTCATCACGGCATCCTTCGTACAGTCCAGATTTAGCACCTCTGACTTCCATCTGTTCCTGATAACGATTTATTAAAATATTCCCATCCAAACCCAATTAACGAAGGTAGAGGTATTACTTTTCATTCAGCCCTCGTACATAATGGGTGCTAATTTCAAACTAGTCCCCATACACTGATCACCCAGAACAATGTGACCACCTACCTAATAGCCGGTGTGTCCACCTTTGACACAGATAACAGTGGTGACACATCGTGGCGTGGAAGCAACGAGACCTTAGTAGGTTGCTGGAGGGAGCTGGCACCACATTTGCACACACAAGTCACCTAACTCCTGTAAATGCCAGGGAGGGGGACAATGAGCTCTGACACCACATTCAATCACACTCCAGATGTGTTCGATTGGGTTCAGATCTGGCAAGTTGGGGGGCCAGCACATTAATTTGAGCTCATCACTGTGTTCCTCAAACCACTCCACCACACTCCTGGCCTTGTAACATGACGCATTATTTTTCTAAAAAATGCCACTGCCATAGGGAAACATGATCACCACGAAGAGGTGTAAGTAGTCTGCAACCGGTGTACGAAACTTCTCGGCTATGATGGAGCCTCACACGGGCTCTACTGGACCCACGGATGCTCACGAGAATGTTCTCCAGAGCACAATGGAGCGGCCATCAGCTTCTCTCTGGTCCACAGTACAGGTGTCGAGAAGATGTTCCCCCAGAAGACGACCGATTCGCACCCTCCCATCAGCATAATGTAGAAGATATCAGGATTCATCAAACCGTGCAACACTCTGCCACTGCTCCGACATCCAGTGCCGACGGTTATTTGCCCGTTCCAGTCACAGTTGCCAATGTCGTCGTGTTAACAGTGGCACACGGACGGGTTGTTGGCTGCGGAGGCCCATCATTAGGAGTGTTCAGTGCACTGGGTGTTCAGACACACTTGTACTCTGCCCAGCATTAAAGTTTGTGTTAGTTATGCCACAGTTCACCACCTGTCCTATTTTACCAGTCTGCCCAGCCTACAACATCCGACATCTGTAGAGTGGCCGCCCAATCCTATGATGCCTGGACGTGATTTCACCTTGCTTTCTCCACATGCAGAAAATACCCACCACAACACTCATCGAACATCCGACAAGTCGTCCAGTTTCTGAAAGGCTTGTGCCGAGCCTCTGGGCCGTCGTCATCTGCCCTCGGTCAAACTCGAGCTCGTGCGCCTTTCTCATTCTACACACTGACAGCACACTCACTGATACTACATGCGCCATGCATGTGTCTCACTAGCAGTCATTCCTAACCAGGTGACACTGCTTGGATGGGTTTACACCAATAATAGCTCAGTGGTCATAATGTTCTTGCTGATCAGTGTATACTCATTACAAACCTTATCCTTAAGATTGACTCCACGTGATCATTGCAAAATGCAAACCTCTACTGAGTGCAGTTTTCATCCATGTCTCTTCTTCACATCCCATATACCACTGTTGGAGATCATTACTGGTCTAATTGCTACTTTGTATTCTTTGCCTTTGCTTCAAATAGGCATCGGATCAGCTTAGTCTAGTGGTTTCAAAATTGTATAGTATGATTTCTGTTTAAACTCTACTGACACACAAGCTAGCACACAGTAATGCCTCTCTGCAGCACACATACATCCCTCTTAATTTCTTGACTGTCTTCTGATAACAACACCTTATCATCAGCATGCAAAAGTCAGATCATTCATAATGATGATGAACAGGAATGGGTCAAGAGCCAATGCCTTGATGTACAATGAAACTGTCTGATTGACCAACTGGACTCCTGGCTCATCCAAACACGGTTTTACGTATCAGCAATAATGTTTATGTAATATTCAGCTATGCTGCATACTCTCAGAGCCCACCATATGATTGTTGGAGAATGTACACATTTATGATGATCTTCCATATTTTTAATTTATGCAAAGTAAGTTCCACTGCCAATGGCCTTGCCGCAGTGGTAACACGGGTTCCCATCAGATCACCGAAGTTAAGCACTGTCGGGCTGGGCTAGAACTTGGATGGGTGACCATCCAGTCGGTCGAGTGGTGTTGGCAAGCAGGTAGCATTTTGATACAGTCTGCTGAGCACTGTTGGCAAGCGGGGTGCACTCAGCCCTTGTCAAGCAAACTGAGGAGCTACTTGAGTGAGAAGTAGTGGCTCCGGTCTTGGAAACTGACATAAGGCTGGGAGAGTGGTGTGCTGATCACATGCCCCTCCATATGCGCATCCGGTTACTCCTATGGGCTGAGGATGACACGGCAGCCGGTCTGTGCCGTTCGGTCTTCGTGGCCTGTTCGGGAGGAGAAGTTACACTGCTCTATAGTGTCCGCCCCCATAGCTGAGTGCCCAGTGTGGCAGAATGCCATGCGAGAGGCCTGGGTTTCATTCCCGGCCACGTCAGAGATTTTATCCACTCAGGGAATGAGTGTCGTGTTGTCTTCATCATCATTTCATCCTCATCCGACACACAAGTCGTAGAACTGGCATCAACTAAGATGACTTGCACCAGGTGACTGGTCTACCCAACTGATAGCCCTAGCCACACAAACATTTTACTGTTCTATAGTTTTCACAATCTTGCACGTTGCTTTTATAGAAAGACATCAGTCTACTTTTCCTCCATGCATCTGGCACTACTCCACATTTCACTGCGCCATTGAGGAGTTCTGTAAGCAATGTGATGCCATTTACTGTGAGGAGTTTCCATAGTTCACATCTGGTCTGGACCAGTTGCTCCACAGTTTTGCATTTTTTTATAGCTGTACCTACCTTTTCTGTGGTAATCTCATTTACAGAACATTGGATCTTGCAGTTCTTCTTGCAATAATAATGGAATTGCAAATACACTTCTCGGGTTTGCTGCCAGATTGTATTGTGTAATTTAAGAACATAGACATTCATAAATTTTGCCTAGAACAGCATATGGAAGCATGTGCAACAGAATTAGATTTTCACAAAAAATCTTTCATAATATTAAGTGTATATCGAGCACCTGCAGGTAACTTTAATCTGTTTGTAAACCACCTTGAAGCTGTACTGGCCCATTTAATAACCAAAAACAAAGAAATAGTGGTTGCTGGTGATTTCAATGTAGATTTCCTTAAAGACTCTCCGAATAAGAACTTATTTGAGTTAGTAACACTATCATTCAACTTAATTCCCACAGTAAAGTTCCCCACTAGGATAGCCACTTGCTCACAAACAGCCATTGATAATATCTTTATAGAAAAGTCCAATGAACAAAATTATATTACAAAACCAATAGCCAATGGCCTCTCAGACCATGACATGCAGTTCCTTCTGTTAAATGTTAATACTGAACAGGATATAAAATCTGTTAAATCTGAGCTCAAGAGGGTAATCAGTAAGCCAAAAATTGATTATTTTAGGACACTCCTCAGAGACATTCACTGGACTGATGTTTACAGTGCTCATGGCATGAATGAAAAATATAACATTTTTGCTAATAAAGTGCTTACCTTATTTGAACACTGCTTTCCCCCAAAACTTACCAAGGTTAGAGGAAAATCTACAAAGAAGCCATGGATTACTCGAGGAATAAGGGTATCTTGTAAAACAAAAAGAAAACTGTATCTGTCAATCCGAAACATTTCCAATGTTGATGCTATAGCACATTATAAGAAATACTGCAAAATATTAAAGACTGTAATATGGATGTCAAAGCAAATATATTACAAGGAAAAGATAGTCATATCAGATAACAAAATAAAGACAATATGGGATATAGTGAAGGAGGAGACCGGTAGGACCAGACATGAAGAGGAACAAATAGCATTAAGAGTAAATGATACATTGGTGACAGATGTGTATAGTGTTGCAGAACTTTTTAACAAACATTTTATAACTGTTACTGAAAAGATGGGGTTGTCAGGTTCGGTAGATGCTGCTATGGATTACCTTAGACCAGACATTTCAAGTAATTTCCATAATATGAATTTGACCCTCACTACCCCAACAGAAATAATGTCCATCATAAAATCTTTAAAATCAAAAACATCTAGTGGGTATGATGAAATATCAACAAAGTTAATTAAAGAATGTGATTCTGAGCTAAGTAACATATTAAGCTATCTGTGTAACCAGTCGTTTATCAGTGGAATATTTCCTGAATGGCTGAAATATGCTGAAGTTAAGCCACTGTTTAAGAAGGGAGATAAAGAAATAGCATCAAATTTCCGTCCAATTTCACTGTTACCAGCATTCTCAAAAATTTTCGAAAAAGTAATGTACCGTCGTCTTTATAACCATCTTATCTCAAATAACATACTGTCAAAGTCACAGTTTGGATTTCTAAAAGGTTCTGATATTGAGAAGGCTATCTTCACTTACAGTGAAAATGTGCTTCATTCATTAGACAAAAAATTGGAGGCAACTGGTATATTTTGTGATCTATCAAAGGCATTTGACTGTGTAAATCACAATATCCTTTTAAGTAAACTAGAATATTATAGTGTAACAGGAAATGCTGCAAAATGGTTCAAATCTTATATCTCTGGCAGGAAACAAAGGGTGTTATTAGGAAAGAGCTTGATACATGTCTATCAGGCATCATCCAACTGGGAACTAATTACATGTGGGGTCCCACAAGGTTCCATTTTGGGGCCCTTACTTTTTCTTGTGTATATCAATGACCTTTCATCAGTAACATTACCAGATGCCAAGTTTGTTTTGTTTGCCGATGATACAAACATTGCAATAAATAGCAAATCAAGTGTAGTCTTAGAAAGATCAGCCAATAAAATATTTTTGGACATTAATCACTGGTTCCTAGCCAATTCTTTGTCACTAAACTTTGAAAAAACACACTACATGCAGTTCAGAACTTGTAAGGGGTGTCCCAAGAGTATATGTCTAACATATGATGACAAGAAGATAGAAGAAGTGGACAGTGTTAAATTCTTGGGATTACAGCTTGATAATAAATTCAATTGGGAGGAGCACACCACAGAACTGCTGAAGCGTCTTAACAAATCTCTGTTTGCAATGCGAATTTTGTCAGACGTAGGGGATATAAAAATGAAAAAGCTGGCATACTATGCTTACTTTCATTCCATAATGTCATATGGGATTATTTTTTGGGGTAATTCATCAAGCCAAGCTAAAGTTTTCCGGGCACAAAAACGTGCAGTAAGAATTATATGTGGTGTGAACTCAAGAACATCCTGCAGAAGCCTGTTTAGGGAACTAGGGATACTAACTACAGCTTCCCAGTATATTTATTCCTTAATGAAATTTGTCATTAAAAATATATCACTTTTTCAAACCAACAGCTCAATTCATGGAATCAATACTAGAAATAAGAATAATCTTCACAAGAATTTAAAGTCACTTAGTCTTGTACAAAAAGGTGTGCATTATTCAGGAACACACATTTTCAATAACTTGCCAGCAGCCATAAAAAGCTTAACAACCAATGAAATTCAGTTTAAGAGAAGCCTAAAGGATTTATTGGTGGCCAACTCCTTCTACTCCATTGATGAATTTCTTAGTAAAACCAACTGATTTGTATATAAGTACAACATAACTTCTGCACAATTTCAGTGCAGTAATGTGTTCACTGAAAATTTGTGTGTGTGTGTGTGTGTGTGTGTGTGTGTGTGTGTGTGTGTGTGTGTGTGTGTGTGTGTAAGTATAATCTAACTTCTGCACCATTTCAGTGCAGTAATGTGTTCATTGTAAATAAGTATTACAGTAGTTGTATTACATGTTTATTACCTTATAAATAAATAAAAAACGTTTTTTTATTTTAAATTCAGTGCATTAGTATTTGTAAAATGACTCTTAGTGTTCATTAAAAATGACGATCATTCCACTTGGGACCTGTGGAATGGTACATTAGCTTATTTGTTTTAGTTGTAAATATTTGTCATGTATTGTTGTTTTTCTGACATGTTCCACATCCAGGAGGACCTCCTCACTACGGATCAATTGGAATGAAAGTAAATCTAATCTAATCTAAACTCGCACAATACGATCCGGCAGCAAACCCGAGAAGTGTATTTGCAACAGATCCATCAGAAAAGCATGAAAAGTCACAATAATAGAACTGTTAACATATAGCTTTATCCATTGTTAACTGCACACCTTTATTATTACTTATGTATTTACTTGTTATGAAATATTTGCCATAAAGACATTTGTTGCTACAATTCTGCATCAGCAAATGCAAAAAAGTTCTGTATCATATGTTTGGCAAAAATTTTGCTTCCCTAAAATTAAGTATTTATAAATATGCTCACAATAATAGTAACACTTATTTACAAACCACTTAAGTGGGAATAGTTGGAGTAAATCTGACAAATTTAAAAATACAACAGAAACCCTTTATTTATGATATCTCCAAAACTAAAACAGAAAGAAGAGGGGATACAGCACAAAGTACTCGACACAGTCCCTCCAAATTCTCACCTTCAATAGTTGCATGTCTTACCCTTTGTGATCTCTCCAGCCCGTCCCCTCTCCCCATTTTCTCTAAAAGAACTGTATTGTTCATATTCATTTCTTAAATGTATACAAGTGTGATAAATAATCATGGCATAACTTCTGGGTGTGTACATACTCATTTTAGTATGGTGACACAGGATGAAATACAGAACTGGTCCAATACTGACACACCATTAAAACATTTGATAGAATGGAATAACATTAGCTTCAATATCTCAATGATACCACCTTCACATGTAGATATATGCATCAATATGACAAACTGTGGACTAAAGAAAGTAAATTGTTCGTAACATATTTGTTTTGTTTATTGTGTAAAAAAAATTTGTTTTAAATCAAAAGTAATTCTTGGCTGACAGTTGTTATGCCATGAGGTTTGAGTTAAGAGTCAAATCAGACGGTTGGGTACATCACAGAACTGTTGAAATATGACAAACACTGTGAGGCAATATGAACTGCATACAGGACATTATATTGTGGGAAATGGCTACTAGTCATCCACCCAACAAGGATACCAAACAGAGAATTAATATGTCTGGTGTCTACAGTCGACAGTTGTACAGTCAGTGACTTAAGATACTTGCTGATGGTGACAAGAACAGTATAATTTACCTCCCAAAGCACTGTCCACAGAGAACAACATTTGTGCCTTGACAAACTTAGGCTTATTGTACCATCAATTTGTAGTCGGGCAGTATGTAATGTGCTAATCATCTATTCTCATCGAAATGTGTGTGTTTATTACAAAAAACAATAAATTGCTAATTGATAAAATTTTAGTGTTTCTGTGGTGTCACCGTCAGACACCACACTTGCTAGGTGGTAGCTTAAATCGGCCGCGGTCCATGTAGTACATGTCGGACCCGCGTGTCGCCACTGTGATCGCAGACTTAGCGCCACCACCAAGGCAGGTCTCGTGATAAGAGAGTGGACTCGACCCCAGTTGTACGAGAACCTAGCTATCGCCCAGTTGTACGAAGCCTTTCTCTCTAATTAGCCGAGAGACAGAATAGCCATCAGCTAAGTACTGGCTACGAACTAGCAAGGAGCCATTTGTATCAGTGCCTATAGCGTACGAGTATTCAAGAGAGATGTATTCCAAGGAATCAATAAAAGTTAAGTAAAAAGCATCTACATACTTTTCTTCTTATTCATTCATAAGTTCTCATGTTCCAGACTTCACGCCCGTCTGCGTATTGCCGTTCGTGCACTATCGGCCACAGCGTTAGTCTATAGTTCATTTTCAGAAATCAACTCCACAGTGTCGGTCCAGCTACCGACACTACAATTATTGGCGACGAGATAAAGAGTTTGTATTAATTATTTGCTTCATTGACGACGTTTTAAAGTGTTCTGATTGCTTACATTTCATTGTGTCATGGCTTCGCCACATTCTCCAGATGTACTGTCCGAATTTTATCGCTTGCAGAATCAGCAGACGCAGGCGTTACTGGATGCCCTTGGACAGCTCGTCCAGGGTCAACGTGCGCTGCACACCGATGCGGCCGCAGCCGCTTCACCGCTACCGCAGCCACAACCTGCCGTTGCACCGCCTTTTAGGCCCTACGACCCGAACCACGAGACCTGGCAAGAGTGGTCTCGTCAGTTCGCCTTTCACCTTGCTGCCTACAGAATTCAAGGTAATGAGCGGCAGCCGTTTTTGCTTTCTTGTGTCGGTGTGTCCACATACCGTGTGATAGTGAAATTGTTTCCCCGCCGCGACGTCGCAACTTTGTCATACGAGGAAATTTTGTCTGCATTAGATGCCTATTTCAAAGAAACAGTTAATGTGGTTGCCAAACGGTATACGTTTTTTCGTACAAAACGTACGGCCGGTCAAACTAATAGGGAGTGGGTAGCAACATTGCAAGGACTTACTAGGGACTGTGCCTTTGAATGTGACTGTGGTCTTTCTTATTCAGATACAATGGTGCGTGATGCAATTGCACAGAACGTTTCTGATGTTCGCATACGGGAGCAAATTTTGAAACTAGTTAATCCCTCCCTTCAACAAGTGATAGACATATTGGATAGACAGGACACACTTGACTGTGCTCAGGAATCTTTTGAAACTTCGCCAGCTGTGTGTAACATTAACCGGCCCGCCGGGCGCGCTCGCGCCACGCGGCCCGGTCAACTGCCCTCGCGGCCGTCCGCACAGCTGCCGCCGCGTGCTAAGCCAGGTGTGCCGCGCCAGCACACAAATGCAGTGAAATCATGCCCGCGGTGTGCTACTAGACATTCGCGTGAACATTGCCCGTCACGCCAAGCTATTTGCTTTTTCTGCCATAAGAAAGGACATGTTCAAAGTGTTTGCCAGAAAAAGCTCAGATCAGACAATCACAATCATTCCAGGCCCTTTGCTTCGCGCCGGAATCGAACCAAGGACACTCAGGCTCGTGGACCTTCGCCTATGGACATTCATGTCGTTAATTCCGCTTCGTCCAGTGACACTTTCTCTAACAGTGACTGTGATCGTCCCACAAAAACTGTGCGTCGACGTCGCCGGAAATCACGTCAATTAGCAAGTGATTCTGTACCAGTGTCTGTTCCACTTGCACAAAACAGTCACTCTTGTCGTCAGCAGAACAATAAACTTTTTGTGGACTTAGACTTTGAAGGCAAAGTGATACCATTCCAGCTCGATACCGGCGCTGCAGTTTCATTGCTCAATCACGACACTTACAAACAACTGGGCAAACCTCCGTTGCGTTCCGCAAATGTTACGCTAACTACATATTCCGGACAGAAAATTCCTGTGTTAGGACAGTGCAGCCTTCCTGCAACATTCAAGGGACAAACAAAACTTGTGTCATTTTACGTTCTTCGTTCTTCTTCTGCAGTGAACTTATTTGGTCTAGATTTATTTAAGTTGTTTAACATGTCTATTGTAAATCAGGTCCTATCAGTGAATCAGACTGTGCCTACAGACAGTGTTTCCCGGCTGTGTGACGAATTTGCAGACATTTTTGCACCGGGCTTAGGTTGCGCTAAAAACTATGAAGCACATTTAGAACTGAAGGTAAACGCGCAACCGAAATTTTTCAGGGCGCGCAATGTTCCCCACGCATTGCGTGATGAGGTCGCAAGAACGTTACACGATCTCGAATCACAGGGTGTAATTGAACGTGTGCCAGCTTCTCTCTGGGCCTCACCCTTAGTAATTTTGCCAAAACCTTCCGGAAACTTGAGACTTTGCGTGGACTTCAAGGCCACAGTGAATCCACAGCTAGTGACTGCTACTTTTCCTTTGCCCCGCCCGGAAGATCTTTTTGCTAAACTGTGCCCGGGAAAATATTTTTCAAAGTTGGACCTAGCCGATGCGTACTTGCAAATACCGGTGGACGACGAATCCCAGCGCGTATTGGTGGTTAACACGCATCTTGGATTGTACCGCTTCAAAAGACTGCCTTTCGGGTGTGCATCCGCCCCTGCCTTGTTTCAGCAATATTTACAAACTATTTGTGCGTCGGTCCCTACTGCAGCAAACTATCTGGACGATATAGTGATCTCCGGACAGACAGAAGAAGATCATCTTGCGAATTTACGAACATTATTTCAGGTCTTGCGGCAAAATGGTCTTCGCTTGAGGAAGGACAAATGTGTGTTTTTTGCTCGTGACTTACCATACCTGGGACATGTCATTAATGCCCAAGGCATACATCCGAGTCCAGAGCACCTCCGTGCCATACAAGACTTGCCGTCCCCTAAAAATCTGAAACAGCTACAGAGTGTGTTGGGTAAAATTAATTATTACCATAAATATGTGCGCAATGCCTCTTCCATTTCAGCTCCGCTTCATCGCTTACGCCGTAAAGGTGTTCCGTTCGTCTGGACGCCGGAATGTGAACGCGCCTTTCGCCAGTTGAAATCGGCGTTGCTTTCTAATACTTGCCTTACGCCATTCGATCCCCAGAAACCCCTTTTGTTGATGGTAGATGCATCGGATTTCGGGATCGGTGCTGTGCTTGCGCACAAAGTTGGCTCCCATGATCGCCCTATTGCCTTTGCGTCCAAATTGCTCTCGTCTGCGCAAAGAAATTATTCACAGATAGAGAAAGAAGCTTTGGCTCTCGTGTTTGGTGTTACTAAGTTCCATGATTTCTTGTATGGTCGTCACTTTACCATCATCACAGACCACAAACCTTTGACGTCGCTTTTTCATCCGAACAAGCCTGTACCTCCACGTACAGCGCAGAAATTCATTCGCTGGTCTATTTTCCTCTCGCAGTACCGCTACGATATCTTGTATCGGTCCACTGCTAAGCACGGAAACGCCGATGCGTTGTCCCGTTTGCCTGTTGCTGAGGATAAAGCATTCGATTCTTCCGAACTTGCTTGCATGTTCATTGATTCGGAAACCGATGAAGTGGTCGAATCGTTTCCGATTGATTTTCGTCGTGTCGCTACAGCCACAGCTGCTGACCCCGTCCTTGCTACTGTTTTACGTTTTGTTGCTACGCAATGGCCTTTGTCAAAGTCTCGGATCGAGGATCCGTTGGTTCGCCGATTTTTTGCTCACAAGGAGAGACTTTTTGTTCGACGTGGTGTTTTGTTGTTGCGTTCTGATAATGATCAGTCCAGAGTCGTGGTCCCACGTTCGTTACAGTCCTCTGTTTTACGGCTTCTTCACCAAGGACATTGGGGTATAGTGCGAACGAAACAACTTGCTCGTCAGCACTGTACTTGGTTCGGAATCGATGCTGCGATTACGAATATGTGTTCTTCGTGCCCGGCGTGTGCCGAACAACAGTCCGCACCGCCGCGGAAAGTCTTTGCGTGGCCAAAAGCCACTTCCCCTTGGCAACGCTTGCACATTGATTTTGCTGGTCCATTCTGGAATGCTCGATGGTTGGTTCTGGTCGACGCCTTCAGTAATTTTCCTTTTGTTGTCCGGATGTCTTCCACGACGTCCTCCGCCACCATCCAAGCGTTGTCTGCTATCTTTTGCATTGAAGGTCTTCCGCAGACTATTGTTTCCGACAATGGCCCACAATTCATGTCCGCAGAATTCCAGTCATTCTGCCAGGCCAATGGAATTCAACATCTGACATCCGCGCCGTTTTCGCCTCAGTCCAACGGTGCTGCTGAACGATTGGTCCGGACTTTCAAGTCACAGATGTTGAAATTGAAAGAGTCGCATTCTCGGGACGACGCATTGTTGCTCTTTTTGTCTTCGTATCGCTCTCAGCCCCGAGATGGTCACTCGCCGGCTGAGTTGCTCCACGGTCGTCCTCATCGCACCTTGATGTCTTTGCTGCATCCGCCGCATCAGGTTCCTGCGCAGCGGCAGACTCCTGCTTTTGTTCCAGGCGACGTTGTATTTTATCGCAACTATCGAGGTTCACGGCGTTGGCTCGCAGGGCGCATTCTTCGCTGCCTCGGCCGCGCGATGTATTTGGTTTTGGGGGCCTCTGGTGAGGTGCGTCGGCATCTCAATCAGCTGCGCCTCTGTCGTCGCTCGGGTTCTGCCGCTCCCCGTCTGCTTTCAGCGACGGTGCCGTCCGGTCAGCGCCCTGGGGACCCATCTACTGGCTCGCCTCATCCCCAGGTGTTACCGACGATGCCTTCCATTTTGCCCCATGGCGACGCGCCGCCGCCGCCGCAGCAGCAGCAGCGGCAGCAGCCGCCGCCGACCGCATTCGACGCTTCGTTGCAGCCGCCAAGCGCCTCCCAGGGTCACGCGCCGCCGATCGCTTCCCGTGACCAGCTGTCCTCCGCCATGGAACGCCCGCCCGCTCCGGACCACATGACGTCATCGCGCGTCGGCTACCCCGACGCCATGGACATCGACCCTTCGGTCCCTCATGTTTCTTTACGGGCGCATACACCGCATGTTGACGTGCACCCTGGACTAGTTTTGCAGGCGTTTCCTAGCTCCCCTCGGACCGGATGGCCGGGTGCGGGTGGCACAGCCTCGCCTGTTGTTAGGCTCCCCACCTCATCGCATACGTCAACATGTGGTCCTCCCCACGGCGGGCGGAAGCCTTATCTCACGACCGTTCGCCGATTTGCGGGGGAGGAATGTGGTGTCACCGTCAGACACCACACTTGCTAGGTGGTAGCTTAAATCGGCCGCGGTCCATGTAGTACATGTCGGACCCGCGTGTCGCCACTGTGATCGCAGACTTAGCGCCACCACCAAGGCAGGTCTCGTGATAAGAGAGTGGACTCGACCCCAGTTGTACGAGAACCTAGCTATCGCCCAGTTGTACGAAGCCTTTCTCTCTCATTAGCCGAGAGACAGAATAGCCATCAGCTAAGTACTGGCTACGAACTAGCAAGGAGCCATTTGTATCAGTGCCTATAGCGTACAAGTATTCAAGAGAGATGTATTCCAAGGAATCAATAAAAGTTAAGTAAAAAGCATCTACATACTTTTCTTCTTATTCATTCATAAGTTCTCATGTTCCAGACTTCACGCCCGTCTGCGTATTGCCGTTCGTGCACTATCGGCCACAGCGTTAGTCTATAGTTCATTTTCAGAAATCAACTCCACAGTGTCGGTCCAGCTACCGACACTACAGTTTCCTCATATCTGTTCTGGTAAATGAGGAAATGGTTCCAGTTCAGGTAAATGTAATGATAGTTCCTTAAAGAGGACACCTCTGATTTCCTCTATTAACCTTCTGTTACTAAACAAAATCTGTACATCTAACAATCTCAACACCAGTTAATAGTGAAACTCTTCCACACACATACATATGTACATACTATGCATGCCACCATATAGTGCATGGTGCAGGGTACTTTGTATAACTGCTTGTTATTCTCTTTCTTGTTCCACTCGAAAACGGACTGAGGGAAAAGCAACTATCTATATGCTTCCGTAAAAGCCCTGATTTCTGTTATCTGGTCTTTGTGGTCCCTACACAAGATGTATGACGCCAGCAGTAGGATCATTCAGCAGTCTGTCACAAATGCCAGTTTTTTAAAATTTCTCAACATTGACTCATGAAAAGAATGTCTTCTTCCCTACAGGGATTCCCATTTGCATTCATGTAGAGTTTTATAATACTTGCTTGTTGATCAGATCTACCCATAACAAATCCATCTTCTCACAGACCTTGAAGGTGTATACTCATAGTTTTGTTTAATTTCGCATATCCTAAACATTTGCTTGAAGCTCTTGAAGCTCACCTTCTATCTCATAACTGTCTTGTTTCAATTGAGACTTTTTTCTATTACTCTCTTCATACTTACAATATCTTTTGCTGTTAGCACAAGTTCTTTTGTAAAATAAGTGACCATTTCATCTGTCTGTATAACATTCATTTTCTTAAACACTGAGTTCTTGCGTAATTTAATCTCAACTACTTCCCTATTCTTAAACAAATAGGCACAAAAACATGAAGGTGCTACAATATTGGGGTGACAATAGCACTTCACACAAAAAGTTATATAAATTGAATAATTGCCTGTGCCAGATGTCTGATGCATCTGGTCAAAATAACCTAGGCCTATACCAGTGAAGTTTTGCAGGACTGGAATTCAAACCTCTTTTGTTGGTGCACCTGGTTTCTACAATACAAGTTCAATGCATGTAAGTATCTTTGTTTACCTGTTCTGCTCAAATACAAAATGATTGTTAGCTAAAAAACAGACATTGTATGAGGTAACGGGTTAGTAAATATGTTCCATGGTCCTACACCTTTTCCCTCACACTGATCTCTTGTTAGCGATGATTCTCTAACTGTTTATACGTGTCACATGGTGGGTATTCAGTAACTGGACATATGTTCACTGGTAAGAGAGCACTGCTACTTTCCTTCCAAGTGGCTGTATATGCTCCCCACCCCAACAACAAATGTCCAAACTGATACTGCCTGACCAGTGTGTGTGTGTGTGTGTGTGTGTGTGTGTGTACAATCTAACTTCTGCACCATTTCAGCGCAGTAATGTGTTCATTGTAAATAAGTATTATAGTAGTTGTATTACACGTTTATTACCTTATAAATAAATAAATAAACTGTTTTATTTTAAATTCAGTGCATTAGTATTTGTAGACTGATTCTTTCATATAGTGTTCATTAAAAAATGACGATCATTCCACTTGGGACCTATGGAATGGTACATTAGCTTATTTGTTTGAGTTGTAAAATGTCATGTATTGTTGTTTTTGTGACATGTTCTACATCCTGAAGGACCTCCTCAATACAGATCAATTGGAACAAAAGTAAATCTAATCTAAAAGTAATGGATGTGCCAACTCTGGTCAATGCTATATCACACAAGAAGATCAAAGCTGAAAGATGGCACAATCCACAGTGCACTTGACAAGGACTACAGTATGTAGGACCTTGGTTCATGTCCATCTACTTTCCTACTTCATAATGACTTTCCCCCAAATATAAGTTATATGATTACAAACATTTATTGATACAAAAGTACAAAATGACCAACTCACATATAGATTTGAAACATGCATTATGTTTTTGAAACTGATGATGCAGTTAATGTCATAATGATGCACACCACGAGACTTGTGGTCTGCACAACTTACTACCAGCATTACCTACTGCAATGAAAAAGTTACAATGGTGTATTGCAAGGTATAAAATTACCTGATGCACTTAAAATAACAATAATATTTTGTGATCACTATGAGGACAAACTGACCTAAGATGACAAATACCTGACAAGGAACGGTATGCATCCAGTTTCACTGCACACTAAGGAAAATATATGCATTAGTACATTCTCTGGAAGTCTTCTTCCCCAGTCACTTTGTGCATCTGTAGTTTCATCCTTGGCATTGATTGACTCATCATTACTATGCATAGGTAGTCTCTCACTTGAATGTCCTTCATCTTCAGAATGGTGAGTTTCACTTTTATCAGTATTTTGTTCTCTCAAACAGGGATTTTTCAACATGGCTAGTTGAGTTGTCGCAGCCTCAGTTCTATAATGCCAATGTTGATTAAAGAAGTTTTCTGGTCAAAGGACACACTGATTTAACGACTGTCCAGTCGTATGCAGATGCTTAACAGTTTGTTATCGATACAATTTTCTGTGTGGTAACCATATCATTCAGCACATTTATCCCTTAGAACTTGCACAGCTGCTGTTTATCAATGGTGTTTCCACGTTCACTGGACATTCAAAATTATTTCCATTTTCTTTGTTGGTGGTAAACAGCTAATGGCACCATTTGCTAAAAACTAATGCGTTTTGAGTCCAAGAACTTCACTTTTGAGAAATCTGTTAACTTCCACACGTCCAAAAGTAGCTCAAGATAGATTTTCACATTCTGATAGAACAATAGTCTATATTTTATTTTCAGTACACAAGGTAACTGTTGTGTTCCTAAGGGAGAAAAAATACAAAGGATAAGAAACATTAAAACCTGTAAAAGTTTAATTTTTTTGCACATGTTAATTATGAGTCAAATAATAGCAACATTAGATCTCTAAGGCAACTAACAATCTATATACTGCAATTTACATTCACATCTCTTTCTTTTGCAAGCATTGCTCAATAGCAGAGCATCATTCACCCAAGGCAGAGATAAGTGTTGGAGAATCCCAGTTTAGCACAGAGATTTAACCCATCATAAATAGTCTCACATTTTATTACACAGAACACTACCTCATTTTAGGAAAAAATACTGAACTGTTATATAATAATTGTATAAAAAGGAAAATTCACTTGAGAAAACTATAAAATTACAAAGGGACAGAATATATTTATAACAGGAAGTGAAAATCCAGCACTACCAACAGACATAGTTAAAAGTCTCATTTTTCCTGGCCTTATCCAGTGTATTCATAGGTCAGGATGTTAATCTGTATTTGGCAATGTTAGAGGTAGAAGCTGCTTGGGGGCCCCTCCTGTCAACACCCCCCCCTCCCCTCACAGGGAAGGGTGAGAGCATTTTCAAGATGATTGTGAATCATGTAACTGAGGCGTGACGGGGGTCCCAATCTGGTATTCACATAGTTGGATGTGGGAAACTACCTAAAAACCACACCCATGCTGGCCTGCACACCAGCCCTCAACATTAATCTGCCAGACGGATTTGATCCAGGTTGGGAGCACCTACCCAAATCCAGCAAGGAATAAGCTAACATGTGTGCTATCTGGGTGGGCCAGATACATTTAAAACTGAAAAAAATCTATTCCTTGCTTTTGAAACCATTAGCTCCATCCTCTGGGAGCAAATCGGGATGGACTAGGAAAATGTAAAAAGGAGGGTCTGGTCATTCAGACCCAAGAATGAGAGGATGTTGGGATGATTATTCCCTATTCTCTCTTTCTTTGCTTCCTGGGAAAGATATTAATAGTTCCAAAAGTTAAGAACAGTTTTTTTCTATTAAAAGTGTCTTTCAATTGCACTGGAATTTTCCTCCTGAAGGTAAGTACTGGACAGCCATTGTGTCTGTGAGTTGTTGTTGTTGTTGTCTTCAGTCCTGAGACTGGTTTGATGCAGCTCTCCATGCTACTCGATCCTCTGCAAGCTTCTTCATCTCCCAGTACTTACTGCAACCTACATCCTTCTGAATCTGCCTAGTGTATTCATCTCTTGGTCTCCCTCTACGATTTTTACCCTCCACACTGCCCTCCAATGCTAAATTTGTGATCCCTTGATGCCTCAGAACATGTCCTACCAACGGTCCCTTCTTCTTGTCAAGTTGTGCCACAAACTCCTCTTCTCCCCAATTCTATTCAATACCTCCTCATTAGTTATGTGATCTACCCATCTAATCTTCAGCATTCTTCTGTAGCACCACATTTCGAAAGCTTCTATTCACTTCTTGTCCAAACTATTTATCGTCCATGTTCCACTTCCATACATGGCTACACTCCATACAAATACTTTCAGAAACGACTTCCTGACACTTAAATTTATACTCGATGTTAACAAATTTCTCTTCTTCAGAAACGCTTTCCTTGCCATTGCCAGTCTACATTTTATATCCTCTCTACTTCGACCATCATCAGTTATTTTGCTCCCCAAATAGCAAAACTCCTTTACTACTTTAAGTGTCTCATTTCCTAATCTAATTCCCTCAGCATCACCCGACTTAATTCGACTACATTCCATTATCCTCGTTTTGCTTTTGTTGATGTTCATCTTATATCCTCCTTTCAAGACACTGTCCATTCCATTCAACTGCTCTTCCAAGTCCTTTGCTGTCTCTGACAGAATTACAATGTCATCGGCGAACCTCAACGTTTTTATTTCTTCTCCATGGACTTTAATACCTATTCCAAATTTTTCTTTTGTTTCCTTTACTGCTTGCTCAATATACAGATTGAATAACATCGGGGACAGGCTACAACCCTGTCTCACTCCCTTCCCAACCGCTGCTTCCCTTTCATGCCCCTCGACTCTTATAACTGCCATCTGGTTTCTGTACAAATTGTAAATAGCCTTTCGCTCCCTGTATTTTACCCCTGCCACCTTTAGAATTTGAAAGAGAGTATTCCAGTCAACATTGTCACAAGCTTTCTCTAAGTCTACAAATGCTAGAAATGTAGGTTTGCCTTTCCTTAATCTACTTTCTAAGATAAGTCGTAGGGTCAGTATTGCCTCACGTGTTCCAAAATTTCTGCGGAATCCAAACTGATCTTCGCCGAGGTCGGCTTCTTCCAGTTTTTCCATACATCTGTAAAGAATTCGCATTAGTATTTTGCAGCTGTGACTTATTAAACTGATAGTTCAGTAATTTTCACAACTGTCAACACCTACTTTCTTTGGGATTGGAATTATTATATTCTTCTTGAAGTCTGAGGGTATTTCGCCTGTCTCATACATCTTGCTCACCAGATGGTAGAGTTTTGTCAGGACTGGCTCTCCCAAGGCTGTCAGTAGTTCTAATGGAATGTTGTCTACTCCCGGGGCCTTGTTTCGACTTAGATCTTTCAGTGCTCTGTCAAACTCTTCACCCAATATCGTATCTCCCATTTCATCTTCATCTACATCCTCTTCCATTTCCATAATATTGTCCTCAAGTACATCGCCCTTGTATAGACCCTCTATATACTCCTTCCACCTTTCTGCTTTCCCTTCTTTGCTTAGAACTGGGTTTCCATCTGAGCTCTTGATATTCATACAAGTGGTTCTCTTTTCTCCAAAGGTCTCTTTAATTTTCCTGTAGGCAGTATCTATCTTACCTCTAGTGAGATAAGCCTCTACATCCTTACATTTGTCCTCCAGCCATCCCTGCTTAGCCATTTTGCACTTCCTGTCGATCTGATTTTTGAGACGTTTGTATTCCTTTTTGCCTGCTTCATTTACTGCATTTTTATATTTTCTCCTTTCATCAATTAAATTCAATATTTCTTCTGTTACCCAATTTTTCTTGTTTTTACCTACTTTATCCTCTGCTGCCTTCACTACTTCATCCCTCAGAGCTACCCATTCTTCTTCTACTGTATTCCTTTTTGCCTGCTTCATTTACTGCATTTTTATATTTTCTCCTTTCATCAATTAAATTCAATATTTCTTCTGTTACCCAATTTTTCTTGTTTTTACCTACTTTATCCTCTGCTGCCTTCACTACTTCATCCCTCAGAGCTACCCATTCTTCTTCTACTGTATTTCTTTCCCCCATTCCTGTCAATTGTTCCCTTATGCTCTGTACAACCTCTGGTTTAGTCAGTTTATCCAGGTCCCAACTCCTTAAATTCCCACCTTTTTGCAGTTTCTTCAGTTTTAATCTACAGTTCATAACCAATAGATTGTGTCAGAGTCCACATCTGCCCCTGGAAATGTCTTACAATTTAAAAGCTGGTTCCTAAATCTCTGTCTTACCATTATATAATCTGTCTGATACCTTCTAGTATCTCCAGGATTCTTCCATGTATACAACCTTCTTTTATGATTCTTGAACCAAGTGTTAGCTATGATTAAGTTATGCTCTGTACAAAATTCTACCAGACGGCTTCCTCTTTCACTTCTCTCCCCCAATCCATATTCACCCACTATGTTTCCTTCTCTCCCTTTTCCTACTCTCGAATTCCAGTCACCCATGACTATTAAATTTTCCTCTCCCTTCACTACCTGAATAATTTCTTTTATCTATCATACATTTCATCAATTTCTTCATCATCTGCAGAGCTAGTTGGCATATACACTTGTACTACTGTAGTGGGCATGGGTTTCGTGTCTACCTTGGCCACAATAATGCTTTCACTATGCTGTTGGCAGTAGCTTACCCGCATTCCTATTTTTTTATTCATTATTAAACCTACTCCTGCATTACCCCTATTTGATTGTGTATTTATAACCCTGTATTCACCTGACCAAAAGTCTTGTTCCTCCTGCCACCGAACTTCACTAATTCCCACTATATCTAACTTCAACCTATCCATTTCCCTTTTTAAATTTTCTAACCTACCTGCCCAATTAAGGGATCTGACATTCCACGCTCCGATCCATAGAACGCCAGTTTTCTTTCTCCTGATAACGACGTCTTCTCGAGTAGTCCCCGCCCGGAGATCCGAATGGGGGACTATTTTACCTCCGGAATATTTTACCCAAGAGGACGCCATTATCATTTAGCCATACAGTAAAGCTGCATGCCCTCGGGAAAAATTACGGCTGTAGTTTCCCCTCGCTTTCAGCCGTTCGCAGTACCAGCACAGCAAGGCCGTTTTGGTTAGTGTTACAAGGCCAGATCAGTCAATCATCCACACTGTTGCCCCTGCAACTACTGAAAAGGCTGCTGCTCCTCTTCAGGAACCACACGTTTGTCTGGCCTCTCAACAGATACCCCTCTGTTGTGGTTGCACCTACGGTACGGCCATCTGTATCGCCGAGGCACGCAAGGCTCCCCACCGACGGCAAGGTCCACGGTTCACGGACGTAAAACTTTATTATGTATTAATTCTGTCATTGGTCATTTATTAAATATACACAATGCACATTTAATGTAAGTACGAATTATATTCTTTCAACTAGATTAATTACTCTACGGGCATTCCTGCCTACCTGGATAACCACGTATATTAGCACACTTTGCCCGGGATTTGGGTAGGTGTACTAGCCTCGGATCAAATCATCCCAGCAGATTAGTGGTTAAGAGTGAATTATGTGCAAATAAAAAAGAAAAATCACAAAAAAGCCTCCCATTTTACGTAGTACCTCAAAAATGAAGGTATTATTTATGAAACAACTGTGGAAATGGCAGCCTATATTTCAATAGTCTGCCATAGCTGATGAATTGATATGTGTCAACATGGTATCAATACTACAATGGATACCATTTGTCATAGACTTCCAAAATTTCTCTCAAATTTTGTTTAGTATAAAAATGAGTTACGATAAAAAATGCTGATATGAAATATACTAACTTATGCAAAACAGGGCAAGAGTAGCAGAATTTGCCAGAAATGAGTAATCGTGGTCACAATGCTAATATATCAACAGCAACTGCTAACATAGAAAAGATACTGGGAACTGTTTGTGTATATCTTGAACGAATTATACAAATATCCAAGAAACACACAACAAGGAGATAATATCAGTGTGACCAACAACAGTAAAGACTAGCACCATAGTTAGAGTTCAACTACATTTGAAAATGGCCAAAGTGTCAGATTCAGTGAGAAAGGAGACTAGTTCCACATAATTTGTTAGCATTTGGGAAGATCTAACAACACTGTGAAACAGCAACAAGAATATGTGGGTGGGACAGAAAGCATAAACACCAGGAAAGTGCTCTAAGACCCCTGCAGATAAATAAGATTGTCTTCATTTGTGAAGCATGTACAACAATTTGCTGTTACACTCTCTATCCAGAACATACTGTAATATCAGTAACTATTTCTTTGCCACTCAGTATTTCACTGTCACTCAGTTGAACAGAATTTGTCTATTTGGTGATCAATACGATATTTCTGTTCCGCACTACGGATGGGACTGGACAGCATTCCACAATGGCTCCAGACATTATTTGGACACGGAATAAAAGCAAAATCTGACTCTTATGCAAGTAGGAAGCAGTAAATCAGCTTGCAGTGTCAACTGACAACAAATTAGACTCTAACTGACGGGCAATGAAATAGGATATTAGGGTTGCCACAGGGTGTTCATATAGATTCACCACTCTTCTTGTTATACGTGAATGACCTGCCATTGAATATGATGCTTATTTCAAAACTCTTCTACTTGGACAGAACACAAGTGTCATTGTGAAAGCTGTGGTTCGAGAAATATGGTGGTAAATAATATCAGATTGTGGCTGTTCAAATACAGCATTAGTAGTGTCCAGCTCGATATAGTCACACCATTTAAATATTTGAGCATAACGCTGAAAAGCTATATGAAATGGAACGAGCGTGTGAGGATTGTAGTAGGGAAGGTGAATGGTCAACTTTGGTTAATTGGGAAAATTTTAGGAAAGTGTGGTTCACCTGTAAAGGACACTAGTGCGACCTATTTTTGAGTATCGTTCAAGTGTTTGAGATCTGCACCAGGTCTGATTAAAGTGAGACATTGAAGCAATGCAGAGGCAGGCTACTAGATCTGAAACCACTAGGTCTGAACAAGATGCAAGTATTACAGAGATGCTTCAGGAACTCATGTGGGAATCCCTAGAGGGAAGGCGACGATCTTTTCAAGGAACACTATTGAAAAAATTTAGAGAAGTGGCATTTATGACTGCAGAATGATTCTACTGCTGCCATTGTAAATATCGCATAAGGATGTAATCCAAAAAACCGCCTGCGGCTTAGAATCGAGTGCAAAGCAAGCGGAAGTTCTGAAAAATGTTGTAGGTGCCGCTTCAACTATAACTTCTGCTGTCGAATATACACTCCTAGAAATTGAAATAAGAACACCGTGAATTCATTGTCCCAGGAAGGGGAAACTTTATTGACACATTCCTGGGGTCAGATACATCACATGATCACACTGACAGAACCACAGGCAACAGAGCATGCACAATGTCGTCACTAGTACAGTGTATATCCACCTTTCGCAGCAATGCAGGCTGCTATTCTCCCATGGAGACGATCGTAGAGATGCTGGATGTAGTCCTGTAGAATGGCTTGCCATGCCATTTCCACCTGGCGCCTCAGTTGGACCAGCGTTCGTGCTGGACGTGCAGACCGCGTGAGACGACGCTTCATCCAGTCCCAAACATGCTCAATGGGGGACAGATCCGAAGATCTTGCTGGCCAGGGTAGTTGACTTACACCTTCTAGAGCACGTTGGGTGGCACGGGATACATGCGGACGTGCATTGTCCTGTTGGAACAGCAAGTTCCCTTGCCGGTCTAGGAATGGTAGAACGATGGGTTCGATGACGATTTGGATGTACCGTGCACTATTCAGTGTCCCCTCGACGATCACCAGTGGTGTACGGCCAGTGTAGGAGATCGCTCCCCACACCATGATGCCGGGTGTTGGTCCTGTGTGCCTCGGTCGTATGCAGTCCTGATTGTGGCGCTCACCTGCACGGCGCCAAACACGCATACGACCATCATTGGCACCAAGGCAGAAGCGACTCTCATCGCTGAAGACGACACGTCTCCATTCGTCCCTCCATTCACGCCTGTCGCGACACCACTGGAGGCGGGCTGCACGATGTTGGGGCGTGAGCGGAAGACGGCCTAACAGTGTGCGGGACCGTAGCCCAGTTTCATGGAGATGGTTGCGAATGGTCCTCGCCGATACCCCAGGAGCAACAGTGTCCCTAATTTGCTGGGAAGTGGCGGTGCGGTCCCCTACGGCACTGCGTAGGATCCTACGGTCTTGGCATGCATCCGTGCGTCGCTGCGGTCTGGTCCCAGGTCGACGGGCACGTGCACCTTCCGCCGACCACTGGCGACAACATCGATGTACTGTGGAGACCTCACGCCCCACGTGTTGAGCAATTCGGCGGTACGTTCACCCGGCCTCCCGCATGCCCACTATACGCCCTCGCTCAAAGTCCGTCAACTGCACATACGGTTCACGTCCACGCTGTCGCGGCATGCTACCAGTGTTCTGCGATGGAGCTCCGTATGCCACGGCAAACTGGCTGACACTGACGGCGGCGGTGCACAAATTCTGCGCAGCTAGCGCCATTCGACGGCCAACACCGCGGTTCCTGGTGTGTCCGCTGTGCCGTGCGTGTGATCATTGCTTGTACAGCCCTCTCGCAGTGTCCGGAGCAAGTATGGTGGGTCTGACACACCGGTGTCAATGTGTTCTTTTTTCCATTTCCAGGAGTGTATGTAGCGCTACACAGGTATGCTTTGTAGGCAGAAAGATAAATACTTTCGCCAAAACCTCTGCGTCAGTAAATAAATTAAAAAAAAAGAAGAAGAAGAAAGGTGGAAGACGAGCTTTTTTTTTCTCCGCCCCGAGTTTCGACCACTGCATTTTCATACATTATCCAACGAAGTAAATACAAATTCCGTATTGTTCATCTTCGAATGTAGCACAATTTCAATGTACTACGAAAATCCGACTGGCAAGACTGTTTAGGATGTTTGTCAATATGGCCAACTCTACGTTCTGAATTTTTTCCTATCAGTGAGAAGTGTTGGTTGCTAATAGGAACCTGATGAAATGTGAATCACATGCAGTATTCCCTTCACCATAAGAATAATCGAATATAAACATTTTGCCATGTATTCTTTCGCGTTTGCTGCTATCTCATTTAAATCCTGCCTAATAAACTACTAAACTAGAGTGAGACAACAGCAAACGCGGAAGAATATACGTATCGTGTCATGTTTATATTCGTATTATTCTTATGCCTAATGTGATACAGTCAGAAATGAAGTATGGCAACTGACCAGATTTTTAAATCTAAGATGACTCTAATTTCTGTGCAGAATTTGATGTACTACAGAAGCGGCCGCAAAGATTTTCAAACGGAGAAAAATTTTCGCCGAACTCTCGTTCAGAACATGTTCTGAAATACGCAGTCTATTATTTGGTTCTTGTTGATCATTATCAAAGAAAGCAGCAGAGTAAGTAACAACAAATAGCAGTCTCTTGCCATTGTTTCGCTAATGAGACGATTCCCCTCTCTCTTTTTTCTTTTTAATTGTAAGCGGCGGTAGCGCGCACAAAAGCAAGCCGTGCCGCGAGCGGCGACAGGCCGTAAACACGCACTGTCAGAATGCGACAAACAAAGCATGACAGTACAGTAATGCATTTTCAGCTTAGGATGACGTGAACACCTATAACAAAGAAAACGGCACTTATCAGATCAAAGCAAAATAAGCAATCGATTCAAACCAGACAGAGCACGTGAAAAAGGAATGGTACTCGCATAAATACGGACGGAGCGCCTGACGCATAGCAATGGCTACCTGGTAAAGCTTAACTGCTAAACTTACGGCTCGAACCAAACTACTGTCGCTGTATCGTCATTCATTCGACGTAAATTGTGTCTCATATTACAATGGACCAACTTTGTTTCGATTTGGAGGTGCGGCCTATAACTTTTCTCTCCCCTTGAATTTCGAGTCGCAAATTTCAGGTGCGGCTTAGATTCGGGAATTTTTTTTTCCTTTATTTCGAGTCTCATTTTTCAGGTGCGGCTTAGATTCGAGTGCGGCTTAGATTCGAGTAAATACGGTACTTTTTTCAGCAGACTTGTGACTCATAATCGTAAGGATACCTGGCAGCAGATTTCTGTAAATGGTAAACAAGTTCCATACACCAGCAGCCAACCAGCCTCATTTTCGGCAAACCTTGGCCAGGCCCAGGTATCATTCGCAGTGATCCTCTTTGTTTCTGAGTTGACTGGACTATTTTTCTTTGCATTTCAGACAGGAATGTCCACATTATGAGGTTGAATGTTATAAATGTTTATATAGATGTCTCACTGCAGAAGTATGTCATAGCACAGCAGACACCAGTCACTGGTCCCAATCAATTTAAACAAACAACATTTCAGGCAGTGACCAGGTGCTGGCACTGCGTAAAGTTTTGTTACATGCAACAGTGCAACATATTCCCGTGACTTTGCTTTTCAATATTGGCGTACTGGTCTCAGTCATTAACGTCTGTGTACTTTTCTGTGTCCAGTCCCTTGCTCAGCAAAATGCAGTCAAAATTGTGGGCATACAACTAACACGATATGCCACTCTCAGTTCATGTGCAACTGATGGTCACTTATAATCAGGTGTCTCGAATGTTGTCTTATCGGTTGTATCAAATCCGTTGGGTGAGAACATTATTGGTCTCAATGCATATTCCACCTTTGCATTTTCATTACATCATGAAGCACACAACTTCAGTTTGTTGGTACCCTGTAAAGCCACTGATAGACTTGATACACAATTTTTGTGTCTATTTGAACCAGGTTTAGGGAAGGTGGTTGACTTTCAGGCCTATGTCATCTTAAAGGTGAGAGAAAGTCCAAGATTTTGCCATGCTCATCTTATTTTGTTGGCCATTAAGGATGAGGTTAACATTGGACAAGACAGAATAAAACAATATCAAATTTTGTCCCCTGTTTCTTATATTCAACAGGTTTCATCCAACAGTGACTGTTAGGAAGTCTGGGAACTCTCTTCAGTTGTGAGAAGACTTCACACAAACAACTAATGCTCAAGTGCACATTGATTTTTATACCTTGCTTCACCCACATGAAATTTTTTTCAAAGTTTTCAGGATGAAAACTCTTTTCTAAAATCACTCTAGTGGAGGCACAGGTTCAGTTGCCGGCTGACAAAGACTAAAGAAAGATTTTAGTCTTCAACACACTGTTCAGACTGTACCAATGTAACACATTGCCTTTTAGTGTGGCTAGTGTTCCCGCCATCCTTCAGAGGTTTCTTGATTAGATTATTGCAGGAAATCCACACTGTGTGAATTACGTCGACAATATTCTGGTCACTAGTCGCATGACAGAAAAACATCTGCACAATCTACATTTGGTTTTACAGCCCTTGCAAAGAAATATCTTAATTAAAACTTTTCCAAATGTGCATTCTTCAACCAACAGCCCACCACAGAATATGGACATGCTATTACATACATCCCTGTGGTGTAAATCCATTAAGGATTTTGAAGTATTTTTACGAGATGTGAATTACTGTGCAAGATTTATTCCCCAGGCAGCCTCCATAGCCCACCCACTGAGTTGTCTTGATACAGAGGGAGTCCCCTTTCAATGGTCAAAAAGTGCTAACAGGCTCTTCAGAAATTAATACTAGCCTTCCAATCAGCACCCCGCCTTGTGACTTATCTGCCTCACTTGCCATTGGTGTTGGCAGCAGACGCCGCCTCACACAACATATGGGTTTTTCTCTCGCATCAGCTAGAGCACAGGTGAGCAACAGGTGGCCGATGGACTGGACCTGGTCCGTGCAAGAAATTTATGGGAGATAGAATGAAGCACTTGCATTGTAGTATGGCTGGGACATATTTTCTGCTCTGCTATCATGGGTTAGAGCAGCTTCGGCCATTTTGTGCAGTGCTAATGACATACAATTTATGCCTATCATCTGCAGTGGTAGTAATGTTACATGAACAGTATTAATGCCGAGCAAAATATTCTCAGTATTACTAACATATGTTGAGAGTGCGAGGGCGCATTATCAGTTTGACAATTTGCTATGCTGTTGTTTGCATTTTTCCAATTTGTCTTCTATCTGCTCTGCTATCACGTGTAAGAGCAGTTTCGGCCATTTTGTGCAGTGTTAATGACATACAATTTATGCCTATCATCTGCAGTGGTAGCAATGTTACATTGAAGTTAACAGCCTCTCATATGTTCAAAATTACTATCAATACATAAATATAATGGCCCTCAGAAAGCGAATATAGTCATATTGTCAATACTATAAGAAATATTGACGAACAGTATTAATGCTGAGCAAAATATTATCAGTATTACCAACGTATGTTGAGAGTGCAAGGGCGCATTATCAGTTTGACAATTTGCCATGCTGTTGTTTGCATTTTTTCAATTTAGCTTCTATATAATACAGACGATGCACACTGTTTGACCTATTTATACTTATTTAAAGTGAACAAAGAAATGATGGCTCAGTTTATTTAAAGTTACAGAAACAACCAGAGTCCACGCAGTCAGTCATCAGAAGTATTTTCGAACAAATATGTAGAAAGTATAAAAATGCTTGTTAATAGTATTTGTGGACATTAACACACTAAATTTCAAACACTCGAGTGACTCGCACGCCGCCAAAAATCGCAAAGACAATTGTTGTGAAACATTGTAAGTAAGTAAACAATGCTCTGACAAGTAAATAAACATCTCAAGATGGGTTGAACATAAAATGAAGGTACTCTCAGAAAGGTTGTTTCGAAGCACAATTTGTCGGCACGGCACGTCGGGAAAGGGGTGCTATTCAGATCGATGCATTACCCCATAGAAGTTAGTGACACAGATGCTACAGTTTGGACTTTATGCACAAGGAGCGCTGCTGTCACATCACAAGACGAGGTGACCCGAGGTCGCCCAGGCCAGAGTTAGTGGATGGTTCGGAGAGACTAGCTGTGTATACGTAAAAGACACTTACTTCAGCTCGAGAATGTTATTCACAGATCAAAAAGGAAGTGTTGGCCATTGCCTTTATAGTGTGCAAACAATTTTTTTGTACGGTCAAAAATTTCATCTAACCACTGACTTATAAACCCCTCGTCACTTTTTTGACCTGAGGCAAAACTGTGTACAGCACATCACTTCCAACGATGGGGTCTTTATATGACAAATTTTCAATCCCCAATAATTATTGCACCTCTGCTCGTCATTCTAATGCAGATGCAAGGTCGGAATCCTGAATTTGACCACCAGGAGACTGTTTTCATTTAGAGGCAATTGGAGCAGTCACTTTTCCACTGGCAGAACCGACTTCAGATTTGGAAAGGTGTGGTGCTCCTTACAGAAGGCAACGAATTATGGCTCGTTGTGGTAGCAATGCTGGCACTGACTCTGGCATCCAGTCAATCGTACAGATGGCAAATACTGTCACGGGGTGCATTTTGCAATGCCCGATTCACCTGTTCACATAGTTCCGTAAGAGGTGTCGTCGATGAGTCGCTTCACGTCCCACTATATCCCACGCGTACTCGATTGGAGACGAGTCCAGAGATCGTGCTGGCCAGGAAAGTTGCTGCACGTGTTGCAGAGCGCATTGAGTTTCACGGGCAGTGTGTGGGTGAGCATTATCCTGTTGGAACGACACATTATCTTCTTGTTGCGAGGATGCCAAAAGAATAAGTCTGGCAACACTCTGCATGTACTGAGCACAGGTTAGCATCCCCTCCAGAAACACAATTGTAGCTTATCATGCCCTGGGGTGGGACCAGTGTGTCTTAGACGAATGATCTCTACAAGACGGCACTTACCAGATCTATGTTGTATGCATAAATGGTCACCACTTTCGTGGAGGCTGTCCCACATACTAATATGGGTGTTTCAGTACGGATTGATAACTGGTACCTCAGAACTGCTTGTGCTACTGATCTGTAAATGTAATCATTTCATGTGCTCCATATGCACTGTTACAACAATAAAGCTTGAATGAATAGGAAACCTCTAAAAGGGTAAACTTTTTTTCCAGCAGTGTTAATGCACATCTTGGCAACAATGTATGACATCCTAAATCATTTCAGAAATCACACAAGAGGACATATACATGCTATGCAAATGTAGCTCATCCTGCATATCCATACATGGATGCAGAAATGACAATGAGTGGAATGAGAACTAGCCACTTAGATGCTGCCAAAATCAATCAACAGCGAATGTGCATATAAGGAAAGATTACGTAAGAGAAGTTCAGTTAAGATTCGTTGTGCTCAGTGGAAATACGAGAGAATCACATAAATGAAAACAGTGTTATACCACTACTAATTATCATGATTTGGAACAAGTACAAGGACTAAAATTCTCAGAACAGGACATGAACATTACATTAGAAGAAACATGTCACACAGCTGGAATTCTGTATACGTGTATGCACGATCACAGTACGGATCGAAGTTCTTAATATCGTGAAATGGTACGGCAACTGCCAAAAATATTTAATTAAGTACTAAGCGTATTCCGGTGAAAGATAGTGGCAACCGTAGACTGTGAGCCTAGTACTGGAATCTTTGTATTGCACTCCCTCCCCCCCCCCCCTTTTCTCTCAATATTATATGTCCAAATGCTCAAAGTCTGTGTACCATGAGACCACCTTGTGTTGGGAGAAGAGTGTATAAAATTCAATAAATTGCCAGAAACAATGAAAAAAATTGGTTTCAGATAAAGTACAGTTTAAACAGAGTTTGAAAGACGTTTTGGTAGGCAACTGCTGCTACTCTGTACACGCATATCTTAACAGACCACCTTATGTAAAAATGTCTGTTGCATTTTAGTTTTAACAGCACTTGGTCACAACAGTCAAGATTAGGTATTTTGTGTGTGATAAATTTATTAAAAGGGCATAACTATGTTTCATTCTGACAGTGTATTAATTCTATAAATATTCGTAGTTACAGTTTACTCTAATGTATTCACATATCTTGACAATCTCCTGACAAATGATCAGGGAAATGAGTATTATACTCACATGTTCTATGTCTTTTATGTTATACTTTCTAACATGTTCCACATCCGTGAGAATCGTCTCATTTTTGTGTCTACAGAATGAAAACTGAATCTAATCTAATTAAACATGTTTAAAATATCTCTTGAGGACCTGAAATCCCATTTAGCTTTTATCTGAGCACACTGTATGTTTGTGCTGGCTACAGAATTAGGGTTTCAAGTCCTGCTGACAATGAAGTCATTAGAGATAAAGCACAAGTATGGATGGGGATAATGATGTGGAGAGAAATCAGCTGTGTCCATTTCAAAAAAACCATTTCAGCATTTGCCTTGATCAGTATAAGGTAATCATGGAAAAGATAAACAAGGATGGTTGGATGGGGATTTGAACCCTGCTCTTCCCGAATGCACCATCTAACTTGGTCTAGGGTACAAGATAAATGTCATCAATGAGTCTGAGTTACGTTCATTGGCCAACATACTAGAATACTGGACAGGCTAGAAAAGAAACAGTATCTGCACAAGCCACAAGTGGCTGAGCACTAGCCTGTCCTCTGTGGCCTGGTGCACAGTCTGTTAGGCATCATGGAAATCTTGCATTACAAATACGTGAATTACATCCACACACAACAGATTACAGTAAGTATGTAGACTGAAAAAGCACACCAATAATGGTCTTCTAACACTGTAACAACAAAGCAGCTCTGCAGTGAGTCATTGCCATACTGGTTAAGAGTCCATTTTCTTGTACAAATGTAACATTTCACGATCCCATACCATGTTCAAGGTTCTGTGCTTAGGTCTAGAGATCCTCTTTCAAACACACACCAATAGAGTAGTATTATGCCTAAAGAAGACTGGAGTTCCATGAGATAGGAAAAGAAGACTTTCATAAACACCTGTTCCCTCTTCTTAACTGGAAATATGTACAGAGCTCGAGGTGTAGTGATTAGCATTGCTGTCTCAAGATCGTGGGGTACTGGGTTTGATTCCTGGTCGGGCCAGATTTTATCCCCTTTGGAAGTAGGTGTTGTCCTGTTCTCATTATCAACGCAGAAGTTGCTGAAGTGGAGTCAAATAAAAACACTTGCACTAGGTGGCCAAACAATTCCAGGTGGAAGTCTCCAGGTCAATAATGCTGTATAGCCCCTAATCATTTCATTTCAACTGGAAATATGATGTCTTTCGAATTCAGTGTGGCATATATCCAATGAACTATTCACAACCAGCAATCATAAATACATAACATCCAGTGCTCCTCAACAGACTTGTCAGTCAGTCCATAGTTCACAGAATTTGTAAACAAAAGAAGCTATAGAATTAACAAAACATAAAAAGAAGTAATGGTGAGTGAGCTGAAAAAAATAATGATTAAAAAGAATCTGCCTCAATTGCAAATAGAAACCCGATGTTGACCTAGGATATGGTACGGATAACCACGCCTTCTTCGGAACACACTAAAACTACAAACTGCCTAAAGAGGTGTTCTGTATTAATGTTGGACCGTGCCTCTTTAGGCAGTTTGTAGTTTTAGTGTGTTCCGAAGAAGGCGTGGTTATCCATGCCAAAACCTAGGTCAACATCCGATTTCTATTTTCAATCGAGGGGGATTCTTTATAATCATTAAATTATCCACGATTGCTGATGTGCTGCAAAGCTAAAAGTTCTCAAGCTGACAAAAAAAAAAAAAAAAAAAAAAAAAAAAAATTATAGGAAAAAGTTCTCAACTACCTGAGGAACTGTTGTACAGAGTACAAGGAGGGTGCTACAAAGAAACCTTTCACCTTAGGTGTTTGAATACTTGGAGTTTCCCTCCAAATTTTTCTTTTTTCAGTTTTGCTGGAGGCCTCTTGATTATGAAACTTGAATAGATAACTAAATGTCCAACTGAAAATCGTTTTACCATCTGGTATCCACTGAATTAATGTTGCAGTTTCCTCCAAATAAGTCAATGCTGCCAACAGCAGCAGTGAAGGCAGAGTTGGAATTCAGATACACCTGAACAATGGCCTTTACAAATTTCACGAATTGACATACAGACCAGCCTGACCACCATTTTATGGACTAAAGAATATTCTTGGTGAGAGAACAGTTGCCCTAACATATGATGCCATATGAGGATAACAGAGTGAAAGCAAGCAAAGTACATGAGCCTTTGCATGACAGTATCTGAGGTAGTGAACACTACTGTTTTATTGAAGATATCTGCACTCAGTTTCTGTTCAAGATCTTGAACCTGACACTTCCAAGAAAACCTTTTGTCAATAATCAGTGCTAATAATCTGAAATGGTCGACTTCAGTGACTGTTTGACAATTTTTGGAGAATAATATTTCACTTTCGCAACTGTATTTTATTTTTTGCCATAAATTTATTGGAATGCCTCGTTAATTTTGCATAATTTTCATGCTCCATTCATGAAAGCAGTAAAACTGAAATCAAACATACAGTTTTTATTGCTACTTACATCTTACAACTCAGACAAAAATAACACAAACTCACAAAGGAAAGGATTGCTCTATCTTGGGTGTAATATTCATCAACTGCCACATACATAAAGTGACTGCCGGTCCATTCCCTCCATTTGGTATCTTACAGTGAAAAGTTTTTTTTAAAAAAAATGAATTAATTAATTTAAAAAAAGTTACAGGAAAAGTTCTCCACTACCACGAAAATTTACAAACTTATACTGCAAAACCGGGGCTGTTCATGTTCTATCCTCATGATGCAAATGGTGTCCCTTATTTGTCAAGTGTTTAACTGGTTTATAGTTTCTAAGCCTTTACAATTTCTTACACTCATAAAGGAAGAAAAGATAAAGATGTAACACCCACACGGGATCGGTAGAGATGCAGTACAAGTTTCGATAAGGCAAGGATTGTATGGGAACTCGGCTATGCCCTATTCACGAGAAACACAGTGTCACATACTTCAGTTGATGTAGGAAGTGTATGGAACGCCTAAATCTGAACGGCCGGGAGAGGATTTGAGCCATACTTCTCTCGAATGCGAGCTGAGAGAACATCATACGGTAACGGGATTAGCTATTATCTACAAGCGAAAAAAATAATAAAGGGAGTAAGAAACTTCGGGTCGACAGAAGCGTCCGATCCAACGCGTCGGCTTTGAACCGTGACGTAAGGGTGTTGTCGTGTGTGACGTCATGACGGCGCGGAGTTTGGTTTGAGTGTGGCTGTCTCCAGTTCTGTTTTATCTTATTTTATTTACTTTTCTGATCTGTTCGTTCTATCTCGTGAGATTTTTTTAAAATTAAAAACACTTATTACTTATTTTAATTATCTGTTTCCTCGAATTTATGTTTTAGTTTATTATATTTATCTTTCTGATCTGTTCGTTCTATCCCGTGAGATTTTTTTTAAAAAAGACAAAAAACACTAATCAGCTACTGAAGCATCTTTATCTTCTATGGGTTGCAGGGGTTACGACCCCTGGGGCGGTGGGTGGGTATTCATGCATGGCTGTCTTCACTTACACGTTGTAGCTACGCAAGGCGTCTAAATTTGTTTATATTTAGTTTGCCCCCACCCAAAACACCCCATTTCCCGCGCTTGTCCCGTTAGTGTCATTAGGCTTCTTGTGGAAAGTGTGTGTTTGTTTTTGTTTCCGCCATATTTGTGACGTCATGGGTCAAAGCAGACGGGTGGGATCGGACGCTTCCGTATTTCCGAAACTTCTTATTAACCCTAGATGATTTAATCCTCGTAAAATTTACGATTGCGTCAGGGTACAAAATGGCTCTGAGCACTATGGGACTTAACATCTGTGATCATCAGTCCCCTAGAACTACTTAAACTTAAATAACCTAAGGACATCACACACATCCATGCCCGAGGCAGCATTCGAACCTGCGACCGTAGCGGTCACGTGGTTCCAGACTGAAGCGTCTAGAACCGCATGGCCACACTGGCCAGCCGTCAGGGTACAAAACTGGGCATTTTGTACTTGATTTGGTATGTAACATACCATTTGAGTTCAAATAATTGTAATTAACATATGCTTATTCTATTACTTATGGCTTCCTTTGAATAAAATTTGATGTCGGGAGTACCCTCCCCCCCCCCCCCACCACCACCCTCCACGGTATTCCAGGATTAAGGTAAAAATGTTTCAGTAACATTAGAGTCTAATGTGGCATATCGTTCTTCTCCAACATCACTAAATTACTAACCTTGCCGTGCATGGAGATGTTCCAAGTTATGCGAAAATACTACCTCCCAACACAATTTCTTAATAATGTGTACTCCAAAGTTTACATTCAGAAGGTAAACAGTTTACATCACAGTCACACTGTCAACATAAACACACACATACACAAAATACCTCATGCCAAAGATCGATAGACACAAAGAGAATTCAAGCAGAGTCAGTAAAAACAAAGTAAGGTGATAAAGTGTTACTTCATGTTACAGATAAAAAAGAGAACATTATCCGCAGAAGATTCCCAGAGCAAAAGAACATTCTCTGAGAAAGTTCTCAATTTTGAATGAATAAAAAATTCGCAGCACACTATCTGACCATGGAGAACCTTCTCACCGCCTCCCCTCCTTTTATTTATGTATGTATTTATTTATTTTGACCCACCGTTGAGAATTTTAATGCAAACGATGTCGTAATAGGGAGAATATTTCACAAATACGTTTTGTTGACATTATTATAGTACACATACTAATAAAAATACAAGGCGCATAAACTATACGCTAGAGCAAAATTTCTTAATTTTACAGTGCACAGAAAACTATATACGGAAGTGTCAAATAAACTAGTGACAGGGTAAGGTAAATACAAAATAGTTTACAGTTAGAAATAATTTAGCGTCTCATGTTATCCTTGGAATAGTTTTGAAATTCTGAAATATTGTTGAAAGTCTTTTCTTGATTGATTTATCTGATTTATTTATTTATTGATCCATTTTCATCTACAGCTGAAAAACTTTCAAAAGATATTTGGATTTTTATGTTAATATTCACAATTTTACATATAATATACCTTTGTACATAATAACACACATTAATAAATCAATTAATGATGAATACTTAAATAAATGTTGTCACGCTATCTACACAGAGATAACATACAAATGTTCTTCTGGATCAGACTGCATTGGTTAACATAGATAAATTTATTTTTGTAGATATTCATTTACTGTGTAAAAGCAATGATCAACCAAGTAGGACTTCAATTTAGAACTGAAGTGACCAATGTTTTGTATGTGTTTAATTGTATCTAGTAAGGCATTGTATAGTTTGATACTAGGATGCATATTGAAATAACTTATACAAGGAAGAGGCAGGATCATCCTTTTTTGAAACAATGGTCTACGTGATTTGCGATTATCTACCCCTTCCATTTTCTAATTTTTTTTTTAATTTGAATGTTTTGATGGCATTTTCAGAATTTTCCCAGAACATGATCCCATATCAGAGGTGATATTGTACAATTGCATAATATACACACTGAAGAGTGTTGTAGCTGCTACAGTTTTTGAATGTATGCAACACAAAACAAGAAGCCCTTAATTTTTTCTTCATTTGCTCAATATGTGCTTTCCATTTCAAGTTGTCTTGTAGATGAAGTCCAAGAGATTTGTTACAGGCTGTTTTGGTAATTGTCTGTCCATATAGCTCTAGATTGTGTGATACCAGATTTTTTGTTTGTGCTGCATGTATATCAATAGCTGCAGTTTTTCCAGTGTTTATTATTTAGTCATTGTTATCAAAGTAACATGTTAGCCTGTCATTGGCTTGTCTTATGTTTTTTACAAGAGTTTAAAACACTCATATCATCAGCAAATTGAAATATTTTACTGTTGTTATTGCCATGTTTAGGTCATTTCCGTAGAGTAAGAGCAGAACAGGACACATCACTGATCCTTGTGGCACATCTTTAACAATCAGTAGCTTGGAATTATATTTCCTAATAACATTACCCCTTTCCTGATCTATTTCCACATATTGTTCCCTGTTCTTAAGATAAGAGCTGAGCCAGTTGTTGTCTGTTCCCCTAATGACAAGATTTTCTAGCTTGTGTAGCATATTGTCATGACTTATGGTGATAAATGCCTTTGACAAATCTAAAAATATGCCCATGGTAAGTTTTTATTGTCTAGTGCTGTCAGCACCTCTAATAGAAAAGAGTTAACTGTTGATTTGATTGAACGGTTTGCTTTAAATCCATGTTGAGATTCTGACAGAATGCCATTATCCTCTAAGAAATCTGTTAGTCTTATATCGAAAAGTCTTTCTAATATTTTTGAGAAAACAGACAAAAGTGTCAATGGTCTGTAGTTGGAAATATCATCTTTGTTTCCTTTTTTGTACAATGGCTTTACTTTTGCAATTTTCAAACATGAAGGAAAAGTTCCTGTAGCAAAAGGTAGGTTCAAAAGGTGAGTTAAGGGCTCAGTAATCAAGTCCCCCACATTTCTTTACAATGAAATTAGGTTTATCATCTACGTCTGCAGAGAGTTTCATTTTGAGACTTTTTATTGTAACCTGTACTTCTACATTTGTTGGGTACAGAAACATTGATTTGCTTAGGACTTTTTTCCCTGTTTCTGTATGCTGTGCTCTATTGGAGGTCTTAATTCAATATTGTTAACTCTATTTTTGTCAGATTGGGTTTCTTTCTTTACAACTTGCCAGATTGCTTTGGCTCTATTCGAAGTATTTTCTATGTATTTGCCAATGTCTCGTTTCTTTGGTTCCTTTATTATTTTATTTAAGATATATTTATATTTTTTGAAGTAACTATCAAACTCCTGAGTTATGTTATAGCTTACTGCAATATTGTGTAGGTACTGTTTTCTAGCACAAGATTTCCTTATATCACTAGTAATCCACTTGTTACAATTAGTGGTTTGGGTTGTTTTGGCTTTCAATGGAAAAGCAAGTTCAAAATAATATTCAAATATATTCATGAATGTCTCAAACTTATCAGAAATATTTTCTGTTCTATGCACTAGCTCCCACGATTCATGTAGGGGATAATTATGGAATGTTTGTACTGCAGCAGTACTGAAAGTTCTGAGTCTCTGACTCCATAACATCAAAGTTTCTCCAGTAGTATTATATGGTTCACTGTTACCTTGCTTAGGTCGACTAGAATGGATTCAGCAGATAATTTTGAATCAAATGAGGTTTGCCCAAAAGAAATTATACATCAGCTGCTTTCAGTGTTGATAATTTGGAGCTAAAACCATACTGAGATTGAGTCAGATCATTGTTTTTAGATGAATGTCTGCAAATATCCTGTTCTATGCAGGATTTATAACTGTCAGTGAAGTTAGATGACAATTGCTTTACACACCTTGTTACTGTTCTTATGAATAGGGATGACAACTCTTCTTTTTAGACAATCTATAAAATGGCCACTAGCATGCAATCGGTCTTTTAGTGTACAAAGAGGGTTTGATATGAGATCTACTATTTTTCAATCACAAAATTTTGTAAGCCATAAATGTCCTCAGATTTTGAATTTCCTAGTTTTGTTATTAATTTAACCATGTCACATACTTGTATCTGTGTTCACTGTTAAGTTGGTGCAGATTTTGCACAGTTTTGAAGACACTGCTTTTTCAGAAATGGGGTGTAGGTTATGAGCATATGTTGAATTGGAAACATGCTCGCCAGAAATTGCGGTGATAGTGAGGTTTGCTGCCGTGACAAAAAATTTATTACATTTACCTGCTGTGATATTGACAGCACTTGTGGTTTCTTTACAATTTATATCTGTACCCAACTCTACTTTTATAATCCTCCATGCTGCCTTACTTCTGTTATTTCTGTTTTCACTGTAATGTTCATTTACCTTACATTTGGCTATTCTGATTTGTTGTCTGTAATGTCCTTTGAGATTAATCTAAGTGGCTTTGTCCAGAATACCGATTTTTACTTTTCCACAGCAAATAAGTACCAAGAGTCTCAGTTTCTGTTAGGTGTAAACTATTTGTTTTGTGTAGGGTATCTGGGTCTTCTGACTTTATTACTATATTTCTTCTTATATTTGGGTAACAAATATTATAACTTTTAGAGACAATGTTCATGAATCTGTTGAAGGCTTACTCAACAGTGTTTGAAGAAAGTAAGACAATATTTCAGTCTACTAGTTTTAGTTCCTCCCTATGGATGTTAATACCATTGCCAGTTAATAATCTAAGCTGCTGATACTGAATTTGTTCTTGGTCTACAGTTAATTTCTCAGTAATTACAACTGCACTCCTTATACCTTTATGGTCTGAAGGTGATCAACATTAAACAGTCGCAGCTGAAATTCACTGTTATGCACATTTGTTATGAAGTTATCAAGACAAGACTGAAGCCTTGTAGGACTTTCATTTGTAAAGAAAATATCATGATATTTTAATATAATTGCTAAGTTAATATTTTTTCTAACACCAATGTTTAAGTCTCTAAAAATTGGTATGTTCTATTTGGTATATTTCTGTAATGCACAATAAGCTATATATATATATATATATATATATATATATATATATATATATATATATATATATATATATGAATCGGTTATTTATGAAAGGGCTCTTGCTGCAAAAAGTCAACTGTTGGGAAATTTAAAAAAAATCGTTTATTTTCCTAATATTTCTAAATATGACAAATTTTTCTATTCTAGTTATTTTATTCTACTGACTGCTAATAACAATGATGATTAAAAACAATTATGTTGTTTATGATGCATGATAGTGCCTATCAAAGTTGCCTGACAAAAGTCCTTCATAAAGAAAGGGCTGACAAAAGCCCATTCATAGAGGCAAAATTAAAAAATATTGCAATGATTGATTGAGACTTTATGAAGGCTATTTATCTTACATTAAGCATTGTATACACAACTGAGATTGGCTATAAAAGATACATGAGAATGGGTTTTTAACAAACACAAATGAACGTTAAAGTCTCATATCATTAAATTTCACAGTTCTTTTTCAACTGTAGGCCACTGAATCACCTTGTCATAGAAGAAACCATGTTCCTCAGGGGCGAACTCAATAAGCTTCTTTATATCATCCATTTTCCTTTTAGGAATAGGTATTCTTTCAGTGTATAGGTAGAGAAATGCAAGATTGTGTCAGGAAAGCTAGTCTGTATGTGTTGTAGAGGATTCTACTAATAAAAGCTGATAGTGTTCCTTTTCCTTTACTTGATTGCTGGAGCGAGAATTCATGGCAGTTCGAAATAGTAAAATATTCTCTTTTTCCCTTCTTCAAATATTTGGTTTCTTCTGAAACAGTACATTTTTTATAGAACTGAGGCGACCATTTTAAAATTCAAAATATTTTCTGTTTCTACCAAATCAACACTAAACTTTCCCTGTGCTATACACGTTAATATCATTTCACATACTTCTTTTTTTATGTAACATCGCTCACATTTCCATAATTTTCTTTTGACAAGGCCAAAGACTCTGTCACAGGGCAGATAAGAGTGGCCCCTTAATGGTAGTCTGTACACAATCTTTTTGAATCTTCCACTGTCTGGAAGAGAAAGTAGAAACCTAATCATTGTGTGATTTTTGTTTTGACCTGTACAGTTAACACTGTACAGGTACAATTCATCAACATTTCCTGGTATATTATCATTGATACACTTCATTATAAAAGACAAAACCTCATTGCTGCCCTTTCCTGCAACCCCCTGGTGGTACAAGCAAATCAATGCTGTGTCAGTACTGCTGTTGTGGATACAAAATGGATTTTTATAAATTATTACTTCGTTTGGCATCAAGGATACATTACTTGAATTGTACAGCAATGATGTTACTGGTAACACAATATGCATATACTACAAATAAAATAGATTACATTCATTTATGGTAATAAAAGTGTTAGATTAGATCGATAAATCAGTAATATACATATGGATAAAAACACTAGGATGAGTTACATGTAAAAGAGAAAAATGTGGTTTTTATAAACAGTAATATTGACAAACAGAGCTTCAAGTTGTAATAAAAACTATATGTTAATATCTAAAGTATCCAGCCAGGAGATTGCTTCCTCAGAGACCTCATGTATGCTGGTCAGAGTTCCAGCATATTTCCGTAGGGGACACTCTGTGACTATGTGGTGTATTGTTTGTCGTTGGTGTCCGCAGTCATACTTGGCACTTTCAGCGATTCCCCACTTATGTTTCAAGTCCTGGCATCTTCCGTGCTTGGTGCGTATGTGATTTAGGGTGGTCCACGACCTCCTAGGTAAGGCAAAATGGATAAACTGATAACAAAGAAATGTTTGCCACGTAGTCAAAACAAAAAAAAAAAAAAAAACACCGAAGCACAGCGTTATCATGTTCTGCACAGTACTGTTTTCTTTCACGTAATGAAGAATAAAATTTGTTACCCCGCCTTTTGTGCTTGAGTAACTGTGTAACAGCTACTCGTTTTGCTGTATCATTAAGATGAGGGTTTTTGATTAGCTTATTAAGCATCTCACACTCACAGCTAGCGTCAATTTGGGGCCTTCCAAACCAGTAGTTAAAATGTTCATCGAATACCTTATAATAAAAACTATATTTTACATCACGACTATGATGTTTTTCTAAGAACATGTTGTATATTTTCTTTATGTTAAGCCTTGTGTCCAAATATTCTGTTTCTTTCGACTAGTTTTTAGGGGGAATGACATAATGTGGTCTTTGAATTGGTCAGTATAATCGCGTGGAAAAGTCTTAGGGTTGTTCTGTTGTCCTCTCAAATCTCTAGGTGACTCATCTTTTAAAATTAGGTCTTTCAGTCATCTAACTTTTTTATCCTCTATGGCATACAAGCTCAGAAACGCTGTTTTGCAAACCATAACTCGTTGTTCACCAGCCATAACATGAAACATAAGTGAGCTCACATGTTCAACAGAATGCATAGGCTTAGTAAACTCCTATTCTTTGTTATCTGTGGGATTAGGTTTCAAAAAGACCTTCTACATTTCACCGGATGGGCTTCTATTAATTACTGATAAAATAAGTCTAGTTCATCCTTGCTTGGAAAGCTTCTGCCTCTGATAAGAATGTCAATTTGGTCTTCCTCAGAAAACTTGTTGAAACATTTCATTCTGCACCTACAAAATTCAGTATAAGTTAGTCCCATTTCTTTTAAAATCAGTTTAAAAATGTAAGACTTGGAGATATAGTCTAAGTTAGGGCTCACATAGAACAACAAAACGCAATAAATTGAAGCATGGCCTACAACGCAAACCTACAGAACTGTCTAGATCTAAGGTATTTTGTAATAAATAAATCAGCATACGAGCATGGTGTCCCTTTTTTTTTCTTGCTTGAAAAATATTACCCTTGTAATTAATACACTCATTACCACGGATTCTTACTTTTTTTATATGATCTACTTTGTAATTCTCGATCTTGTGAACTCCTCTTTCACGATTATCACCTTCCACGACGTCATTATCACTTTCTGACATTTTTTAGGAGCACACGAAATCTTCTTAACAATTCTTAAATTAATTTTAGGTTTAAGATATCACTTGAAACTAACCTCCAACAATAACAATCACAATGAGGAGAGAGGAATACAGCTATGAACTACACAGACTAGTGAACAGAAACATATGGTTACCAGACCACCGCTGCCAACCATGCTTTATTTAAGAAAGGGCTCTTGTCATTGGCACTGTGGGGTGGTGGCTATAATTTATAACTTTTAGAGATTAGATTAGTACTTGTTCCATAGACCATGAATACGACACTTTGTAATGATGTGGAACGTGTCAAGTTAATAAAAGGTGTCTATACAAGACATTAAATTACGCAAAATATTACATAACACTTAATAATTTTTTTATGTGAGGGTTGGGGAAATTACCCACTTATTATATCCAAAAATTCATCTAATGAGTAGAAGGAGTTGCCATTGAGAAATTCTTTTAATTTCCTTTTAAATGCTATATGGCTATCTGTCAGACTTTTAATGCTATTACGTAAGTGACCAAAGACTTTCGTGGCAGCATAATTTACCCCCTTCTGAGCCAAAGTTAGATTTAACCTTGAGTAGTGAAGATCATCCTTTCTCCTAGTGTTGTAGCCATGTACACTGCTATTACTTTTGAATTCACTGCTTTCCACGCCGACTTTAAGAATTCACAGACGGCACACTAAAAGATATTTTGGCAAAATCTAGTCGATCCAGGACGGTGTACACTCCTCGTGAGTTCACTATCAGTTATTACAGAAAATCTGCGTTTTGTCACAGTCCGTCTCTGACATCATCCGAGGCAGAGCGCAATCTGGCGTTTGACAGACGCAGTTCTTACAGTGGCTGAGTGCAAAGTGAGCTTTACTCCTGCCTCTCGTGCTGTATGTACATGTATGCCGCAGCAGATGGCCTACGGAACACCAAGTGTCATCTGCCATATGCACATGGCAGCAGTCCCTGAGCGACCGCTTACTCGGACACATAATCTTTAATAACAAACATATGAACTACTTTAGAAGCCTTTTAATTTTTACCTGCAATCACGTAAGTCGGTTGAAATACAGAAAACGTTTCAGCTGGCTTGCATAAAAACTTCGTCTTCTAGAATTTTTAGAGTGGAACTAATGGTAGATCGTTACCTCTGAACTATAACTTTAATAGACCTTGTATTGGTTGTTATTAATACTAAGATACTAAAATTTGTTGTAGATCTATTATTTAGTAGGTTTTATCATGTGCTGTAACCAGAATATCCTAGCATTAAAATTATAGGTTCTTAATCTATTACAAATGGGTATGTTTTAGTTACAAATTTGGTTTTCATTGAATTACTCTAAAACCATTAGAGGTAGCGTAACGTGGTCTCTTAGTTATTATTTTTAGGTTTAACTGAAGCGTCATACAAATTGTTACATTTCTAAGTCCAATATTTATGCGCCTTCAGTTTTTCTTAAAATGTGGATTCTAACTATAATTTTTATTATATACTGTTGAAAATTGCACCACTTATTTTTGACATACATTGGGACATTATGAGCAAATTCTGGCTTTCTAGCTTTATTATTTAGCGCCACTTATTTTTTTTAGAACTATTTTTATGAAAATTATTGATTTAAATACCGTAACACTTGACATTTAAAACATTATTACATTAAAGTATATATTGACAAAGTTTGAATAAGAAATTTTGACTTTTAATTTTATACCTAATTGTTTTGCAGTACTTGTGCACTACATGCAGATGTGTTAAGATGACATGTCTCTACTGGCACTGAACTGGGGTAAGTCCTGGGACACTCGCTCACCTCTGTATCCCACAAACGATGCAGCACTTGTTTCACTTTATCATCACCTATTTATTTTTGTGACAGAATTTATTCTCAAACAAAATTAAATATCTAGAAACAAGGGATGTCATTCTTGCTAACCTCTTATAAATGAAATTGATTTTTAGGAAATATGTAAATAGTACACATACAAAATAATCATTCTTATATACACATAGGAAACATGAGACAATAGACTTTTACAAAATCATTTACGAAAATTAAATAAAAGCATTAATTAAAATTTTCAACAATTACAAAATTATTATATTTTTCATAAATCTTTCAATCTTTACCTGGAAAAGACATATATAAATTTTTCACTTTAGGGTACTCATACTTTTTATCACAATCATAGGCCCTAATGTGGGTATCTGCACAACACTTTCACTAAATAATTAAAAAGGTGGGTGGAGAATTTACAATTTCATTCTAGTTTATTATGAAAAGAAAACGGTATGATTCACTGAAGATCGGGTCGCCCTTACATTCATTTCCACTTCAGCTCATAGTTAGTCTTTCATGCAGCCTCCATGTGCCTGAGAAACAGATAACGCAACCTAAGCCTCTGCTCTCAATTTATATCTAAGGGAAGACAAAGCACATTTAATAATCTATTTCCTGGCAGTCATTCTAATAACTGAGATGTTGTCAGAAGGAAATTAGCAACAAATTACATTTATTTATTAACTTATTTACACATCAAGTTCCATAGGAGCAAATTGAGGGGCAAATCTCCAAGGTCATGGAATGTGTCAGTACATGAAAGTACAACACAAAAGTAATAACAGATAAAAATAAATGTTTATGAACCCGAGAAAAATCAGTCCATAAGTTTAAGTAAACGCAATCAACAATACAGTAAGAATCAGCTTAATTTTTGAAGGAACTCCTCGACAGAACAGAAGAAGTGGCCCATGAGGAAACTCTTCAGTTTCGATTTGAAAGCGAGTGGATTACTGCTAAGATTTTTGAATTCGAGTGGTAGCTTATTCAAAATGGATGCAGCAGTATACTGCACACCTTTATGCACAAGAGTTTAGGAATATGCAGGTTTGATTTCTGAGTGAAAGCTGCTTATTCTTGGGAATAATCTAATATTATTAGCAAGAAATGACAGTAAGGAATGTATATATTGAGAGGCCAATGTCAGATTACCCAAACTCGTGAACAGGGGTCGACATGACGTTCGTGAGCTTACACCACTTATGGCCCGAACTGCCCGTTTCTGAGCCAAAAATATCCTTCTACAATGGGATGAGTTACCCCAAATATAATACCATACATCATAAGCGAATTAAAATAAGCAAAGTAGACAAATTTTCGTGTTGAACGATCTCTCACGTCTGATACCGTTCAAATAGTCAAAATGGCAGTATTAAGTCTTTGAACATGATCCTGAATGTGGGCTTTCCACGACAGCTTGCTATCTATCTGAACACCTACACATTTGAACTGTTCAGTTTCACTAATGATATGCCTGTTCTGTGAGATTAAACATCAGGTTTTGTTGAATTGTGTGTTAGAAACTGTAAAAACTGAGTTTTATTGTGATTTAGCGTTAGCTTATTTTCTACAAGCCATGAACTGAGGTCGTGTGCTGCACTATTTGAAAGTGAGCCAATGTTGCATACAACATCCTTTACTACCAAGCTCATGCCATCAGCAAACAGAAATATTTTAGAGTTACCTGTAATACTATAGGGCATATCATTTATACACATAGGGAACAGGAGTGGCCCCAACACTGATCCCTGGGGCAGCCCCCACTTGACAGTACCCCACTCAGACCCCATTTCACAGCTGTTACCAACATTGTGAATAATGACCTTTTGCTGCCCATTGCTAAACTAAGAATTGAACAAATTATGAGCTACTCCCCGTATTCCATAATGGTCCAACTTCTGGTGCAAAATTTTGTGATAAACACTATCAAATGCCTTAGTTAAATAAAAAATAAGCCAAGCGTTCGAAACCTTTTGTTTAGCCCATCCAGTACCTCACAGAGAATAGAGAATATAGCATTTTCAGTTATTAAACGACTTCTAAAGCCGAACTGTACATTCGACAGCAAATCGTGTGATATAAAGTGATCAATTATCCTTACAAACACAGCCTTTTCAATAACTTTTGCAAACACTGATGGCATAGAAATAGGTCTAAAATTATCTGCATTATCCCTTTCTCCCTTTTTATGAAGCGGCTTTACTACAGAGTACTTTAATCATTCAGGATACTGACCATCCCTAAAGGAAAAATTACAAACATGGCTATATATTTGTAAACATGTGCAGCACAGTACTTTAATATTCCGCTAGACACTCCATTTAGATTAGATTAGATTTACTTTCATTCCAATTGATCCGTAGTGAGGAGGTCCTCCAGGATGTGGAACATGTCAGAAAAACAACAATACATGACAAATATTTAAACTAAAACAAATAAGCTAATGTACCATTCCACAGGTCCCAAGTGGAATGATCGTCATTTTTTAATGAACACTAAGAGTCATTTTACAAATACTATTGCACTGAATTTAAAATAAAAAAGTTTTATACACTCCTGGAAATTGAAATTAGAACACCGTGAATTCATTGTCCCAGGAAGGGGAAACTTTATTGACACATTCCTGGGGTCAGATACATCACATGATCACACTGACAGAACCACAGGCACATAGACACAGGCAACAGAGCATGCACAATGTCGGCACTAGTACAGTGTATATCCACCTTTCGCAGCAATGCAGGCTGCTATTCTCCCATGGAGACGATCGTAGAGATGCTGGATGTAGTCCTGTGGAACGGCTTGCCATGCCATTTCCACCTGGCGCCTCAGTTGGACCAGCGTTCGTGCTGGACGTGCAGACCGCGTGAGACGACGCTTCATCCAGTCCCAAACATGCTCAATGGGGGACAGATCCGGAGATCTTGCTGGCCAGGGTAGTTGACTTACACCTTCTAGAGCACGTTGGGTGGCACGGGATACATGCGGACGTGCATTGTCCTGTTGGAACAGCAAGTTCCCTTGCCGGTCTAGGAATGGTAGAACGATGGGTTCGATGACGGTTTGGATGTACCGTGCACTATTCAGTGTCCCCTCGACGATCACCAGTGGTGTACGGCCAGTGTAGGAGATCGCTCCCCACACCATGATGCCGGGTGTTGGCCCTGTGTGCCTCGGTCGTATGCAGTCCTGATTGCGGCGCTCACCTGCACGGCGCCAAACACGCATACGACCATCATTGGCGCCAAGGCAGAAGCGACTCTCATCGCTGAAGACGACACGTCTCCATTCGTCCCTCCATTCACGCCTGTCGCGACACCACTGGAGGCGGGCTGCACGATGTTGGGGCGTGAGCGGAAGACGGCCTAACGGTGTGCGGGACCGTAGCCCAGCTTCATGGAGACGGTTGCGAATGGTCCTCGCCGATACCCCAGGAGCAACAGTGTCCCTAATTTGCTGGGAAGTGGCGGTGCGGTCCCCTACGGCACTGCGTAGGATCCTACGGTCTTGGCGTGCATCCGTGCGTCGCTGCGGTCCGGTCCCAGGTCGACGGGCACGTGCACCTTCCGCCGACCACTGGCGACAACATCGATATACTGTGGAGACCTCACGCCCCACGTGTTGAGCAATTCGGCGGTACGTCCACCCGGCTTCCCGCATGCCCACTATACGCCCTCGCTCAAAGTCCGTCAACTGCACATACGGTTCACGTCCACGGTGTCGCGGCATGCTACCAGTGTTAAAGACTGCGATGGAGCTCCGTATGCCACGGCAAACAGGCTGACACCGACGGCGGCGGTGCACAAATGCTGCGCAGCTAGCGCCATTCGACGGCCAACACCGCGGTTCCTGGTGTGTCCGCTGTGCCGTGCGTGTGATCATTGCTTGTACAGCCCTCTCGCAGTGTCCGGAGCAAGTATGGTGGGTCTGACACACCGGTGTCAATGTGTTCTTTTTTCCATTTCCAGGAGTGTATTTATTTATAAGGTAAGAAACATGTAATACAACTACTGTAATACTTATTTACAATGAACACATTACTGCACTGAAATGGTGCAGAAGTTAGATTATACTTACACACACACACACACACACACACACACACACACACACACACACACACAAATTTTCAGTGAACACATTACTGCACTGAAATTGTGCAGAAGTTATGTTGTACTTATATACAAATCAGTTGGTTTTCCTCAGAAATTCATCAATGGAGTAGAAGGAGTTGGCCACCAATAAATCCTTTAGGCTTCTCTTAAACTGAATTTCATTGGTTGTTAAGCTTTTTATGGCTGCTGGCAAGTTATTGAAAATGTGTGTTCCTGAATAATGCACACCTTTTTGTACAAGACTAAGTGACTTTAAATCCTTGTGAAGATTATTCTTATTTCTAGTATTGATTCCATGAATTGAGCTGTTGGTTTGAAAAAGTGATATATTTTTAATGACAAATTTCATTAAGGAATAAATATATTGGGAAGCTGTAGTTAGTATCCCTAGTTCCCTAAACAGGCTTCTGCAGGATGTTCTTGAGTTCACACCACATATAATTCTTACTGCACGTTTTTGTGCCCGGAAAACTTTAGCTTGGCTTGATGAATTACCCCAGAAAATAATCCCATATGACATTATGGAATGAAAGTAAGCATAGTATGCCAGCTTTTTCATTTTTATATCCCCTATGTCTGACAAAATTCGCATTGCAAACAGAGATTTGTTAAGACGCTTCAGCAGAGTCCTTAGTCTTCAGTGATTCAATTATTGACTCAATCTCCCTCTTGTCTGTATCACAGGGGAGTATTTCAGACATCAGTCTTGGAAAGACATTTGCGAAGAGAGTTATATGATTCCTTGTAGAAACTAAATTTTTATTTAATGCACCAGCAATGCTCAGAAAATGATTGTTAAATACTATACATATATCCGATTTATCAGTAACAGAAATATTTTTACTGCAAACTGACTTTATATCGTCGACCTTGCACTGCTGATCAGACACTTCCTTCACAACTGACCATATGATTTTAATTTTATACTATGGATTGGCTATTCTATTTTCATACCACATACTCTTTGCCTTCCCAATAACATTTTTAAGCACATTAGAATACTGTTTGTAATGGGCTACTGTAGCTTTATTGTGACTACTTCTAGCATTTTGATATAATTCTCGCTTTGTTCTACAAGATATCCTTATCCCACTAGTCAGCCACATGGGCTGCCATTTACTGCTAGTATCCTGTTTAGAACGTTCTAATGGAAAGCAACTTTCGAAGAGCATAAGAAATGTTTTAAGGAAAGCATTGTATTTATCATCTATGTTATCGGCACTATAAACATCCTGCCACTCTTGTTCCTTGACAAGGTTTAAAAAACTCTCCATTGCTGTTGGATTAACATTCCTACATAGTTTGTAATTAAATATGACATTGGTTTGAGTATAAAAGTCTTTCAGTGTTAAAATTTGTGGCTCATGGTCTGAAACGTCATTCACCTTTTACTAACACAGTGAAGTAATGAAGAATGAGTAAAAATATTGTCTATGGCTGTGCTACTGTTCCCCTGCACCCTAGCTGGAAAAAACACAAATCTGCATCAGATCATATGAATTTACAAGATCTACCAACATCCTTTTTTTGCACCATCAAATACAAAATTAATATTGAAGTCACCACATATAACTAACTTCTGGTACTTCCCACAAAGTGAATCAAGAATTTACTTATTTATTTAACCTGGCAAGATTAGGGCCATCAGGCCCTCTCTTACATCTAACCAGACATTCTACTTATTTTACATTCATATGTTTTATTAGGCATGTTTAACTACATCTAGTACAATAAGTGAAATAAACAATTACAAAGGCACACTTGGAAAAATACATACATATACAGTTTATATTCATAGATGATAAGTACTGTTATAATTAGACATTGTGAAAGAGACAGATTTTAGATCGGAGTGCTAGCAGGAAGGAGTATGAGGGAGACCGATGGTGAAGGGAGGAGAAGAATAGAGACATAATGAAACATTACTAAGGAAATATAAAGGAAAAGAAGGCAGTGTGGCTAATAGAGATAGATGAAGAGGAAGAAGATAAAGGAGCAAGATAGGAAACACTAGCTTTTCTATTTGACAGACGGGAGGATTGGCCTTGTACATCAATTTTGTGGAAAACTTTAAGAGGATGATAGTAGGAAATGGTTAAACTTCTTCTTAAAAGAGGTAAGGGACTGAATTTTGCGCAAGGTAAGGGGCAGTTTGTTCCAGAGGCAGACAGCGGCAACTGAGAAGGAGTTTGCAAAAGTTTTTGTTTTGTGAGTGGGCACAGTCAGGATTCCAAATAACAGTGACCTTGTGTTTCGATTATGATGGCATAAAAGGTTTTTGATCTCTGAAGGAAGGTACTGGGGTGCTTGCGCTACGAGGAGTAGGTGAAGTAGACATAGTATGTGGTAGTCACGCAATTTGTCCAGCCACAGCCACCGTAGCTGGGGCTATGAAGCACTAACATGATCATATCGGCGAATGATGCTGGTGTAACGCACATGGGCATTCATGGTTAATTCTAGCTGTCTTTTGTTTTCACTACTGTTGCCTTGTTGAATTACATCACAATAGTGGAGATTCGGTAGAACGAGTGCTTGCATGAGCTGGCATTTCACGTCCTGTGGAAATACATTCCGAAACTTTTTGAGAGCATAGAGACAAGCGGACGTCTTACAGCACACTAAAACTGTACTCTCCACCCAGTTGAGATGCTCATCCAACGTTACACCCAAGTTCTTAACTATTTTCTGATATGGTATTGGAATACTGTCGAGCAGGATAGGAGGCAGCCGTTCGCGGAAATCTGAGCTTATTAATTTCTGATGGGCTATTAAGATTACTTGTGTCTTTTTTGCATTCAGTTTAAGCCCCAGGTTTTTCGCCCATATCACTACTAAAGACAGATCATCATTCATCTGAGCGATTGCAGTGTTTATATCTTCAGGTCTGATGTTTAGGTAGAGCTGGAGGTCGTCAGCATAGAAATGATTTTTACAGGAGGATAGAACCGGCGAAATATCATTGACATATAAAGAAAACAAAAGTGATCCTAAGACTGATCCTTGTGGCACTCCCAAGGAGACATGTTTCCAGGAAGATTTTTCATTTACGCTGACAACACATTGCTGTCTGTCTTTTAAGTAGCTTTCAAACCATCTCATTGCACTATCTGAGAAATTAAGCTGGTGCATTTTCTGAGCAATATGTCAAAGTCAACAGTGTCAAAAGCTTTGCTGAAGTCTAGTAGAGTCAATATTGTTGCCTTTCAGCTGTCGATGGCATACTTCAGTTCATCAGTTACTTTAATTAGAGCAGTGTTTGTGCTGTGGTGTTTACAGAAACCGGATTGAATTTTGTCATATAGGCTGAATTCATGCAGGTGTTCAGTGATTTGAATATGAACAATATATTCAAGTGCTTTGGATGCAGCAGGCAATATGCTAATTGGTCGGTAATCAGTAGGCAGTTTCAGGGTTTTCGATCTTATTATTGCTATGATTGTAAAATTTGTTATAGCTCCATTGTTTAGTAGGTTTTATCATGTGCTGTAACCAGAACTTCCTTAAAATTACATGTATTTAAGCTATTACAAAAGGGTATGTTTTAGTTACAAATCTGGTTTTCATTGAACTACTCGAAAACTATTAGAGGTAGCGTGACGTGGTCTCTAGGTTATTATTTTTAGGTATAACTGAAGCATCATACAAATTGTTACATTTCTAAGTCCAGTATTTAGCTCCTTCAATTTTTCTTAAAAATGTGCATTCTGACTATAATTTTTATTCTATCTGTTGAAACTTGCACCACTTATTTTTGATATATATTGTCACGTTAAGACCAATTTCTGGCTTTCTAGATTTATTGTTTAGCCCCACGTATTTTTATTTTTATGAAAATTATTGATTTAATAACTTTAAACTTGACATTTAAAACGTTATTACATTAAAGTATATGTTGACAAAGTTTGAATAAGAAATTTTGACTTTTAATTTTATACCTAATTGCCATGCAATATTTGTGCCCTACATGCAGACGCTTTAAGATGACATGGCTCTACTAGCGCTGAACTGGGGTAAGTGCTGGCACACTCGCTCGCCTCTCTATCTGTTTTACTTCATCACCCCCTATTTATTTTTGTGAAAGCATTTATTCTTGAACAACATTAAATATCTAGAATCAAGATATGTATTTGTAGCTGATCTCGTTCAAATAAAATTAATTTTTATAAATTATCTAAATACTACACATACAATATAATCATTCTTATATACACATAGGAAACATTATATAATTGACTTTTACAAAGTCATTTACGAAAATTACATGAAAAGATAAAATAAAAATTTCAACAATTACAAAATTATTATATTTCTTATATAACTCTTTCAGTCCTTGCCTGAAAAAGAAAGACATATAAATTTTTCACTTTATGGTACTCACACTTTTTATCACAATCGTAGGTATCGTGGGTATCTGTACAACAATTTCACTAAATAATTATAAATTCTCATGGAGAAATTACAATTTCATACCACTTTACTATGAAAAGGAAAGGGTATGATTCATTGAAGATTCGGTCGCCCTTGCATTCATTTCCACTTGAACTCTTAGTTAGTCTTTCATGTAGCCTCCATGTGCCTGAGAAACAGATAACACAACCTAAGCTTCTGTTCTCAACTTATATCTAAGGGAAACAAAGCACATTTTTATAATCTATTTCCTGGCAGTCATTCTAATAACTGAGATGTTGTCAGAAGGAAATTAGCAACAAGTTACATCTGAGAAAAACTAGGCATTTTGCTATATAATTTAGTCTGAATCATAAATTTTGCATTTATGCTTTTCCTTTTTTTCATAAATCATAGTTTTTATGTATTCAAGTTACATTTATGTTCTTAAATAGTGACTATTTAGCTAATCTGCGAATTGTTTTATTACTTGAGATGCTGCTTTAACTTAGAAGATTGAGTAACCTTTGCAAGTTTAACTTTCGTTTGGATCAATTATCATATGGATTAGTACACTAAAGAAGTCATTTGTTTAACAGCACTTACTTTGCTTTGTTGTACACATCATTAAAAGCTGTTTTTATTTTCAACATATCGATATTTTATGATCTGCATTTCCCACCATATTTGTAGGCTTCTGTTGTCTATTTTTATCAATCAAATTTACCATCTGCCTTAAGTAAGATTAAGCATTTCTCCACCATTTTAGGAGATGCGAGGGAAATTATTCATCAATCATCCATTTAATCATATATATATATCAGCTTACTGACTTTATTTCTCCAGTTTCTCCATTTTCATAATGCATATATTTCGCCGCCTCTTTCTCCCTTTTTCTCTTTTTCAGCCTACAACCCTTATTACTTATTTACACATTTGCTGTGATCCTCACACAATTTCCACATATCTCTCTTTAAATAATGTTAAAACGCTTCGACTTGCCTCTAGGGGCACTACATTCTTACTCTTTCTTCTCTTCAGACAACCTTACTCCAGCTAAAATCATTACTCTTTCGATTCTAATGAATTAGATTTAGGCCTTTCCATCTTCAATATCTCCTCTTCATACAAAGTGTCTCTCTATTTTTGTAGTTACTAACACTTTTCATGGATCTTATTTCTATTTATTTATCTTTAGCCTCGTTTTCCTCTTATTTCTGCACAAAAGTTACTTCTGCAATCTAACTGTGACAATCCTTAGAAAGTCATCATTTGGATTGAGTCATGTCAGGAATCAATTATTTACTAGGAAGACTATTCACTAGGAAGATTACTTACTAGGAGGACCTTATAACCTAATAGAATATATACAATATGAAGACATATTTGGTTCTTACTTACTGTGATAGAACTGAAGGGAATGAAACTTGAAATGGAAATAAAGTTTCATTCAGCTGCGACTGCACAGTTCGCCAAACTGTGTATCCGTCATAGAGTGGCAGACGCCCTACAGTAACTAATTACTGTTATTTTTAAGTCGCTTTCCTATCATCCTGAATGGTCCTTTATGCCCTTGCATAAAATTCTTCTTTTTAAATCTTTAGTTAGTTTTTAATTTTACTAGCTTATTAATGTTAAAACTAGAAGAAAAAACTTTTGTGTAGTGCCTCCTCTTCCATTTCTCACTTTATGCATTAGAATATGGCACTTTACTACTGAATTCACTATTTTTCTGCAGATATTCATCATTCCTTATTACTGTAATAGGCAGTGCCCTTCCTTTATTATTACTGCCTCTTTGCTTATACGGAAACTGTTCAATTGTTACTTTATTTATGTTCACTGATATCAATACCTCATGCTGTACAGGGCTAGAAAATTTTCCAGTAGGATTTATTATTCTTAAACCACTTTCTTTCATGTCAGCTAGTTTATTCTGATCAGGAATAGCTTCACTACCACTATCAAGAATACAATGCTGTGTTACTTCACAGATGTCACTTTCTATAATAAGGTAGGTTAATTTAGTCTGAACAGGTCCCTCACAGACATCTTCTAATGAATCACTTTCAACCTGTTTTCGCGCTAAAGTAGTTTTCGTCAGTTACAAGTAGACTAAAATATCGGGGTTCATCAATCTCTACATTTTTAGCTTTTTTTTTTAGACTGTCCACTAACTTTAAATCAAAGCACTTGACAACTCCCTCTACTTCTGCTTGCTGCACGTCAGCCAAACTATCCTCTAACTTTGAGCAACTGTGTCCCTGCACAACATTGCTGCTTATAATACTGTTGCCAGCTTTTACCGTTTGTGGGAAGTCAATACATCTATTAGGTTCCTTAACCTCATACTATTACTACCCTGTACATTCATCAATTCCTCCTCTTTAAAACTTTGCAAAACTAATTCTACTTCCGCTACCGCAACTTAAGCTATTAGATTGCCATCATTGTCGAAGATGTAATCTTTTACCTCACCCTCGTCCATCTACATCTACATCTACATGGTTACTCTGCAATTAAGTCTTAAGTGCCTGGCAGAGGGTTCATCGAACCATTTTCATACTACTTCTCTACCTTTCTACTCTCTAATGGCATGTGGGAAAAAGGAACTCCTAAATCTTTCCGTTCGAGCTCTGATTTCTCTTATTTTATTATGATGATCATTTCTCCCTACGTAGGTGGATGTCAACAAAATATTTTCGCGTTCAGAAGAGAAAGTTGCTGATTGAAATTTCGTAAATAGATCTTGCCGCAAAGAAAACTGCCTTTGTTTCAGTGACTGCCACCCCAACTCTCGTATTATATCAGTGACACTCTCACACCTATTGCGCGATAACACGAAACAAGCTGCCCTACTTTGTACTTTTTCGATGTCCTCCGTCAATTCTACCTGGTAAGGATCCCACACCACTCAGCAGAGGACGGACAAGTGTAATGTAACCTGTCTCTTTAATGGGTTTGTCGTATCTTCTAAGGGTTCTGCCAACAAAGCGCAGTCTTTGTTTCCCCTTCCCCACAATATTATCTATGTGGTCTTTCCAATTTAAGTTGCTCATAATTGTAATTCCTCGGTATTTAGTAGAACTGACAGCCCTTAGATTTGTGTGATTTATCGTATACCCAAAATATAAAATAAACGCGAAATATATCTATTTAAAACAGTAGATATAATTTCGCTTGGTGCCTTCCTAAGAGAGAGAGTCTCCATTCCTTCCAAGCTAATTATGTTTATTTTAGTATCCATGTGGATGACCTCGCACTCTTTTTGTCTAGTGCCGATTGCCACTTTTCGCACCGTACTGAGATTCTCTCTAGAGCATTTTGTAATTGGAATTGAACCTTGCGTGAATGTCTGAAAAGCTAATCAGTTGCATATCACAGCATCTTCTTCCTGTCGGTTAACTTTCGCGTCTGTAGCACGTCAATTTCGTGGTGTAGCAATTTTAATGATGATTTTACTAGAAGGTAAATTATAGCGTCATCTGCAAACAATCTAAGGGGGCTGCTCAGATTATCACCTACATCATTTATGTAAATCAGGAACAGCAGAGGGCCTATGACACTACCTTGCAGAACGCCAGATATCACTTCTGTCCTACTCGATGATTTACCGTCTATCACTACGAACTGTGACCTCTCTGAGAGGAAACCAGGAATCCAGTCACACAACTGAGACGATACTGTATATGCACACAATTTGATTAATAGTCGTTTGTGAGGAACGGTATCAAAAGCCTTCTGGATATCTAGGAATAGGGAATCAATCTGAGATCCCTTGTCGACACCACTCATTACTTCAAGGGAATAAAGAGCTAGCTGTGTTGCACAAGAACGATATTTTCTGAATCCGTGTTGGTTATATATCAATAAGTCATTTTCTTCAAGGTGATTCATAACGTTCGATTACAGTATATGCTCCAAAATCCTACTGCTAATTGAGGTCAGTGATATGAGTCTGTAATTCAATGGGTTACTCCTATTTCCCTTCTTGAATATTGGTGTGACCTGTGCTACTTTCCAATCTTTAGGAACAGACCCTTCGTCAAGTGAGCGGTTGTGTAGGATTGCTAAGAAAGCCGCTATTGTGTCTGCATACTCTGAAAGGAACCTGATTGGTATACCATCTGGACCGGAAGACATGCCTTTCTTAAGTGATTTGAGTGGGATCACAATACCTAAGGTATCTATTTTTATGTCACTCATGCTAACAGCTGTTTCAGTTTCGAATTCTGGAATATTTACTTCGTCTTCTTTCGTGAAAGAATTATGGAAAACTCTATTTAGTAACTCCGCTTTAGTGACACCATCATCGGTGACATTTTCATCGTTATCACGCAGTGAGGTTATTAACTGTTATTTGCCCCTGGTGTACTTTACATAGGACCAGAATCTCTTTGGGTTTTCTACCATATTTTGTGACAATGTTTCATTGTGGAACCTAGTAAAAGCATCTCGCATTGACGTCCGCACTAAATTTCGAGCTTCTGTGAAACTTAGCCAGTCTTGGGGATTTTGCGTTCTTCTGAATTTGGCATGCTTTTTTCGTTGCTTCTGCAACAGTGTTCTGACATGTTTTGTGTATCATGGTTGATCAGTCCCGTCTCTTATTAACCTATACAGTATGACTCTATCTATTGCTGTTGATAGAGTATCTTTGAATTTGAGCCATATCGGGTCTACGCTTACATAATTAGCTTGGTTCAAATGGATCAAATGGCTCTGAGCACTATGGGACTTAACATCTGAGGTCATCAGTCCCCCAGAACTTAGAACTACTTAAACCTAACTAACCTTACTCCTGCATCTCGGAGTGTATTTATGTATGTTCCACAGCGGATGGCCAAGGGAACACCAGCTATCATGTGCCTTACGCACACGATAGCAGTCCCTAAACAACCGCTTTCTCGGACACATAATCTTTAATAACAAAGTTATGGATTAACTTAGAATCTTCTTAATTTTTACCCGTATTCAGATAAGTCGGTTGAAATACAGAAAAAGTTTCAACTGGCTTGCATAAAAACTTTACCATCTAGAATTTTTAAAGTGGAGCTAACGGTAGATCGTTATCTGTGAACTATAACTTCAACAGACCTCATATTGGTTATACTATGATTCTAAAATTTGTTATAGCTCTATTATTTAGTAGATTTTATCATGTGCTGTAACCAGAATTTGCTAGCATTAAAATTACAGGTACTTAATCGGCTACAAATAGGTATGATATAGTTACAAATTTGGTTTCCATTGAATTACTCGAAAACTATAAGAGGTAGCATAACGTGGTCTCTTAGGTATTATTTTTAGGTTTAGCTGAAGCATCATACACATTTTTACATTTCTAAGTCTAATATTTAACGCCTCTAATTTTTCTTAAAAATGTGGATTTTGACTATAATTTTTATTCTGTCCTGATGAAAATTGCACCACTTATTTTTGACATACATTGGCACATTATGAGCAAATTCTGGCTTTGTAGCTTTATTATTTAGCGCCACTTATTTTTTTCTTAAAACTGTACTTTTATGAAAATTATTGATTTAATTATCTTAAGACTTGTCATTTAAAACGTTATTATAATAAAGTATATGTTGACAAAGTTTGAATAAGAAATTTTGACTTTTAATTTTATACCTAATTACGCTGCAATACTTGTGTGCTGCGTTCAGACGTGTTAAGGTGACGTGGTGATACTAGCAGTGAGCTGGGTTAAGTCCCGGTATACTCGCTCGCTTCTGTATCTCACAAATGATACAGTGCTTGTTTCGCTTCAACACAAGCCGTTTCATAACTAGACACATATTTGCAATGGTTGTATCTTGAAAAGAGTTGATGTGAGGATGAATCACCACGCAGCTGACGCTATGTGGCCGTGTGAATGACTGTATTTTCATACCCCCTATGAATCTAAATAAATCATAGTTTTCAAACTTGGTGTACTACTTTTTGTTATTCAGTAGAAGATCTCATAAAAATTACAGCTTTCGAACTATTATAGTTTCAGAGATTGATCAAATTACCTAAAAACCATAAAACCGACACTTGGGTGCAAAATTCAGTTATGGACAATAACCGTTTGTCTTTTGTTAATAATTGAAATTATAACCAAAGTTCTAAATGAGTAGAATTACTTAATTGGGATTTTTATTTTCAAAAACTTTAATTATTTCACAGAACGTAGTGCAAAATTCATGAAAAATTAATATTTGTTTATTATGTTGTTGTGGGAATAAATGGGAATGAATGAGAGTATGTATGTGGGATGTACGTAAAATCTGATATTACTTTCTGTAAAACATTACAGAATCGGATAGCGGGAAAGCTGTATTGTACCCACATTGCTGACGACGTATGTCAAGGTGTGATTGCTTTTGTAAGAAGGCAGCCAGAATATCAGTCAGAAGTGTAAGCGGTTTCTAAATTAATTTCCAGATTATTTTTCTTTTTGGTCTTTTTGTTAAACATTAAATTAGTATTTGCATTTGGAATGACGTCAATGACTTTCTGTTTAGTGATTGGCTAAGGCAAGTTTTGCTGCGAGAATGATCTAGAAGGATCATTCCGATTGGTCAGTCAGACTTATCAGCCAATCAGAATTAAGACGGTCCCGCGCACCGAAAATTAGATATGCAGAGTGTGGGGAGGCATCGAGAGAGTCGATCGCCAGCTGTCGGATGTGAAATGTCATGGGAAATTTCATGGTGCTCATTATGTGTAAAATGAAGAAATATTGAGTTTGCGCATTTAGTAGAGTCGTGACTAAAGCTATCGCAGTTACGAGCATTTTGATGAAAGTTTGAAGTTTCTGGGCTGTTTTGTTGGAAAGCTGCTAGTGTGTGAACTTTCGGCCTTAGTGAAAATTCCGTGTGGCATATTCTGTATTCATTTATGGAGTATTTGGCGAGCACGTCTTTTATGTAAGACCACTGAATGTAGAACTCGAAAATAATGGTGAATCAGAGACTGTGTGACCGCAAACATGAACAGGTCAGACTTGTGTAGATTTCTGGCTGCTTTGCGTGTGAAATTTGTTGTTTGACTAGGAACTGAGAATGATAGGATAGTACCTCATTAAATGTGGACTTGGCAGCCATGAACGTGTTTTCTTAAACAATAAACATTACTGGTCTTGAAATCTTAGGACGCGTATTTCAGTCAAAAATACACCATATTACCGCCCAAAATCTTGATAAATAGGAACATTCCGGAACTGTTCCCACGACTAGAGTTATGCGGACTCTGCTGGGTAGGTATTAGGCGACATTTTCTGCAATGCTGCTTTTTCGCCGTCTATTAAGTTCCTACGATTGCAGAGTGAAGGGACGTCAAGCGGAAGCTGTACTGAGGTAGGTGGACATTTAATAAGAGCATTCAATGCTTTCTACTTGATCATTTATATACGACGTAAATAATAATGGTCCTATGATACTTCCTTTCTTCCCATGTAATAAGCGCAGTCTTGTCTGAAATATATAATGTATCACTAACTCAAGGCATTTTTCCAGAGAGACTGATATATATAAGAAAGGTGATAAGAGAGATGTCAATAACTACTGTTCATGTTTCACTGCTGATATCATTCTCCAAAATTTTTGAGAAGATGATGTACTCTAGAAGAGTACCTCACCTCAGTAACAATAGAATCACAGTTGGGGTTTCAGAAGCTTTGCTCTATTGAGAATGCCATTTACAGATTCACTCAGCAGATTTTACAAGAATTTAGTAATAAAAAGCACTGATTGGTATTTTCTGCTACCCCTCTAAGGCATTTGACTGTGAATCACAATGTTCTCCTAAATAAATTGACGTTTTATGGGACTGATGATATACCCAAGTGATGGCTAATGTCATATCTAAGCAAAAGAATGCAGAAAGTTGTACTTAATCATTCAGCCAATATAGCCCAGGGTCATGATTCTGACTGGGAAGAAATCATGTCTGAGATTCCCCAAGGTTCAATCTTAGATCTACTACTGTTCCTCATACATGTAAACAATATTCCATCTCGTATACAACGAGCAGAATTAGTTCTTCTTCAGATGACGCTAGTATTTTAATCAATCTGAGCATACATACAGAAACAGAAGAAATGGTCAACAAAGTTCTTGAAATTATTATTGACTGATTTGCTGTGAATAGTCTCACCGTCAGTTTTAAAAAGACACAACATATTCAGTTCTGCACATCTAGAGGTACTACATCAGTGATAAGTGTGACACATGGTGAGGTATGATAAATAGGGTGAAAACATCTAAATTCTTAGGGGCCCACGTTGATGAAGATTTAAATTAAAAGAAAAACACATTTTGGAGCTCCTAAAGCAACTTAGTTCAGCCACATTTACGCTGACAATCATTGCAAATCTTGGGGAGAGACAAGTCAGTTAGTTGAAATATTTCACATATATTCATTCGATAAATGGGAATCTAAAAGTAGCTCTGAGTACTATGGGACTTAACATCGAAGGTCATCAGTTCCCTAGAACTTAGAACTACTTAAACCTAACTAACCTAAGGACATCACACACATCCATGCCCGAGACTGGATTCGAACCTGCGACTGTACCAGTCGCGCGGATCTGGACTGAAGCACCTAGAACCTCTTGGTAACTGCAGCCGGCCAATGTAAATCTATTCATGTGCCGGTTATGAGGATGAAATAATGATGAGGACAGTACAACACCCAGTCCACAAGTGGAGAAAATCTGCAACTCAGCCACGAATCGAACCCAGGCCTCCTGCATGGGAGGCAAGCGTGTTACCATCCTGCTAAGCAGGCGGACATTCATTCGATAATGACATATAGAATTACATTCTTGGGTAACTCATCTTTAAGAAAGAAAGTCTTCATTGCACAAAAACATACTGTAAGAATAATATGTGGTGCTCACCAACAATCGTCCTGTAGACATCACTTTAAGGAACTACTACTTCACTACTGCTTCACAGTATATTTATTTCCTCATGAAGTCAGTAGTAAATGATGATCTATAGTCCAAAAGGAACGATGACGCACATAATTACAATACCAAAAGGAAAAACGACATTTATTACTCCACATTCACGTTTTCTTTAGCACATAATGGATACACAATACTGCAACAAAAATTTCCACGAGACTCAGAGGGCCACAGACACGGGTTCACAGGTAGATACTGTGTTTCTTGACTTCTGCAAGGCATTTGATGCAGTTCCCCACAGTCGTTTAATGAATAAAGCAATAGCATATGGACTATCAGACCAATTGTGTGATTGGATTGAAGTGTAACAGGATGACCAGAGTGGGTGACGTGGTCAGGTGTTGGGTTGGGGTTGAGTTGATTGGGGGAAGAGACCAAACAGCTAGGTCATTGGTCTCATCGGATTAAGGAAGGAAGTCGGCCGTGCCCTTTCAGAGGAACCATCCCAGCATTTGCTGGGTAGAAGAAGGTGGCAGTTTTTAGCAATCTTCCTCTTTATTGTTGGTTCTTACAATACATTTTCTGGTAGTTCAGCACCACCGCTCGTGTCGTGGTGGAGACTAGAGTCCTGCATGACCGAGTAAGCGAGCACAAAATACGAGATGGGGCGAGCACACCCTAACTGGATAGGCTGCCCGCACTAGTTCTCGTATCCGAGCATAGACGCTGTGACCGAGTATGTAGCACGTAACTTCAAACACGTTACACGTATCATTTTCCGCTTGAGATTGCAGCCAGTACGTGCTTCTCATTTGTGGTGTGTCTCCCTCTGTAATCATGCAGCTCGTGGAAGCCAGTGCAGTAAGACGTAAGACTGAAACCAATGTTTACACACTGAAGAAAGGGGAAGGTCTAAAAAGCCAAGTACGGAGTACATTTCTGCGTCTACTGGGTACGTATCGTGCATAAACTGCTCCACATTGTGTTTCCAGTCGGGAACCACTCATTTAAAGAAACACAGTTGCAAGAAACCTCACAAAGATACAGCTCCTTTAGGGATAACGGCAGTAATAAAAAATAGTATTACCGCAAAGTGTGTTGCAATGTGTGCTGAAGATAAGAGACCTTTTAATGCTGCTTCCTATGAAGGTTTCAGAGAACTAGGCCAAGAATTAATACACCTAGGTGCGCATTATGGAGACGTTAACGTAGCAGATGTCATGCCACGTTCCCCTACTATAAACAGATATGTCAAAGAACAAGATGATGCAATACGAAACAGCATAATGCTTTCTGTTATTTTGGAAGTTATTAATGTAACATGTGCTACGACAGTTGACATGTGGACTGATTCGCATAATCAGGTGCACTATTTGACGCTTACAACACATTACATTAACACAAATTTGTCTCTTGTGAACAATATTTTATTTACAACAAAATTCCCGGACGTTAACAAGACGGGAGTAAATATTACGAAACAAATTGAAGAGAGGATGGCTGATTGGGTCATTGCACCGGACATGTTGCACAGTTTTGTTTTTGTCTCCGACCAGGATGCCAATGTAATAAAGGCTTTGGAAAATCACGAAGGGATTCCTTGTGCTGCTCATTGTATAAACACAGCACTTAGCCATACTGTCGATGAAGGTACCTTCTTGTTAAATCATGCCCCGAACATCGCATCAACAATAAATACTGCAAAATGCATTTTAAGTTACATTAAGAAAAGTGTCCTCTGCTCGTCTTTGAAATCATCGTTGAAACAAGTGGTCTGCACACGCTGGAACAGCTTGTGCACTATGTTGGAATCCTTATACACTCAGTATAACGAAGTTGCTGCTTTGCTGACGGAAAAGGACTCCGCTTACAGATTGAAATGATATGATAATGAGCTTGCAGGAAAAATTGTGCATTTTCTGAGAACATTTAAAGAGCCCACAGATGAATTAGAAGACGAAAAAGAACCGACAATCCAGTTAGTTCTTAGCCGGTTTCACAAACTGCAACAAATTTGCAGTGTCAATGACACTGACTGTCAGGTGACTAATTACTGCAGTTAAAAGCACTGTTTCATTATGATACGCGATAGTTTTATAATTAACTAGCGTAATTGATGTGTACTAACATATGTATTTCTTAACAGGAGGTACAAAGGATTAAAAATCGAGCCTTGACTTTCGTTTGTGAGAAGATTGTGATCATTTGTATGTGGCAAGTTACGTCAGTAAATGTTTAATGTTCTGTGTATGCTTCCTTTATGAAGATGGTTGTCTTCTAGATTACAGGAACAGCACTTATTTAATGTTTCCTGTTAATGAAAGGAAAAATGTATCTTCTGTTTGGAAATGAGACTCGTCTTATATCCGCCATTGTATTGAAATATCATTTTACTTTTCAAGTGCTTTACGAATTTAGCTGTGTCACGTACCCGTTCTTGGAAACGTTACTTTTGTGTTAAAAGAGAGAGAGACAGAGATAAATACATTGTGTGTGTGTGTGTGTGTGTGTGAGAGAGAGAGAGAGAGAGAGAGAGAGAGAGAGAGAGAGAGAGACAGAGAGGCGTTAGATTTGTACAGTACAGTGCAGCGAGCCGGGGCGAGGCGAGGTGAGACGTCAGCGGTGACCGGTCACGCTCGGTTATCCGCGTGTCCGGAATCCGGACAACAGACATGGGGCGAGTACGTGACCGAGCCGAGTCGTGTGGGGCCGGACACGAGCGGCTCGGTCCCCCAGTCAACAGGCGAGCCGTGACCGGTCAAACACTGAGCGCTGCAGCACTCTAGTGGAGACACGCTGATGCACGCCGCCTGGGGAACGTGACGCCGTGCTCGGTCAGCGGCTGCGCAGGCAGTAGGAGGTTAGCAGCACGAGGCCTGCCCCAGCGCCTCTCCTGCAGATGCAGTGGCTCGTGACGACGCCGGGAGTCGCCGGTGCAGCAGCGGGCAACGCTCTCCGCCGGCCGGTCCTCGGGGACAGCGTCACTGATGACGACGACGTAACAGCGACCGAACGCCCAATCGGTCGAACCGAATGCCGACGCCCACCTCTCATGCCCATAATTAGTCCAGACCGCTGCTGAATCCCTCCGGTTATGCAGCACCGTGTTCATTAGAATGTTCTTGATGAGTTGGCTAACACGACTGCACAACACGCAGCCCGCGCCTCCGTAATTCTGCTAATGCTGCATTCTGGCTGTTGATGGCTGCCACACACGTACACAAATACCGACGCTTGTTGCAAAACTGTGTCCCTGCGTAACGTGTTGGCCAGCCTTCGTCTGCCGTCTGCCGTGAGGCTGGCACACTGCGCACTGAAACACACTAAATCACAATTTCGCACCATATTTCCAAGCAATAACCCCTTGTCCTCTACAATTAATCCTTCATACAAAAAGAATTCGTCCCCGAATTCAACCAAAAAGTCAAAACAACTACAGTTCTCTTCACAAACACCACAAAATGCGATTGATTCACTATTTACACTGTGTTCATTCACTTCTATCCTCAGTCTAATCTTTGTTCATCAACATTACTCAGTGTTCTGCTGCAGTGCCTCACAATTGTTCAGTGATTTTGTCTGGACCCTTAGGTTAAAGGTTGGAAGGGGCAGGATTTGGGCTACCTTCCTCTTGAGCCGATAGTACACTAATCCTACAACAAAAATAAAAATACAGGTGACAGTGGTTGATGATTCAATAACTGATAAGCGTTGCTTATGCTCATTTCGGTACTCATGCACTCATTGAAAAAGATGTTCCATAGTTATACGTCCATCCTGAGCTGCTAGCATGCGGTCCAAAGAGGCGAGTAAAGTCGGGTCTAATGTGCTATTCAAAAGAGTGATATTTTCTTTTGTGACGAATCGCACCGGTTGGTCGGGTACATAGATCAATGTGCGTCTGTTATGTTCATGATTGTAGCTAAAGTAATCACGGCTGGTAAACGGAAAGTTGCCCCTGAGACGTTACACTGTGTGCCGTTAATTAACAGTCCCTGCCCCTGCAATTCTATTCTTTGCGTACTCCCTTGCTTACCGTGCTCGTAACAAACGCAAATAACGACTGTGTTTTCTATTACTGAAAATACCCAATGTCGACCCACTTGCTGAAAGAACTGCACCATGCCTGCTATAATTTCCTTAGGGCACTCCGTGACTGGTTCTTGAGAGTGGAATAGAGAATACTCACAAGATTTGGGAACAGTGTGTAACAATTTCGCGGGGCAGATGGTAACTGGAACTGTTCAACAATGCAGCAAGTCTTGTGCAGTAACTCATGAGTTTGTTTGTTATGTGCCACTAACAGTATTTCCCATACGGTTAATTGTATGAATTTCTGCAAAATTTCCCACTTCACTGGATACGTGTGCAAGGCATAAAATTCAAATTTACAATCCTTACATGTTAATGGTATTATGATATGAATTCTCAAGCAGGGTACCCGTCCGCATACTGGTAACAGTGGCCATTTTGTAGTATAGCGATAAATGTTTGTCTGTTAATGTCGTCAGTAGCTTCAAGGATGCGGGCAATTCCGATTGAACTTTCCGTAATCCTTCCCGAAGTTGTTCCGAAGGTAACAGTACCGGGGTTAGGTGCCCGTGCATTGCGTGCAACAAAGCCTCCTGTAGTTCCGTGGCTTCTATGCGTGCTTCCGTAATACTATCAGCAAGAGAACGGAGCAGCTTAGCGATTATCAGCTGTGAATCGATGTTATCCAACCGGTACTTGATTATACCCAAGTCGTGATTGGTTGTGTCGGCTGTGGCCTTAATGTGGGACATCAAGGTCGCGGTCAAAACTCGCAATTTCTGCGTATTATTAACTACATCTTTCTTCGAACTCTCTAATTGGGTTGTGTGAAGATCAAGCATTCCCTGGTTGATATGCACATTATCCTGTACCTGCTGTAGCGTTTCATTAATACTTTCAATATCTTCCGCATCAGCGGCCCCAAAAGCAGTTTTTAGGATACAGCCCCCTGCATCTAACCATCCTCTTTTCCTACGGATGTGCGGGATTAACCCTGCAGTTTGCCGCAACTGAGATTGTAAGCATGCAAAAGCTGATCGTAGTAGCTGATATTTCCCCTGTGTGACATTAAACCTTGACTCATTGGCCACCATGGAATGAAGTTCATTAAATGTATCCCCTAACTTACAGATTTCGTCTTCAACCACCCAAATATTACAGTCCACCCTTAAGGTCCATTGATGTCCGAACATAATTACGTCCACTCGTTGCGAGAACAAAATACCACTTGATATAGGATGTACCTTCAAGGCTTCAGCTAAGTTGCAACAGCAAAACAGAATAACTATGCTGAGGGATAGTTCACACCTTCCCTTTTCCCTCTTCAGCATAATCCATGACGCTGGAACTGCTGGTCTTCCCAAAACGTCACGCCTCCTGAGAAGCAAAAGGGAAACATCTCACATTAGCTCTTCCTTTTTACGCATGGCCTATGAGCATAATAGCATGTCTGATCGCTTCCACAATTAACTGGGTTCTCTTGTTTATCTACTGCTTTTTTATTCATTTGTTAGATTCATATTTCTCTCCAAGTTCCTCAAAATTCCCCTTGAAAGGCGTAATTCGGCTCAGATGCACAATAGTAAGGCGAGTTGGAAGCTGTAACTTTACATTCACCGGCGACGTCATCTTGATCACCTGGAAAGGACCTTGATAACGGGATACAAATATTTTCGTTTTGCCTTTTGGCACATACAGATTAGTCATCATCACCCCTTGTCCTACATGATAACTGGGTGAAGCCGCCTTTCTATTGTGAACTTTGTCCTGTCTCTCTAACGCTTTAGTGTTCATTTTTTTCACCTGCCGCCAGATTGTTTTCAACTTTGTGGATAAATCCTTAACAGCCGAAATATCGGTTCCTGGTGGGGTCTTGAGCAATTCAAACGGAGATGGCATCTTCCAACCGAACAGTACTTCATACGGAGACAATCCTGTACTTTCATGGACTTTTGAGTTACACGCCGTGGCTACAAACGCCAGTAGGGTATCCCAATTGTTGTGTTGCGAATTTACATAATAACTTAACATCTTAGCTATTGTACGATGAACACTCTCAGACCGACCATTAACCTGCAGGTGTAACGCGGTCGTTCTCAATTTCTTCACATGCAACAACTTCCATAACTGTTTCATCATATCAGACATAAAGTTTGTCCCTTGATCTGTAATTATCGTTTCAGGTGTTCCGAATTTCAATATCCATTGATGTACCATGGCGTGAGCCACTGTTTCAGCTCGCGGGTCCGGAATACCTGTCATAGACATATAGTGCAGAAAATGATCTATTATTGTTAAAACATTGCGATTACCCGCTGGTGTTTGCACAAACGGTTCCAAGACGTCTATGCCAAGTGATTGGAGAGGTCTATCTGCTTCTGGTAGTCGTTGCAACACAATTTTCTGATGACTCAATCCCGCCCGTTGAGCACACAGAATGCAATTCCTTACGTACTGATCGACATCTTGCCTACTTATTGACCACCAATAACTCTGTGCTTCCCTCGACCCGAATGACCAGAAAACAATGAATCATGTGCTTGCCTCAAAATTTCGCTCCGCAATTTTTCTGGGACGACTATGCGCGGACCGTTCCTAGTGTTACGGTACAATATCCCGTCTTCCACGACGAACCGTCGCTGCGAGGTAAATCGTTGACAATCTCTGTTGGCGGTTTGTGCCTCCACCCATTCGTTCTCATTTATTCCTGTACGTTCCATGGCACATACTTTACGACTCAAACAATCCGAGTTTCCGTGTGATTTACCCGGTCGATGAATCACTTCAAAATCGTACTCACTAAGACGCAAAGCCCACTTAGTTAATCTACTCGTTGGGTCTTTAAGCCCTAACAACCACTTAAGTGCTGCATGGTCAGTAATCACCTTGAAACGTCGTCCATACAAATAACACCGGAAATAGGTTATTCCGAGAATTAATGCCAGTAACTCCTTCTCGCTTGTTGAGTAATTTTTTTCTGCATTATTTAGCTGTCTGGAAGCATATGCTATCAGGTGTTCCTGCCTATGTATTTCCTGAGATAATACAATACCCAAAGCAAAATTGCTGGAGTCACAAGATAATATCTATTGTTTACTAAAATCTGGAAAAGCCAAAACCGGACTAGATGTTACCGAATTTTTTAACTTTTGAAAAGCCTCTTTGCATTCTGTTAACCAGTGAAATTTTGCTCCCTTCTTCAACAACTGTGTGAGAGGCCTTGCAATTTCCGCAAATTCTGGAATATACCTCCTGTAAAAATTGGCGAGACCTAAATAAGACTGCAACTCTTTTACTTTTGTGGGTGCCGGAAAATTCATTACCGCCTCTACAAGTTTTGGATCCATGAGGACACCCTCCTGTCCTAAAATATGACCTAAATAGCGGACTTCTTGCAACAAAAAATGACATTTTTCCATATGAAGAGTTAACCGCGATCGAAAACTTCGAGCAAACGGCTCACATTTTCTTGCACGTCCTTCGAGAAAACAATTACGTTGTCCAAATATACCCTACACTGATTGGGTTTCAGCCCTCGTAACATGCTATCTAGTAACCATTGGAAGGTTGCCGAAGCATTTTTGAGTCCGAAAGGCATTCGCCGATACTGAAAATGACCTGTAGGTGTTGAAAAAGTTGTTTTCGGTCTGTCTTCCGCGGCGACCTCCAACTGGTGGTATCCGCTTCGAAGATCCAAGGTCGTGAAGTACCGACACTGACCCAAATTATCCAGAGTTTCAGTGATATTAGGCATTGGGTATGTATCCGATACAGTTTTTTGATTCAGGAAACGATAATCACACCAAATCATATAATTTTTTGCCTACTATTACGACAGGAGCGGACCAGGGACTACTACTGGTTTCTATTATCCCATCCCTAAGCTGTTGATTAATAAATTCTTCCATGACAGGCTGAAAACATTTTGGAACACGATATGGACATTTATACACCAGTGCTTCATTCCCAGTGGGGATGTAATACTGAACTAACAGTGTGGCGGGCAGTGGACCATGAGAATTAAATAACTCTTTATATTCCGTCAAAAGGTTCTCCATGACTTCTCTGTCTTGCCCTTCTAAATGTGCTACTTTACCCCACAGTGCGGACCAGCTGACAGACTCTCCCGGCATTGTGTAATCTGCTGCAAAATCCTTATCCAGTTCGTCTTCCCCTATTATCTCCAGATTCGCTATTACGGTACCCCGTGCTAACTGCACCTCTTCAAGGCCAAAATTATCTATACTGACAGGCACAACCTTTTTTCCTTCTATCTCCTGCACATAGGACACGCTATGGCGCATAAAACACTCTATTTTATCCAGCGGCCCATTCTCAGACTAAGGTTCAACGACACACAACGAATTTACCGGCACGCTAGCTCCAACATCTGCCCAGATTATTTTCCCTGTACTCTTCGGTATAGTATCCCGCAAGTTAACCCTAAGGGACCTTGTACGCAGTTTAGGTGGCCCACCTGACGTCTGGGCGGTTCCTTGCGACAGTAATGGTTTTTTGGCTGCAGAACCTAAGCGAAATTGTATTATGCGATTCCAGGTTAATGTTTGCGTGATGTGCAACCAGGAAATTCAATCCGAGTATGACATCATATCTGCTGTCAACAACTGGAAGAACTTCTACCTTCACCTGGAAGTTCCTCATTTCCGCTCGGAAGTTTAACACCGCTGATCCGAGTGACTTCACCTGTCCCCCACCCACGCCACTTAACACCCAGTGTGGTGGTTTTAATTCTACTTTACAGAGTACATTTTTACTCGCCACGGATACCTGAGACCCGGTATCCAATAAAAATTTGTACGGTCTGCCCCTTACCAAGCCGGTCAGAAAAAAGTCTGCCACTGATTCTGCGCTAGCATTAATCCTTACCGGGGGTGTTGCACAGTGGACACACCACCCCTTGCCCCATTTAACTGAGGGGAGTGAGGCCCACCTTGCGGTTTCCTATCATGTTTCTGCCAGGACCCATTGCAATTAGGCTCCCGATGACCTCAACGTATGCATTTCCTGCACTGCACTTCCTTGCAATCGTGTCTAATGTGTCCCATCTGACCACATCCGAAACATTTTATTTCTACATTAAACATTGCTTTCCTGTCCCACGTCTTTGTTACTAGCCGGCCGAAGTGGCCGAGCGGTTCTAGGCGCTACAGTCTGGAACCGCGCGACCGCTACGTTCGCAGGTTCGAATCCTGCCTCGGGCATGGATGTGTGTGATGTCCTTAGGTTAGTTAGGTTTAAGTAGTTCTAAGTTCTAGGGGACTTATGACCTCAGCAGTTGAGTCCCATAGTGCTCAGGGCCATTTGAACCATTTTTATCTTTGTTACTGCTTCAACTTCCTCTAACGCCACAGCGATTCCGACCGCCTCATTAAGAGTCTTACGGAATTCCATCCTAATGTTGCGGGAGGTTCGGGTTGTATTCCCTGCAAAAATGCATCTAGTGCCCTCTGCTCAGCTTCCTGCAGAACCCTATCGGAATCCATTAGCTCATGGGTATTAACATTAATTTTTCGAATTCGATCTACAGAAGCTTCTATTGATTCCCCATTCCTTTGATACATTCTATTCAATTGTTCCCGATAATATCCAGGCGTGTTTTTCCTCCGATACCTTTCCAGCAACCCTATTTTGAATACTTCAAATGTCTGAGCATCCCTTAATTCTTCATCGCATGTAACGTACGCTCTGGCATCCCCAGTTACTTTCAACTTAGCCACATGCAACTGTTTCTGCACGCAAATTTCCGAATTTAGCAGCCGTGCTAAGGTTCGAAAAAAAAATCATAACATCCTCCCCAGCTTTTCCCGAGAAAGGGGTGACCAAAGACGCAACGTTAGAGTCAAGAATTACTGCATTAACAGGAAACCGTTCTTTGCTCGCTTCTTTAGACCGAGCAAGCTCTACCTCTAATTCCGACACTCGCTCAAGTAGCTGCTGAATAGCCAACTCGGCTGACACAGACTGCTCCATCATTACCAGCTATCGAATCAAGACTACAGCAAGCCCAGAAAGAAGAACAGGAAGGGAAGACAGACTATGCTACAGGTTCAGACAAACCACCAAACGAAAAATTGGCATTTACTTGTCATGTTGCTGATCCATTGTTGCCCTTCTCAGGTGCCACATATCCTCGTCGATTACCAGCCACAATTTCCTCCAAATCCAGGGACAAGACCACTACTGTCATCAATTGCAACAGGAGTGTGTGATGCACAGGTTGCCCAACTGACACCACTTGTAATAGGATGACCAGAGCAGGTGATGTCGTCGGGGTTGTAGGGCGTGGCTGGGTAGAAGAAGGTGGCAGTTTTTAGCAATCTTCCTCTTTATTGTTGGTTCTTCCAAGACATTTTCCAGTAGCTCAGCCTCACCGCTCGTGTCGTGGTGGAGACGTGCTGATGCACGCGGCCCGGGGAACACGACACCGTGCTCGGTCAGCGGCTGCGCAGGCGGTAGGAGGTTAGCAGCACGAGGTCCGGCCTAGCGCGCCTCCTGCAGATGCGCCGGCTCGTGACGACGCCGGGAGTCGCCGGTGCAGCAGCGGGCAATGCCCTCCGCCGCCTGGTCCTTGGGGACAGCGTCACTGATGACGACGACGTAACAGCGACCGACCGGCCAATCATTCGAACCGAATGCCGACGCCTACCTCTGATGCCCTTAAATAGTGCAGACCGCTGCTGAATCCGCCAGTTACGCGGCGCCGTGTTTATTAGAACATTCTCGATGAGTTGGCTAACACAACCACGCCACACGCGGCCCGCGCCTGCGTAATTCTGCTAATGCTGCGTTCTGGCTGTTGATGGCTGCCACGCACGTACACAAATACCGACGCTCGTTGCAAAACTGTGTCACCTGCATATCGTGCAACCAGGAAATCCAATCTCAGTATGACATCATAGCTGCTGCCAACAACTGGACCGAGCGGTCTAAGGCGCTACAGTCACGGACTGTGCGGCTGGTCCTGGCGGAGGTTCGAGTCCTCCCTCGGTCATGGGTGTGTATGTTTGACCTTAGGATAATTTAGGGTAAGTAGTGTGTAAGCTTAGGGACTGATGACCTTAGCAGTTAAGTCCCATAGGATTTCACACACATTTGAACAACTGGAAATTCCTCATTTTCCGTTATGGTTATCAAGCCAATAATAAGCTAATGAATTCTGTAGGGAGGAGGTTGTTCTGTAACCTCTACACAGTGTGGCAGCTGTGCAGTCCCAGCTGTGTGAGATCTTTCCTTTTCAGGTCTCACTCATTCTTCATCTTTCCTATCCACCAAAGTTTCGACTCCTTCTTTGCAATACTAAAATTTTCCGTCATGGCTATCAAGCCATGAGTTCTGTAACCATTCTACCCACCGATTAGTGAAGAAAATACCTAATGTGACAAACCTAACAGTGACATAAACAACAGAGAAGTATTATGTAATTAAGATACAAAGGTATTTGAGTAACAAGTATGTATAGAACCCTGGTAATATTGTAAGTACAAAGTTGTTGTTTTATTGGAAATGGTCCACCAACAGTAATTTAAAAAGATATACAAATTCGTGTACAAGCAGGATCTGAAGTGGCAGTGAAACCTATTGTACGCTGTAGAGCTAACTAATTAATAGTAAAAGAGATTGCTTAGTATTATGAAAAATATGCAGATAAGTTGTGAGAATGAACTCACCTTGTGTAGCAAGGAATGGCAGTGTAATAGAATTGAACAGTGTTTGTAGTTGAGACGTGAAGGATACGTCCTTGAAATATTTATAAGGTTGGAGCTGGCCATTATTTGGTGCAGTGTGTGACAGGACACACCTACACGCATTGAGGTTATGAGTTGGAGGCGTGAATGCGACCATAGGTACCCTTATGTTAGATGAGACAGAGCAGCTCATGGTGTCCTATAGGTTTAAGGAATTTAGCATTACGCTCGTCCATAATTACTTAATGCACTTTAGTGGTAGGTCGAGAGAGACTACCTGTGGTTTCAGCGTCCGATCGAGTGGAAATGGATTGCCACGTGAGCAAACTATTAGCTGCAATACACTATAGATATGAAATAAATGTGCTATCCTATGCTTTAAATTTTAAAGGAGTGAGTATTACTTAAGTTCATACACTTGCAAAGTAAGTAAGTATGTAATTGCAGATGTGGAACTGACACAGCAGCAGAAGACCAATAAGTGGATTTAGTAGTCAACTAAACGTAGTGTGTTTTGAACACTCAGAACTGTACTATTACCACAAGTTACTCACATGTACAAAGAAGCTGAGAAGACAGCTACTAATCACATATACTCATACTATCTCTAAGAATAAGGTAATTGAAGATGAGTCAGCTAAGTAAACAAAATACAAATGTATCAAGAATGTACCGAGCATTGGTTCAGTGTTCTGGCCCAGAAATAATAAATTGAGATTAAATAGGATTTATGATTGTATACCTTGAGCATAAATTTTGTCTAGTACGTGACTAACGGCGTTTTGAGCCATTTGTTTACCGATTTTATGACAGTTAAGTAACCATGAGAGTAAAATTGAAAAAGTTCTGTTAACTTTGTTCCAGTGACATATTGAAAGATAAAATGTATATATCCCCATTTCATTGTGACCCACCCTTAGATATTAAGTGAACAGAGTCTGAGGCACTCTTTTTGTTTGTTCTACAGGACAAACCAGATAATGGCAGCCTGGTAGCTGCGTGAAAGCGTGGAGTGACTTGGACACAACTCACAGTGACCCCTCCCTTTTCCCCATGTAATTTAGAGTGAACGTGAAGGACGCACACCACAGCAACTTCCCCTCCTCTAACCTTGTGAATGGAAGTGTAGAACGCCAGCCAAAGCGGCTACAACCACATGTGTAAAAATGAAATTGTCATGATTTGTGAAATTTTCTTCCAGGTTTACAAAAGACTGCTAAGATATAATTATCTGTTTATGTATCATGAATAACTGTGTTATTTTCTTTGAATTTGTGTATGTAAAAATAATTACAGACAATTTAATGGATTTAAGATTTTAATAATTTTACATATTTTTATGTGTTTGTCTGTCTAAGGCAACATGTATGCCAAAGTGTTTCATTGATTTTGCTTAAATTTTGAGTGATAATGTTGCTTAAGAGGCAGTGAACATGCCAGCAATTTAAATATTTGAAGTAGGTAATAAGTTTTCTTTTAATATTTCTATATGTTTACATTTCAATTTTAATTTTCATAGGGAGTTAATCTGTACTCTTGTTTCCCTTTTTGTAATTAATTTTTTTCATTTACATTCAAAAAAATTAAGTAGAGGGTGATTTGGGAAGCAGCATACTCACGCCTTATAAAATTCACATCAGTCTTTCCATTGTGTTCCAGCCTAGTCCGCTGTAACTAGCTCTGACGTCATAAA